>NC_133660.1:291698643-292060012 GCF_037893015.1 Macrotis lagotis | reverse complement strand
GAACACTATTGTTCTATTAGAAACCAGGAGGGATGGGAATTCAGGAAAGCCTGGAGGGATTTGCATGAACTGATGCTGAGTGAAATGAGTAGAACTAGAAAAACATTGTACACCCTAACAGTAAAATGGGGGTGATGATCAACTTTGATGGATGTGTTCATTCCATCAGTGCAACAACCAGGGAAAAATTGGGGCTGTCTGCAAAGGAGAGTGCCATCTATATCCAGAGAAAGAGCTGTGGAGTTTGAACAAAGACCAAAGACTACTACCTTTAATTGGGGGGGGGGGGGGTCTGTTATCTTATTGTGTGATTTTGCCGTCTTTGATTCTTTATTTTTCTTCCTTAAAGATATGATTTCTCTCTCATCACATTCATTCGAGAGCAATGTATACCATGGAAACAATGTAAAGACTAACAGAATGCCTTCTGTGGTGGGTTGGGGAGGGAAGCAAGAATGGGTGGGGGGGGGTTGTAAAACTCAAAATAAATAAAATCTTTCTTTTAAAAAAAGCTGCCTCAGGCACTTAATACTTATTAGCTATGCGACTTTGGACAGATAACTTAATTCTATTGCTCCATCCCCCACCCTCCAAAAAAAGAAGAAAATGTCATTTCTAAAGAGAAAATGAATTTTTTAAAAATTAAATTCAAGCTCAGAAGGGGACTGAAAATCAATAATGGAGGTGGAAGGAAATGACGTGTAAATTTTTATGGGCATTTTTTTCAAGGCAACAAAGCTGTGTTAAGACTATACAAGTCATCTACCAGAGAAACTAAAGGCTTTCTGGGAAGAAAAATCTAGAACCTGAGCAGTAAGTACTTTTTTCCAGAAAATTTCATTGTGAGCAAAAATAAAAAAGAAGTCCTATTAGGCTTTCATTAGTAATTTCATTAATTATGTCATTAAGTCTATGTGGTTGAACTAAAATACCACTGAGTAAAAAAAAAAATTATGACTTCATCCTTTTCTTTATTTATAAAGAATGTCAGATCCCCATGATGCATTGGTGAGTTTTGTTGAATCTATATTTTTCTTTTTTCTTTTTCAGTGTTTGACATAGGGAATGACTAAGCACAGATACAAAAAGAGAGGGGGAGGAGTATTGAGAAATGAAGATAATGTGAAACAGAATAACAATAAAAAGTTGAGAAAAGAAAAGAAAAGAACCTTGAAAATAAAAATGAAAGCGAATGATTTTCAACAAGGGAAGGTATAATGGAAATACCACTGAGTTTAGATTTAGGATACTTGAATTCTAATCTTGGCTATGAATCCTATTTGTCTGAGGAACATATAGGCAATTCATCTTCATCAAACTTCATTCTGTCTTACTCTGGGACTGGAGTCAAGAAGAAATGAGTTCCAATCTGACCACAGGCAATAACTAGCTGTGTGACCCTGAACAAGTAACTCAACCCTGTTTGCCTCAGTTCCTCAACTGTAAAATGAGCTGAAGAAGGAAATGCCAAAACCATCATGATATCTTTGGCAAGAAAACACCAGAGTTGGACACAAGTGAAGGGACTGAGCAACAGCATATGTGGCTAAGGAACTGTTCAAACAATTTTTCCACACTATTGTGGTCTTTGAGTGCCTCCTATAAGCCCCTCCATCACACTCCATAATATCATCCAGTGTGGTTCCTCTGACTATGGTTTTCTTAGTTCTTGGATTCACATAGGAAGCATCTTCAGCCTCCACTTCCACATGGGATCCATCATTTTTCTGTGGTATTTTATCTCTCCCAGCACTCTTCTCTTCTTATATATGTAACAGTGAATTGTCTGCCATCTTTCTTTGATGTATTCAATGTCTTTTTGCTCCTTTTCATCTTGAAAGACTGCTTATTTATCTTTGTTTCCATTCTGAGAATGGCACTGAAAGTTATCAGAAAGCATTCTGCCTCTCCATTTAATTGAGAAAAATCTCATAAGTATTTTCTTCCCCATTTCTCCCCTTACTGTGCAACCTCTCTAAAGTCCATATCCTAATTATTTTCCATGAAGGAAAGAACTCAATTCCCCATTCCATTATGAAACCGAGAAACTTCAGGCTTCTTTAGTTTTAAACCTCTAATTTTGATTTATTTAATTTTTAGAAATGTGGAGAAACTAAATTTTTCCTCAAAACTGCAGTCCTCCATTAATGATATGTCTTCAAATTTTATAAATAATCATTTTATCTGAATGAATGAATTTAACCAAAATGAATTTAACCAAATTTTCATAGGAGAGATAGATATGCATTATATACTCTCCTGGAAACAGCCCTTGTTTATCTACTCTTTGTTCATTATATGTCCCTGGGCACGTCACTGTTAAGTGGACATAAGGGACATTTATAATCCTTGATTCTTTACAGTTTGTTAGAGAATCTAATAGAAAATTATATTATTGTTCTCCCTAAGCCTTGGATTTGGAACTGGTGACTTATGAGGAGTTTATGTATATATTTCCTAATGTAACAGCCCCCTCTAGCGATATAACTTAGAAGTCCCTGAGTAATTTAATTTAATTTAATTTAAATTCAAATATTTTCTGGAGTGAAAATGAAGTCCTAGAGTAAAAACTGAGAGTCATAGACAGAACCCAGCACAGTTCCCGATACATACTAAGAATTTAAAAATGGTTGTTTCTTGGGTGAACTATCTTTTAAAATACTTGTTCATCTTTCAAGCAATTCTTTTGTCCATTGGCCATGTTCCATTGTATTGTCTGATCTCAGCTTTTTATACACTGGGGGGAAATGTCTTATTTCACCTGGAAAGACTTCTACACACATCTAGATTTTATTCATTGAAAAATTCAATATCACATAATATTAGAATCACAGAATCGTAGAATTAGAGTTAAAAGACACCTCAACAGCCATATAATAAAAAGTTTCTCAGAAAGGAATCCCCAGTGTAATATAATACAATATTACTTATATTTGATTAATGGAGTGTTGTGAGATGAAATAGAGAACATATGTAAAACATAATATTAATTTTTATTGACTTGAGTTCTAATTTCTAATAGTATCATTGTTCTGTCCTTTGTAGTGCTCTAACCTCCCAGTTCTTAAAAGTCATTTTTTGCTCAAAAACGTATCTCACCGGGGCAGCTAGGTGGCGCAGTGAATAGAGCACCGGCCTTGGAGTCAGGAGTACCTGGGTTCAAATCCGACCTCAGACACTTAATAATTACCTAGCCGTGTGGCCTTGGGAAAGCCACTTAACCCCATTGCCTTGAAAAATCTAAAAAAAAAAATGCATCTCACCTCCCCTTATTTGACCCATCCTCTCTTTCCTATACAGAAAGTACTTCTGTTCTTAACTTGTGCCTAGACCATAGCTCCCAGTATTGGCACCTATCACTTATCTCAGTCCTTTTTTCCTGAATTCTCAAATTCCAGTAGTCTTAGGTCTGGAAACAATTAATTTTATTCCATTTATAATTTTAAAAGTACATTTTACAAATTAAAGACCTTTGGCTTGACATGACACTTTTAAGAAATAAGGAAAAAGTCTGATCAAGTAGGTGGTACAATCAGGCAGAAAAACAATGAATTCTCTTGGATCAGAATGACCCACAACAGAAAGGTAGCAATTTACTAATAGGTGCATTGTTGTATTAATAAAGAAAATTCCCTCTCCATGATTCTGATTATTCCCAAAAGATTGGTGCTGCTATCACATATTATATTCTTCTTATAATAAATAAGTAAATTTAGTGAGTTAACATGTTATTGAAAGTTCTCTTGAAAAGATGAAGTATATTACCTAAGAGAATCAAAATCATAAAATAGCAAACCAATCAATAATTCGAACAAAAAGTATTTATTAATACATACTATTTGTCAAAAATTTGGGTAGGCAATGAGGGTACTAACACACAAACACACACAAGTCCAATATTATATGAGATTTATATAAAAATCTATAGAGTTTTGTGGGGAAAAGGAGGAATGCAATTTAGACATAAATTGTTAATTTCATATTGGCAGTGGTTGCTGTGATTTCATATTAAAGTGGTTGCTGTATCTCCTCCAATTATACTAACTTTACAGTAGAAGTAATACTTGGAGAAAGACTCTCCATATGAGACAGCACTATATTGATATATAGTGATGTATACAGAGAGAGAGAGAGAGAGAGAGAGAGAGAGAGAGAGAGAGAGAGAGAGAGACTCCACAAAGGACAGCACAGCATATTGATAAACTGAAGAGGATTTAAAGGAAAACACCCAGATAATGAATAAAAGTAATGACTATAAGATATGATGAAGCAAATTAAAGTATTTTGTGTCTAGAAAAATTTCTAGTAAGTAGAACTGAATCAAAGCAGAATGGGTTACCTCCAGTGTCAGGGATTTCCCTCTCCTTGGAAAATTTTAAGCAGAAGCTGAATCATTCCTTGTCAGAAGTATTATAATATTTATTCCATTTGGGTATGAGTTAGACTATTGCCAATTGTCATATTTATTGACTCTATTGTTCTAATTCTGTTATAGGGCATATGTTAATTAAAAAAAACTATAGAAGATTCCCCTAAAATATCAAGATGTGTTAGGAAACCTATCCAGTTGATTTAGTATAATTATTTGTATTTTGTAAAGGTTTGAGATGATCAAAATATGAACAAAAATGAGATTATCAATTACTCAGGAGTATCTAATCTGAGTGAATCAAGGAAGTTACCCCATGGGAAATTCTATGTGTCTTTTTCCACCCAAATCACAATCCCACCACCATTAAATGAAACAGCTCAGGGGAAAAAAAATTTATTTTCTACCATAATTATCAACAATTCTTTGACTTAATTATTACACTTATGAGGAACATAAGTCATTTAATAGTGACTTACCCAGGGTCACAAAAAAATAAAGATGTAGATTTTTTCCATTAAATCATATCATACCTTTTGCTGCTAACAAAATTTTTTAAAACTCCTTTGAAAATATCAATTGTTTTTTTTAATATTTCAAAAAGAATCATCCACTGATGAATTAAATTGTGAGGAAAGATTCATACTTTTCAAATTTCTAAAGCTAGCAGGAAATTATATAAAATGTAAGAAGTCAATTAGAGCCAATGTACGCCATCTTCAGGATGGAGAGGGAGAATTAAGATTCCTAGATTCATGGGAGAAAATTATGGTGTGAGAATTGGAGATGTTGTACTTTATAGGTCAAAGTGAGAGGGAAAATGCCTGTGGTCCTTTCTTAAATTAAAATTAGAGACTGAATGTGGACTTTGCACCTTCAACAAGTTTACTAAAAGCATTTTTAACTTCCTTGTTCCTCAAGCTGTAGATGAGAGGGTTTAGTATGGGGATGATCATTGTGTAAAACACTGAAGCCATTTTGTCTGTGTCCATGGAATGACTAGAACTGGGCTGTAAATACATGAATATGATTGTCCCATAGAATATGGACACAGCGGTGAGGTGGGAAGCACAGGTTGAAAATGCTTTCTTGCGGCCCTCAGCTGAGCGCATTCTCAAAATGGTGATAAAAATCATTAAGTAGGACATAACTATGATGAAAATGGCAAAAAAGGCATTGAATCCCACAACAAAGAAACTCACTAATTCACTGATGTGTGTATCAGAGCAAGAGAGAGCCAAGAGGGGTGGAAGATCACAGAAAAAGTGAGGAATCACATTGGAACTACAGAAGTGGAGGCTGAAGGTGTCTCCTGTGTGAATGGAGGAGTTCAGAAAACCACAGAAATAGGAGCCAATGATTAGACCAGCACACACACCAGATGTCATCTTGGTGGTGTAATGGAGGGGCTTACACACAGCTACATAGCGATCATAAGCCATAGCAGCCAGGAGATAACTTTCAACAGTGGTAAAGACTCCAAAGAAGAAAAATTGTGCAGCACATCCATTGTAGGAGATGATTTTATTTCCTGTGAGCAACTCAGCCATCACTTTAGGAGTAATAGCTGTGGAGTAGCCAAAATCTACCAGAGAGAGGTTACTGAGGAAAAAGTACATGGGTGTGTGGAGACGAGAGTCCCAAGAGATAATGATAACCATTCCCAGGTTCCCCACCAGAGTGATGAGGTAGATGACGAAGAATATTATGAAGAGGGGCACTTGAAGCTCTGGAGCATCGGTTAATCCCACGAAGATGAACTCTTTCACCTCTGAATCATTCTCCATATATGTCTCTCAGGTATAAATTGCCTGGGTCAAGGGAAAAACATATAGTAGAATAAATCATGGTCAGAACCAATATTTGGTGACATGTATAGAATTCGTTAATTAGGAAATTGAACTTCTATTACATAAAATTGTTTTTAATAAAGGGAAAGCTTACTAAAATAATACCAAGGCTATAATTATGATTTTGTAGCTCATAGAATAATACAATTTCCATTTCACTTTTCTAAACTTATTAATGAACAACAATTCTTGACAGTTTCTTAACCTTCCCTACCCCATAGATTTTCATCATTATTACAAAGTAGTCACATATGGATGCAGCCCTACCCTTTATTTCACTATATAAGTATTCCAACTCTATGAGGCAAAACTGTGAAATCTCTTGCATCACAACATCTTGTTTTCCATTGCAAATTAGGCTTCATCCACTTTTCATCTAGATCTACTCCCTACCAATAATCTTCATCAATTCCTAAGTTACTCCCAGATTTCCAAATTCATAAATCTGTCTTATTTACCTTCATAGGATTGACCCTGTGATTAACTGGTGTAAACAAACTCCTTCAACTATCCTCGGATCCTTTGTCTCCATGGCCTTTCTCCAGGCATGCAAATTATAGCTCATACTTAGTATCTACATTTTTCTTCTCCTACTAATAAGTCTCTTGAGTGTGCTAACTTGGTTCACTACAAATGTATGTTATCTTGTCTCACTTGAATCTTCACTGGGATAAAGCAATCGATTGCTTCCTAATTCACCCTCCATCCTATTATTCACAATAAACTATTCCAAAAACTAATCCATTTTATCTTCTTTGACCTCCTTTGCCATTTCATTGCCCCTTTGTCTTACCACAAATAGATGTTCTACCCCTTGCGTCCTCTAGCCCTCTTTAGTCTTCCCCATTCTCTCCTCCTTTGCTCCTAAGTTAGAGAAAGAAGGTAGATCTTATCTTTGCCAACATTAACTTCTCCAGTTGTGCTCTTCATCTTATATAATGACTATCAGCATCAATCAGATAGCACTTTAAGATTTGCAAAGTGTTTTACAAACGTTATCTCATTTTATCTTAACACTATCCATGAGGTCTATTATTATTATTATTATTATTATTCTCCTTTTCTATGGTTATAAACTGAGGCAACAAAAGTTAAGTGATATCACCATCATACAAGTTAAATGTTAGAGGTCAGATTTGAAGTAAGGCGTTCTTAAATTTGTGATTAGTTTTTACCTTTGGGATACTTTGATGCCTCTGAGAATTTGCCCCCTCAATCTTACAATTTCTTTATTTTTATTCTCTCATTATTTGCATCCTCCTTCCCTGAACTTTACAATAGTTCCAATTCATCCATCCTCAAAAAAATGACTTCACCTGACTCTGCCAGCTACTGAAACTATTGTTCTATTAATTTTCTCTTTTTCAGTGATAAATTCCTAGGAAAAAATATCTACTCTGCTTTATTCAGTTTCCTCAACAAACAGTAAAGTCTCAATCCTTTGTATTCTGATTTCTTATTGCATCAGTCAAAAACATCTTCTTTCTCCAAGGTTACCTAAATCTCTTACCTGCTAAACCCAATTGGATGGGGCATTTTAATTTTTTAATTTTTATTTTTTTTGGTCAAGGATCATTCTACTTGATCTTTATTTAAAAGCGCACTGTAGCCTTGGATATTTCCTTCTCACTAGATTTTTCTGCTAGTTTTCTCTTATAGTTCTACCTACAGTATATTCTCACTTCTCATTCTCCTTATGGAATAGTTCTCAATCACATATTCCACATGAATGGGCTCTGTCTTGAATGATTTTCTCTTCTTTCTAGATGAGCTCAGTTTTTGGTAATTGAATCAGTTAACATGAATTCACTTAACGTTTAATTGCAGGGAATTCCTTTTTCAATAGATGCAGTCACAGAAACTAGAGTAATGGAAGATAAAATAGAGATTTGGAATGAAATACAAAAGAGAAAGGATTACAGTTGATTTACTTGTTAGAACAGATAGATAACAAACCTGACACAGAGGAGTGATATAGTGATGTTAGGAGATTGAATAATCCAACCATCTCCTGGAGCCTTTTTTCAAATGTAGATCATCTAATAGCATCTCCATTTATCTTAAAGATATTTCATCCTTCAAAGTAAGGGGAATTTTTGTTATGGATCTGGTTTTCACTCTACAAGGTGAGGAATTATTTACTGGCATGGAAATGAAAGGAATCTTAAGAGAAAATGAGCAAAAATGGTAGAATTGTTATATTGAGGAAAAGAAAACAGGAGCATACACTTATGTGTACCCTAGATTTGTGGAAAGCTGATTTTGGTGGCCTCAGACAAAATATAAGTGGGATCCCATTGAATAAAATGCTTTAGAAGAAGTCATCTCAGGAGAAACAAAACCACAATAGAGAAACAGAAGAAAAAACATTTAATAATGAGGAAAATTGTGATTTCTATGAATACCTCAATGTTGATTCACAGGACACTCACTATCTTAGATTTTTAGGCACAAATATATAGAATAGGGGTGTCTAGGTGGCACAGTGGACAAAGCACCAGCCCTGGAGTCAGGAGTTCAAATCCAGTCTCAGATATTTAATAATTACCTAGCTGGGTGGCCTTGGGTAAGCCACTTAACCCCATTTGCCTTGCAAAAACAGCTAAAATATATAGAATATAGAAACAAGACCAATTAGCAAAGCAGAAGATACAAATAATAGTGTGCTGTGGTTCCATAAGAATCATATATAGAATGCTAAGCTCAAAATAAAAAAAAAAAAACTGGCAAAAGGGGGTGGCTAGGTGGTGCAGTGGATAGAGCACCAGCCTTGGAGTCAGGAATACCTGAGTTCAAATCCGACCTCAGACACTTAATAATTACCTAGCCGTGTGGCCTTGGGCAAGCCACCTAACCCCATTGCCTTGAAAAATCTAAAAAAAAAATTTTTTTTAAACTGGCAAAAGAAGCAAAGTGAAACAAAAAGACTTTTTAAGATCATAATTAAAGAAAAGAGATAATTAAAAAGGTACAAACCATTTCTCTAGTGTATCTAGGATGATAATAAATCTCAAAAGAAAGAAGGCACAGCTTCTGAATATCTGTTTTCTTTCTACTTTCTCTGAAAAGAAGAATTTATATCAGAAATGTAAAGACAAAAACATCTATCAAAAGAGTAGTGGGCCAAGAAAAGGTCACAAGTTATAAGGAAACATTTGGGCGCCCTTGACAAATCCAAGTCAACCAAACCATTGTCAATAATATTTCAAACATGGAATTGGGAGATTTATTATAAAATTGAAAAAGGCCAAATGTTTTCCTCATTTTTTTAAGAGATGAAATAGAACAGTCTAAATTCTATAGGTCAGTAAGCATGGCTGGTAAGAGTCTGAGGCAAAAATTTTGTTTTCAGAAAGACTTGTCTTTCTGACTCCACGTCCAGTTCTCCATGCACAGGGCCATAAAGCTGCCCCATATGAGATGGACCTGAGTTCTTTAGCTTGATGACAAGCCTCTAAGGAAGAAGATTAATCAAGTACCTTCACTTAAATGTATTCTATTAGAAGCCTAAACCACAGAAGAGTCGCAAGAAATTTTATTGGAGAAATCTTTACCTGTGACTAATGTCAAAAACACAAACTCTCCAGAGTCTGGATTGTTTTCCTCAGTGACTGTTGTTGGCATAGATCTTGGTGTCAGATAATTATTTATAGAATGAAGCATAGGAGAATTGTTTCTGAATAAATTAGTAAATGAGTAATGGGCGATCAGCTCACTTGAAGCTTAGCCTATATATGAAAATAGCACAAATGGAGTCAAAAAGGTTTTCTGTGACTTTTGGCCAAGATGGGGAATGAAGTTTTATAAGCATGAGAGCATCAGTGCCCTTAGGGGACAGACTCCCCTGAGGATGCAGAGCTCCTGATTTGGCCCTTCTCCAAAACATGTCAAAACTGAACCTGGTCTATGGGGATGCTTCCTACAATGATAAGGGGTTCTTGGTTATTGTTGTCATGGATTTCCGCAGTACTCAGAAGAAATGATTGCTCCCAGAAGAGAAGAAATCAAGGCCATATCCTGAAGAGGATGGAGAACAGCAGGAAAACAGACAGGGAATGAGAAAATCACTTAGTTCTCAGGCAAAGTGACTTCTCAGAATGCAATTGGAATTTATTTGTCACTTGGAAAATTCATGTTTGATTTCCAGGGATGAGGGTTAATGACTAAGGGGGTTCGATGATGAGAAAGTTATTGAAGTAAAAATACATGTGGATTTAGAGATGAAAGTCCCAGTTATCAGGGCAATCATCCCCAGGTTCCTCACCAGAGTGATAATGTAGGTGACAGTGAATACTATGAAGAGGGGACATGGAGTTCTACAATATCTACAGTAATCCTACAGGACAGAATTCACCCATTTCTGGCCTATTCTCCATTACTTCCATTTGGAGGTAGATCATTCATTTATAACTTAAAAAACTGTCAAAAATTAATACCATGTAATTTCAAGGTTTACTTCAATGCCAGGGACATAGCTGGTATTAGAGGCAGTAATTTTGACTTGGGAGATAAGGAGGATTGAGGTGATTATCGTGGTATCTGTTCCAGATCTCTTCATTAACTTTCATCTAATTTATATTTGTAGTTGGGTTTTTGCATATTATCTCCCAAATTGTTTGTCTCTCAAATTTGACAGTTCAAAATGTATTTCATCGTAGCTAACATTTGAGGTATTTCTGATATGCTGATAAAAATTAGGATGAGAAAATATGATAGTAAGCAGTGTGGGAAGGCTAGGTCTTTCTCATGATCATATTTCACTCTGATAAGGACTCTTTTAACAGAATACTGATCAATGAGCCTATGTTCATTAGACTGTGCCAAGGTCTCTTTATATGAAATTCTTTGTGTGTGTTGGAGCATTCACAGAGAAGTTAGGAATTGGTTCTGGTAAAAAGGAGACTTTTTATCTATATAACTGGAACTATAGGTGATTCAAAACACAGGACTCCTCTAGGGTGAGTCTCAGATTATAGGTGCTTTATTGACTTACTGGCATGAGAGAAGGAGAATGAATTGCTGAGAAAGGAGGGAGATTTCTTAAGTCTTCTCTCACCCAGAGTATGCATTACGTTAAGAATTCATAACTGTGCTATTGTTTCCTCTGCATTTTCAATTCTCATATTTCAACAAACTTATTTTTTTCTTCTTCAAGCAGTCCTAATTCCTTCACTTACTTTTTTCATATGACCAATTTCTCTACCTCATCTCACTTGAATCCAGAAGCTATCTTTTGATCTCACTGATTTTGCCAGGCCAAGCTCAAGCTAGGATCATTACCACCAACTACGGTCTTTACTCCTATATATAAAATCATGCTTCTAAATAAAGTTGTAGATAGTCATGAATTGCTGTTGACTAGTACCAACAAAAATTTAATCTACATAAGCTCAATTGGGACCTCACTCCTTCAACTCCCTAGTTAGTTTACCATCCCTCTTCATCACAATGGCTCTTCAAAACCTTCATGCCCACGAGGTCTTTTGACACTAACTCCACTAAGTTTTACATGAAAATGTGACCCTTCTCCTAGTTAAGGTACACACTCTCATTTTCACAACTAATTTTTTTCCAGTCTTCTCCAGTAGATTACACCCTCTACCAAGATCATTCTGTCAGTTATCTTCAGTGCTTCCCTCTCTACTCACGGCTTCCTTAAATCCTAATGTCATATCCATATCTCCTTCACAGTCAAGAATTTCTCACATGATTCATCCATTCCCCCAGCTAGATGACACAATGGATAGAATAAAGGACCTTTGACCTCCTATATGCAAGCACTTTGCAAGGCCAATAAATTTTGCCTCTATAATATCTCTCACTATACCACTTTTTCACCTCTGACACTGGAACCACCTCCGTGTGAGTCCTCATTACCTCACACCTGGATCATTGCAGTTGTAGGTGGGTTTCTCTTCATTGTGGTTCATCTTTTATTCAGTTTCCAAAGTAATTTCCTAAAGTATAGATTTGGCCATATCATCTGTCAAACCATTATAGATTAAGGCCTCTCTAACACATCCAGAATAAAATATAAAAATCCTTCTTTTGTATTGTAGGCCTCACACCTTACTTACATTTTGGTTCATCTTATATTTTCTGTAAGTTCTGTCACACTATAATCATATAACATTAGCCTCTTTGCTATTCCTCAATCAAGATTCTCCAGGTCCCAACACTAGGTGATTTCAATACCTATTCCCCATACCTGGAATGTTCTGCCTATATAAGAACCTTTTCTCAATTTCCCTTACTTACATTTTAAAATCAGCAAAGTTCTATTTTCTAATCCTTTCACCCCAACCCCACATCCACTGGAGAAATAGAGGGCAAAAAAACAAATACTCTTATAATTATACATAGTCAATCAAAATAGTGTGCCACATTGGTCAGAATACCAAAATATTTGTCACTTTAAGTAGCCTGAGTCTTTCACTTCTCTTTGAGGAGGTGAGTAATATGTTTCATCATCAATCTTGTAGAGTCGTGGTTGGTTATTATGCTGCTGCTGTTGCTATTTTGAGATTCTTTTCAACCCATTCCAAACAATTCATGACCACATTTCGGGTCTTCTTGGCAAAGACACTGGAGTTCTTGCATTTGCTTCTCCAGCTCATTTACAAATGAGGAAACTGAGATAAGCAGGGCTAAGTGACTTATCCAGGATCACAAGCCTAGCTAGTGTCTCAGGCTAGATTTGCATTCAGGAAAATGAGGTTAAGCACTCTATTCACAATACCTAGCTGCCTTATTATGATATTAAAATTCCTAATTCTTTTATAGTCATTTGCATTTACCCTATTGCTGCATAAATTCTTCTCATGCTAATCACTTCATTCAGTATTAGATCATACAAGTCTTCCCAGGTCTCTCTGAAATCATCTCCTCTATCACTGCCTACTATAAGAAGTTTTTATCCATTTTTCAGATTCCTATTCTTTTGTCACCTTTGACTCCAGTGTCAGCAGACATCTCTGTCTCCCAATTTCTTCCTGTACTCACTAAAATTTTTTTCTGGATTTCCCCATAGGATTCAGTCCTGAGTTCCCATCAATATGTCTTTATGCCAATGGGAAAAAATCAAAGAATCTTAAAAATTAAAAAAAAATTAAAATTTCATTGTCACCTGGGACATTGAGAGGTAAATCAGTTGCACAAAGTTAGTATGTGTCAACTAAAAGATATGTTGATTCCAAGGTGAAGTAAATTGAATCTTTGTTATATAGAGGAAAGTATGCTAGATTTGGTATCAGAGGATCAGCTCTATCAATGCAGACATGTGCCACCTTGCTCCAATACCTTGGGCCTCTCCATCCAAGTTCCAGCTCTGTAAAGTAAATGGTTTGCACTTTCCTGACTTTTACAGTCCCTTTGCAGCTCTATATGTTCTGTCCCAACATACAAGATTGCTGCCTACCAGCAGAGAAAGGATTCTCACACCTTTAGCCTATGACAGAGTTAAAATTGATATCAATATTGGTATTACTTGAATTTCAATGCTTGAGGGTCTTGTCAGTTGCTCTCTAGTCTTGGGGGCAAACCAAAGAGATCTGATGTCTTAATGAGGCTGACTCCTGAATTTTTGCCTCTTGAAGCATCTACACATCTCTACCAATTCCCTTATGCCTTCCTTATAACTCTGTTGATTTTTCTAGGTTACTTGCTTGACATGATTGCAATTTCCCCCCAGATTTTCCCCTTTCCTGTCTCCTCTCCAAACCTCTTACCTTCTGTAAACTTTCCCCATAGCTTCTGTCTCATTTTCTGTTTACTCTGACCTGAAGTAGCAGCTTCCCCTGACACAAAATTGAAAAGAGCTAGCTGAAAAATGCTGAATTTAAGGTTAATCCAATCTCTGTCCTCAACACTATGGAAAGTGGTCCCAGAATATATACATATGTGTACAACTTTCCTTTTGAGATTTCTACTTAGATGTTAAAAACAGGAGGTAAATTTGCTTTGGGAACCATGTTTTATTTATTTTAAACTTGTTTTGAAAATGTCCTTTCTAAGGGCAGCAAGGTGGTGCAGTGGATAGAGCCATAGATTCAGAAGAATCTGAATTTCTGAATTCATAATCAACCTCAGGCACTTAATACTTACTAGTTGTGTGACCTTGGGCAAGTCATTTAACCCCATTGTGCCCTCAAAAGAAAACATCCTTTCAAAAAAGGAAATAGATTTTTTGAAAAATTAGATTCAAGCTTGAAAGGGGACTGAATCAAAAATGGAGATGGAAGGGAGATGTAAATTTTTGTAAGACTTTTTGTGGGGGGAGGGGAGTTGCAAGGCAACCAGGTTAAGTGATTGTTTCAAGGTCACAGAGTTATGCAATTATTAAGTATATCATGTTCTCCTGACTCCAGGGCCAGTGCTGTATCTACTGCTTCACCTAGCTGCCCCCCCCTTTTTAATAGGACTTTTTTTCAGGCAATAAAGATGCATTAAGACTATGCAAACCATCTTCCAGAGAAACTACAGGGCTTCTGACAAAAATAAAAAACCTAGAACCTGAGCAGTAAGCATTTTTTCCAAGGAAACTTTATTGTGAGCAAATAAAGTCACATTAGGTTTAACTTTGTAAGTTTGTTAATTATGTCATTAAGTCTATGTTACTGAATTAATTCAATATTGAGCAAAAAAATATGATTTAATTCTCTTCTTTGCATAAGTGGGACTATTTTATAAATACTGTCAGGATCCAATAATGCATTGATTAGTTTTATTGAAGTGATTTTTTTTCCTTTTTTCTTTTTTACAATCTTGCGCATATGCACTGAGGGGGACAAGTATTAAGAAATGAAGATAATGTAAAAACAAGATATCAATAAATAGTCAAGACATGGAAAAAAAAACAAAGACCTTGAAAATCAAATTGAAAGTGAATGATTCCTACCAATGGTCCAAGGGCAGTTATATGGAAATACCAGTGAGGTTTGTGTTTGGATTCTTGAATTCTTGGTTCTGAATCATATACGTTTGAGGAACTCAGGTAAATCACACACTTTTTCTTCATTCTGCCCTACTGTATTGACTTCATATTATGCCTTCTCATGTATCCTACAATAATACAAACACACCAGTCTACCTTCTTTTCTCAATGAATAAAATCCTATCAAAATAGATAGATGGATATACAAATATACACAAATACTTTATGAATATATATATAGCTTTTCATTGTATATACATATCTTGTAATACATCTTTGATGTATTTACTATATCATATATCTCTGAATATCTATTATAGAAGTTTGATATGTATTATTTGTAACATAACACACATATATATATGTATATATACATATATATGTGTGTGTATATATATATACATATATATATAATAGTCATTTTTCCAGTCATGCCTGACTCTACATGATCCCATATGGGGATTTCTTGGGAAAGATATAAGAGTGGTTTGACATTTCCTTCTCTAATTCATTTTATAGAAAAACTGAAGGAAATAGGATTAAATGACTTGATTTGAACTTAGGAAGAATGTTCTTCCTGAGTCCAAGACTAGAACTCTATCTACTCTGCCATTTAACTATATATGTCTCTATATGTTTATATGTATGTATATGTTCCTTTCTGTGTTAAGGGCTCTGTGTATCTGTCTGTGAGTTTCTCTGTGAATGTGTCTGTGTGTCTGTGTATGTAGAAACATATATATCAAAGCTCTAAAAACAAATATATCATTTTTGTTAAAGCTATAAAGAGATCAAAGATATATTTCATATAGAATAGTATATATCACAGATATATAATAGTAGGAATGTATCCATTTTATGAGAGATCCTATATGGGGAAATTAATGTAAATTGGCTGCTTATATTGTGGGAGCAGGGAATGGGTATAATGTGAAGTCATTAAGACAGAATAGAGAGAGATGATGAAGACCAGGGAATGACTTGCCTGAGTCACTGAAACATGTTGTATTTCAAAGTCAGAACTAGAATCCAAGTATCTTAACTCAGAGATTACTAATATCTCCACTTTAGCAATGCCTCTTGCACTATTGTGGGAAATCATTTGCCTCCATTATTGTTTCAAAGTAAATAGAGATTGAGAGATGAATCTTTGCAAAAAGTGTCTCTATTTACTATAAACTCTATTTACTAAAGTCTTCCACTTAGAGGCCCTGATTCCCTAAAAGGGATTCTTCAAAGCCCAATGACACAAAGCCTTCCTTATTCCTTTTATAATTTGTTTCTCTCACTCAAATACTTGCTTATATTTTCTATTGACTTATCTGTATATAAACATAAATGACATATATACATACATGTATATAGATAAACATGCATATTTATACCTATATCTACATATATATCTTACTTTGTAGAAAGTAAACATTTTAAGTCTGGTCAAGTTTACTAAGCCTAGCACAATGCCTGCAAAAAAGGGATCAGTTTGTAAATGACAGTTGGATTGGATAATTTGAATAAATTTAAGTGAACACACAAATATGTATGAAATAGGAAAATCTTACAAACAACAAAGAAGATCAAGAATTTCCACAAAATGTCTTCATAGATTCCTCCTTTCACTCTATTCAGATGACTTTTAAGGTCTTGGTAAACCAATTCCCTCATTTTTCACAAAAAATAATCGAGTCCCAGAGAGGTTTAATGATCTGCTCAATGTCTAAAAGACAGGAACCAATTTGGAAGCCAAATACCTGGGTTCTAAATTCTTTACTCTTTACAGAAATCTGGTGTAGTGGCAACACCAGTCAGTTCCAAGGTAGGAGGACTGTGGACTTGTCCTTGTTTCTACAACTAACTTTCTCTGTGACATAACTCAAGTCTCCCCAAGAACTTAAGCCTTAGTTGTCTCCCTTGTTAAATGAGGAGGAAGTTCAAGACGGCCTTTTCTAATCTCAAACAAGTAGAGTATGATTGATGTGTTGATCACTATTAAAATCAGAGAGTAATCTGATGGAAGGCTCTCTCCCAACAAAGTTAATATATCATTTCTTGCAATAACTGGAAAAAATTCTTAAATCAATGGTTCACACTTTATTATAAAATGCTTTGAGATACACAGGAGGAAAAAAAAGTTTTATGAAAAAGTTCCAACTTTTATAGATTTACAACTGAGAATACCTAGATTCAAATTCTGATTTCAATATTCCTCATACATGCCAATGAAGAGAAGTAATTTGCAATCCCAGAGACTCACTTTCTTCATCTGCCAAATGGGATGAAGCACAAGGTCTTTTCCAACTTAGTTCTGCGATATCCTGGCAGGTAGTTACTGTAGTACCACCTAAGGGATTCCAAGATTAGAGAGCTGGGACTGAGTTCAAATGTGGTCACAGACATGAGCTAACTGTGACACTGAGCAAGTGACTTAGTTCCATTCCCTACAGTTCCTCATCTGTAAAATGAGCTGATGGAGGAAATGGCAAAAAACATTCCAATATTTTTGCCAAGAGAACAACAGGGTTGGACACACTAAAAAGACCAAAGAATAACATATATGAATAAAGTACTGTTGAAAACTTTTTACACACTATTGTGGGCTATAATTGCTTCCTATAAGACCCTTCATCACAACTCATCATAACATCCAGTGTCTTTGCCTTGTCTATGGTTTCCTTATTTCCTGCAGAAACCACCTGCAGCCTCCCCTACTGCACTTCCAATGTGGTCCATCACTTTTTCTGTAGGGGAGAGAGAGAGAGAGAGAGAGAGAGAGAGAGAGAGAGAGAGAGAGAGAGAGAGAGAGAGAGAGAGAGAGAATAGAGTGAGAGAGAAGGAAGGAAGGAAGGAAGGAAGGAAGGAAGGAAGGAAGGAAGGAAGGAAGGAAGGAAGGAAGGAAGGAAGGAAGGGAGGGAGGAAGGGAGGGAGGGAGGAAGGGAGGAAGGAAGGGAGGGAGGGAGGGAGGGAGGGAGGAAGGGAGGGAGGACCCTCTTCTGTTTTTACACATATAACAATGAATTGGCTGGAATCTTCCTTTGATGGATTCAAAGTCTTTTGTTCTTTTTCATTTTGAAATCCTGCTTATTCCTTATTGTTGTCATTCTGAGAATGGCACCTGAAGATTGCCAAAAAGTATTCTCTTACCTGTGTTTCCCACCCCACAGTAGTATTCTATTCCTTAGTAAATATTCTTTATGTAAGCAATATGTGTGTGTGTATATTTTTGTAAGTAAAATGTAACTCTAAATATTCCACAAAAACAAAGTGGTTCCCTACACCATAATCTACACCATGACCATTGCCCAAGTTGAACCTTTCATTCAACAGTTTAAGGAACAAATTGGTCAACAGTGTTATTAGAAAAGTTGTTGAAGGGATGAATTCTTCATTGGGCCTCTCCATTTAATTAATCACAATTTTTCTTCCCTCCTTCTGCTTTTAAAGAACCTTCTCTCTAGGGCCCACATTCTAATTCTTTTCTATGAAGTAGAATTCCATTCTGACAATGGAAAACTTCGAACTTCATTAGTCTTCGTTAGTCTTGATTTTGAGGTATTGCATTTTTTTAGGAATGTGGAGAAACTAAATTTTCCTTCAAAACTGCAGTCCTCCATTGAGGATAGTTTTTGAAATTTCATAAATAATCAATTGATCTTTTCAAAAAGAATTTAATCAAATTTTCATAGCAGAGAAATATTTATGATATTCTGTCCTGAAAACAGCCCTTGTGTGTCTTCTATTTGCTCATCATGTAACCCCTGGACAAGTAACTGTCAAGTGGACTTAGGGGGACATATATAATCCTTGAATTCTTTATATTGTTCCTGATGTCTAATTGAAAACCATATGTTTATTCTCCCAAAGTCTTGCATTTGGAAATGGTGGCTTGGGAAAGGATTTGTATTGATTTCCTAATGTGACAACTCCCTCTAGTGACAAAAATTGAAAGCTAAGAGCCATTGATAGATGGGGTCTAGCATAATGTCAGGTACATATTAATAATTTTAAAATGTTTGTTTACTACTTGACTACCTAGCAAGCAATTTTTATTCCATTATATCTTGGAGTCTTATTTTTTTGTATAATGGGGAAAAAAAAGTCTTATTTCAACTGGAAAGACTTCTATACACAAACATACAAGACATTTCTCTGTGTGAGTTTTCAGTTTTTCTAACTTGTATGTTTTTTCTTTATTCATTTATTTTTCAATTAGATATAAAGCTAGAATTCAACATTCACTTTCTGTAAGATTTTGAATTCTACATTTTCCTCCATCCTCCCTTCCAACACCCATCCTCTTCAAAGAAAATAATCTGATATAGACGCCACATGTTCAATTATGTCAAATATATTACTATAATGCTCATGTTGTGAAATAAGAATCAGCCCAAAATGAAAAAAACACATGAGACAAAACTAATTTTAAAAAGTGAAAAGAGTACACTTTGTTCAGACTCCATTGTTAATTCACTGGATGTGGATCACATTTTTGGGGGGGCTTTTGCAAGGCAATGGGGTTAAGTGATTTGCCCAAGGTCACACAGCTAGGTAATTATTAAGTGTCTGAGGTCAGATTTGAATTCAGGTTCTCCTGACTCTAGAAAAGACCAGAGCTGAATAGAAAGGTTGACCTTCAAATTCAGGACTCAGGTGGAGCTGAGGAGAAGGGTAAATTATGAAAGACTTAGTGATGATGAACTGTATGTATTCCTGCATAGAAAAATTATACTGATAATACTCATATGAAACTTCTCATTTAACAGAGCAGGTAGAAGGGGCTTTTATAGATGAAGCACAGGAGACAGCTGAATTTGAAAATATAATATATTGTAAAAATGGAGTCAACGGCTAAAAGGGAAATGTAATGGGAGTAAGAGAAAGGAGAGGTGGAATAGGCTAAGATATTTCATATAAAAGATATATTTTTTTGCAATGAGCTTTTGCAATGATATGAAATGGGGAAAGGTGAGAGGGAATGAGGGAACCTTCATTCTCATTAGAAATGACTCAGAGAGGAAACAGTATACACACTCAATAGGGTATAGACAACTGGAGTAAAAAGGAGAGAAGGGGGATGGGGGAAGGGGGGGATGTGGGTGATAGAGGAGAGGATTGATCATACGAAAGAATAGTCAGATATAACACATTTTCTTTTTTACTTCTTGTAAGGTGCTGGGATTGGGTGGCCTGTCCAGGACCACGGAGTCAGGTGGTTGCTGGGACTCTGGGATAGTATGTGGGCTGGGGGCTTCTTGGCCCCAGGGCTGGTGCTCTGTCTGCTACAACCCTCAGTTACCCCACAGCATGTTTTAGAAGAGGGACAGAGTGAAAGAAGAGAGAAAATATAATATACAGGGTAGTGGGGAGGAATGGATGGAGGGAATTACAATCAGCAGCAGCAACTGTGGAAAAATATGGAAGTAACTTCTGTGATGGACTTATGATAAAGAATTTGATCAACCCAAGACAGAGCTAATGGTATCAGAACACAGACCGAAACACATTTTTTTTCTCTTTATTTTACTTTATTTCTCATGAGGTTCTATATTTTGTGGGGGAGTGGGTATTATGTGTACTCTTAAACAAGAATATATTAGCAATGTATAAAAAATTGTAGAGTTTGAAAAAATAAAAAGAAAGTAAAAATATTTTAAAATTAAAAACAAAAAAACTTCATCATAGTAGCAATATCAAAACAGAATGGGTTACCTTGAGAGTCAGGGACTTCCCTGTCCTTGGAAAATTTAAATCAGAGCCTATGTGATTCTTTGTCAGAAATTTGAATATGGATTAGATTATATGTACACAGAGGTATTTTCCAACTTTCAAATTAATTGATTCTATTGTTCTAATTCTAAGTGAATAGTGAATTTCTAAATTAGCAAATTTATAGAAGATAATACTTCCCAAAAATGAAATGATTGTCTAAAAAACTATCAAATTGATTTAAGATATTTATTTTCATTTTTAACAGACAGGATACTGAACAAAATAATGATCAAAAATGAAATGAATTTCTAAGGTGTTTCCAAGCATTATGAATAGAGAAAGTTACCCTACTGGGAATTTTACATGTCTGTCTATACTCTCTCAAGTCACAATTTCACCACTATACACAAATGCAAAGAGAAAAAAATAGCTTCACTTTCAAACATAATTATAAGCAATCCTTTCAATTATTTCTTATAGTGATGATTAGCCCTAAGTCACTTTACAATGGCTTGTCCAGGGTCTTGCAAAGTGTAAATGGCATGGAGCTATTTCCATTAAATTATGTCTAACTTCTTGCCACTATCAGAATCTGTTAAAGCTCTTTCAAAATGATCTTCTGATTCTTTTTAAATTTCCAATAATAGGGGCGGCTAGGAGGCACAGTGGATAGAGCACCAAGCCCTGGAGTCAGGAGTACCTGAGTTCAAATCCAGCCTCAGACACTTAATAATTATCTAACTGTGTGGCCTTGGGCAAGCCACTTAACCCCATTTGTCTTGCAAAAACCTAAAAAAATAAAAATAAAAAAAATTTCCAATAATATCATCAACTGACAATTCTCAGAATTTTCTGAGAAAAAATTCATATTCCTATAAATGTTTCTAAAATAGCAGGTGACTGCATAAAATACTATAAACCAACTAGACTTCCAAGACAAACCCAGAAACTGTATGAACACAATTATAAACCACTTCTTACACAAATAAAGTCAGATCTAAATAATTGGAAAAGGTCAATTGTTCATGGTTAGGTCAAGTTAATATAACAAAAATGACAATTCTACCCAAATTAAAATACTTATTCAGTGCCATACCAATCAAATTATATAATAACTACTTTTCCTAGTTAGAAAAAAAATAGTGACAAAATTCATCTGGAGAATCAAAAGGGAAATAATAGTAAGGGAATTGATGACAAAAATGTAAAGAAAGGTGGCCAAACTTTACCAGATCTAAAACTATACAATAAAGCAGCAGTTATCAAAACTGTCTGGTCCTGGTTAAGAAATAGAGTAATGGATCAATGGATGAGGATAGGTTCAAAAGAAACCCGCAGTAAATGACCTCAGCAATCTACTATTTGACAAGCCCAAAGACATCAGCTTCTAGGATAAGCTCTCACCATTTGACTAAAATTGTTGAGAAAAATGGAAAATATTGAGGCAAAAACTAGGCATAGACTCAGCTTACACACCCTATACCAAAATAAAGCCAAAACGGATATAGGATTTAGACATAAAGGGTGGCATCGTAAATAAATTAATAGACCAAGAAATACTCTCTATCAAATCTATAGAAAGGGGATGAATTTGTGAACAAACAAGAATTAGAGTACATTTCAAAAAGTGGACAAATGATTTTGACTATATTAATTGAGAATATTTATTGACTATATTAATTAAATTAAATCAATACTGTCAATTAAAATCAATACTGTCAAAATAAGAAGCAAAGCAGAAAGCTAAGAAACTATCTTTACAACTAGGAATTCTGATAAGGGTCTCATTTCTAAAATATATAGAGAATTGCATCACCTATCAGATTGTCCAAGATGAGAAAAAGGGAAAATGATCAATGTTGGAGAGGTTCAGGGAAGATAGGGACATTGATGCATTGCTGGTGGAATTGTGAATGGATCCAACCTTTCTGGAACTATGCCCCAAAGAGCAATAAAACTGTTCATACCCTTTGACCCAGCAATTCCATTTCTAGGTCTATATCCAGAAGAAATTATAAAATATGAGGAAAGTCCTACATGTTCCAAAATATTCATAGCAGTTCTTTTTCTAGTGGAAAAAAACTGGAAATTGAGAGGATGCTCATCAATTGGGGAATGGCTAAACAAGTTGTGGTACATGAAAACTCTGGAATATTGTTGTTCTACAAGAAACCATAAATGGTTAGACACTAGGGAAGCATGGAATGACTTACAGGATCTGAAGCTGAGTGAAGGAAGCAGAACCAAAAGAACAAAGTACACATTAACAGCAACATTGTGAGGTAATCAACCATATTAGAAGTTGTTTCTCTCAGCAGTTCAGAGAGCTATGGAAACCATATTAGACTGCCTTTGGGCAATGTGATCCCCAACCAGTGGAAGAAATATGAAATAAAACAAAAAAATCAACCCTTCAGTATCTGATGAACACTTTATAAAAAATAATCTCATATATCTCTTTCCCTTAATTCTATTTTTTTTAAGTTTTTGAAAGGCAATGGGGTCAAGTACCTTGCCAAAGGTCACACAGCTAGGTAATTATTAAGTGTCTGTGTTCAGATTTGAACTCAGGTCCTCCTGACTCCAGGGCCAGTGCTCTATCCACTGTGACACCTAGCTGCCCCCCTCCTTTCCTTAATTCTAATTCCACATACCAAAAATGGCTAATCTATAAACATGTTTATCAAAATAGGTATGTACAATGTAAAATGGAGGAAGGGAGGGTGGAAAGAAATTTTGTAACTACAAAACATGAATGTCCATATGGCTGAAAAAAATATATATTTTTTTTTAAAAGATACCTAGTAGAGCTCCCAGTGTTCAGTATGGAGAGGAAGAATTTAGATTTTTTGATTGATGAGAGTTGATCATGGTCTGAGAATTAGAGACATTGTACTTTAAAGATCTAAGTGTGGAAGAAAAATGCCTATGGGATTATTTCTTTAATTAAAATCAGAGTCTTAATGAAGATTTTGCACCCTCAACAACTTTACTAAAAGCACTTTTAACTTCCTTGTTCCTCAAGCTGTAGATGAGAGGGTTTAGCATGGGGATGATCATTGTGTAAAACACTGAAGCCATTTTGTCTGTGTCCATGGAATGACTAGAACTGGGCTGTAAATACATGAAGATGATTGTCCCATAGAATATGGACACAGCTGTGAGGTGGGAGGCACAGGTTGAAAATGCTTTCTTGTGGCCCTCAGCTGAGCGCATTCTCAAAATGGCGATAAAGATCATTAAGTAGGACATAACTATGATGAAAATGGCAAAAAAGGCATTGAATCCCACAACAAAAATGCTCACTAATTCAATGACATGTGTATCAGAGCAGGAGAGAGCCACAACAGGAGGAAAATCACAAAAAAAGTGAGGAATCACATTGGAACTACAGAAGTGGAGGCTAAAGGTGCCTCCTATGTGAATGGAGGAGTTCAGAAAACCACAGAAATAGGAGCCAATGACTAGAGCAGCACACACACCAGATGTCATCTTGGTGGTGTAATGGAGGGGCTTACACACAGCTACCTGGCGATCGTAAGCCATAGCAGCCAGGAGATAACTTTCAACAGTGGCAAAGGCTGCAAAGAAGAACATTTGTGCAACACATCCATTGTAGGAGATGATTTTATTTCCTGTGAGCAACTCAGCCATCACTTTAGGAGTAACAGCTGTGGAATAACCAAAATCTACAAGAGAGAGATTACTGATGAGAAAGTACATGGGTGTGTGGAGACGAGAGTCCCAAGAGATAATGACCACCATTCCTAGGTTCCCCACCAGAGTGATGAGGTAGATGATAGTGAATATTATGAAGAGGGGCACTTGAAGCTCTGGAGCATCTGTTAATCCCACAAAAATAAACTCTTTTACCTCTGAGCCATTCTCCATATATATTTCTTTAGGGATTTTGTGAATTACCTGGGTCAAGAGAAAAGTATATAGCAGAATGAATTGACATTTTTGTGATTTTTATATACATATATATATATATATATAATCTTTTAATTAGAAAATTGAACTCCTGTTACTTAAAAATTGGCTTTTCTGTGAATTAAGCTTAATAAATAATATCAGTACTTTTATTATGATTTTGTAACACATCAACTGAGGTAAATTTCCATTATAATATCAAATTTATTAATGAGCTTACATTCATTAACAATTTCTTAACCTTCCCTACACAAAAGATCTTCATCATTATTACACAAATGGACACAGCCTACGCTTTAATTTAACTAACATTCATAATTATTCCAACTCTGAGACAAAACTATGAAACCATTTTAATCACAGCATCCCGTCTTTCTATTGCACATTCTATTTCACTTATATTTGACCTAGATTTACTCCTTACCAATACTCTTCAGTAGTTCCAAAGCTGCTCCCAGATTTCCAAGTTCATCATTCCATCTTATTTTCCTTCATGGTACTGACCCTATGGTTAACTGGTTCAACCAAACTCCCTTAACTCTCCATGAATCTTTCCCCCTCTTGTCCATTCACAAGTCATGCCAAATCAAGGTCATGCTTTTTAATCTTTTTCTTGTCCAATTAATTTGATTCTCAATGACCCATAATTATGCTCACTGAGTTCACTACCATTTCATGTTATCTCATCTCAGTTTGGAAAAAGCAATCATTTGTTCCCCAACTCACCCTCTATTCTACTCTCCACAGTAATCTATTCCAAATGATATTTTGGCTTCTAAGACCTCCTATGCTACTTCGTTTCTCCTTTATATTTTCAGAAATACAGCAGCCATCCCCTCTTTTTATTCCCCATTCCCTCCTCCTTTGCTCCTAATTCAGAGAAATATTGGGCTTTATCTTTGCCAATATTGACATTTCCAGTTGGGCTTTTATTCTTCTATAATCATCAGCATCATTCTCATAGAACTTTAAGGTTTACAAAGTCATTTACAATGTCATCTTGTTTTGTCTCAACAATATTCATGAGTCCTATGAGGCAAAAAAGGTTAAGTGATATCACTATGTTAAGTGTCTGAGGTTAGATATGAACTATGGTCTTCTAAAATTTGTGAGCATTGGGGGCGGCTAGGTGGCATAGTGGATAAAGCACTGGCCCTGGAGTCAGGAGTACCTGGGTTCAAATCCGGTCTCAGACACTTAATAATGACCTAGCTGTGTGGCCTTGGGCAAGCCACTTAACCACATTTGCCTTGCAAAAAAACCTAAAAAAATAAAATAAAATTTGTGAGCAATAACAGTTGTACTTCATCTTCAAAGAAGACCACAATGACAGGGAGGCGATACTATGACAAGCATGTGAATTGTATTTGAGTGAGAGCAGCTGTGCGAAGGCACCAGCCTCACTTTCTCCTTCAGAACCATCTGGGTCCAGTGACCAGCTATCAATCAGGATAACTGGAGATGAGGCAATCAGGGTTAAGTGACTAGCCCAGGAGCACTCAGCTAATAAGAGTCACATGTCTGAGGCTAGATTGGAGCTCCTGTCAGTGTTCTAGCCAATGTGCCACTCTATCCATTGGAGTACCTCAATGCCTCTGAGACTTTACCTCTTCAATTTTTCAATCTCTTTATTTTATGTTCAGTCTCTCATTTGCATCTTCCTTCCCTGCTATTTACAATAGTGCCAACTCTATCCTTAAAAAAACACTTCACCTGACTGTGCCAACTACTAAACCTATTATTCTATTAATTTTCTCTATTTTCACAGATAAATTTCTAGGGAAAAAAATGTCTGCTTCCCTTTATTCACTTTCCTCATTAACCACTGAGGTCTCAATCCTTTGTATTCTTACTTTTTACTATGTCAGTCAATAAAATTTTCTTTGTGCAAGGTTACCAAAATCTCTTATCTGCTAAACTCAATGTTTTTCTGTTTTACTCTATTTTGGCCAAGCCTCATTCTACTTGATGTTTATTCAACAACCATCATTGAAACCACAATTTAGTCTTCTAATGCCTTCTTCATTGGGTTTTTCTTCTCTCCAAGTTCTCCTAACTACAGTATATTCTTACTTCTCATTCTCCTTAACTGAATAATTCTCTTTCACACACACCCACTCAAGTAATTTTCTGTTCTTTCTTTGTGAGCTCTCTTTCGGGAACTGCAACAGTTAACATGAATTCAATTCCCATTTCTTTGAAGATAATTCCTGTGTCAGTATATGCAGGTCTGAAAAATGGGGTAATGGGAGATAAAATAGAGATTTTGAGTGAAATATAAAGGAGGGAGATTTAGAATTAATTCACTTATTTAAAATACATGGATAATAAACCTGGCACAGAGTTGTGATAGTGATTTTAGGAGCTTCTATTATCCAGACAGCTATGGGAGTCCTCTTTCAAAAGCAAATCATTCCATAGTATCTTAATTTATCTTAGGAATATTGCGATATTCAAAAATATAGAGAACTAATAAGAGGAAATTTTATACTGGATTTATTCTGATTCTCACTCTCAAAAGAAAGTAATTTGTTCTTGGTTGGAAATTTGGGGAACCTTAGGGGAAAGTGAGCAATATATTCTAGAATTGTTTTATTGAAGAAAATAAAAAATGAATATACTGAATACTGATTTGTACCCTAGATTTTGGAAAGTTAAATTCAGAGGGCTCAGAGAAACTCTGGGTAGGATCCCATTGAATGACTTGCTTTAGAAGAAGTCATACCATGAGAATGGAGAGCTATCTGTAGAAATAGAGGGAAAATGTTTAAATAATGGAGAAAAAATAATGTGATTTTTATGAACAAATCAATGTCGCTTACTATCTTATATTGTTAGATATAAACATATAGAACATAGAAACAAGCTCAATTAACAAAAAAGAAGACACAAATGACATTGTGCTATGGTTCTATTAGAATCACGTCAAGAATACCAAAATACAAATGGAGTTAAAACTGACAAAAGAAAGGGGTAGCTAGGTGGCACAGTTTATTGTATTTGGGAAAATAATAAACTGCAAAAGAATGAAGGTACAACTTCTCAATCTCTATTTTCTTTCCACTTTCTCTGCAAAGGAGAATTTATATAAAAAAGGATAAAAAGAAAAAATTCCATCAAAAAAGTGGAAGTATAAGAAAAGGAAGCAAATTTTAAAAGAACATTTGGATGCCCTTGAAAAATCTAAGTCAGTTAAACAACAGTGAATGATTTCAAAGATGGAAATAGGGAGATTTATTAAAAAAAATGAAAAGGGCACATTATACTCATTTTCCAAAAACAGAAGAGAACAGCCTGAAGACTATAGACTATATATAACTATATAAAACTATATATAACTGTATATATATATATATATATATATATATAGAGAGAGAGAGAGAGAGAGAGAGAGAGAGAGAGCTGATAAGTGTCTGAGTCAAAAATTTGAACTTAGAAAGTGAAGTCTTTCTGCTTCCAGGTCCACTGCTCTTTGCCACCCAGCTGCTCCATGTGTAACCTACCTGAGTTCTTTACTTCGATGAAAAGACTCCAAGGGAGAAGATTACACAAGTACCTTCACTTTAAGGTCTTCTATTAGAAGCCTAAATCACAGAAGAGTTGTAAGAATTTTTATTGGAGAAATCTTTACTAGTGTCTAATGCCAAATGTAAAGAGCTCTGCAGGGTTCAGACTATTGTAATCAGTCACTGTTATTGCATAGATCTTGGCATGAGGTTACTGGATGAACTAAAGCAAAGGATAATTGTTTTTGAATAAATTAATAAGCTAATGATGGGTAATCATGTTAATTCAAGATTGTCCCGTGTATATAGTACATAGGATAATAGTACAATTGGAGTCAGAAAACATTTTCTATTACTTGTAGCCAAGATGTGGCATTAGAATGTTATAAGCATGAGAGCATCAGTGTCCTTAGGGGACAAAGACTCCTTTGAGGATTCAGAACTCCTCATTATGCTCCTCAGCAAAATTTGTTAAAACACACTAAGGTCTTTAGGGACTCTTCCCACATTGATAAGGTGTCTTCAGTTATTTTTGTCAGGAATTTTCCATGGTACTCAGAAGAAATGAATGCTCCTAGAAGAGAAAAGAAATCAAGGCCATGGAGGAAAGTAGGAAAACAGGCAAGAAATGAGACAAATATCTTAGATTTCAGGCAGAGTGGCTTCTCAGAATGCAACTGGAATTTATTTGCCTCTTTGAAAAGTCATATTTGACTTCCAGGATAAAGGGAGTTTGATGATGAGGAATTTATAGGAATGAGGGTCCCAGTTATCCTGCTAATCATCCCCAGGTTCCCCACCAGTGTGATGAGGGAGATGACAATGAATATTATGAAGAGGGGGGAATCTGGAGCTCTAGAGTATCTGCTAATCCTATGAGAATAAGTTCTCTCACATTTCTGATCGATTCTCCATAAATGCCATTTGGGAGTTGGATTATTCAGCTGTGACTAAGAAAGACACCATGAAAAATTTAATACCTTGCAATAAATATTTCAAGGCATACTCTATCACCAGAGACATATCTTGTATTAGAGGTAGTAATATTGGCCTGAGAAATAGGGAAGATTGACGTGATTATTATGGTTAATGTTTTTCTCTCTCATATTACTACATCATAGCTAATAATTGAAGTATTTCTTGTATCCTGATAAAAATTAAGATGAGAAGTAAGCAGAGTCAGAAGGTTAAGTCTTTCTCATGATCATATTTCACTCTGTTAAGGAATCAGTACACAGTACTAATCAATGAGTCTCATCCTCATGAGACTGTACCAGATGAAATCCTTTTCGAAACTGGAATATTCATAGATAAGTGTCTCACTCTTTACTAACTGCTTACTTACACCCTAACACCCTAACCCATATCTCCCCCATCTCTAAAAAGTTCTCATATGATTCATCCATTGCCCCAGCTAAGTGGCCCAGTGGATAGGTTATGGTCTTGGAGTCAGGAGGACAGGAGTTTGAATTCAGCCTCAGACACTTGACTATTCCTAGCTGTGTGAACTAAGACAAGTCACTTAACCCTGACTGCCTCACATCCAGGACCATCTCCAGTCTTCATGATTCATATCCGATCACTGGACCCAAACAGCTCTGGAGAAGGTGAAACGGAGGACTTAGTCCTCATTCAAATCCAATTCAAGTGTTTATCATGTATCACTGCCCTTGATGTCATTGTCATCTTCAGGAACAGAGGACAAACATCTTTGCCTCCTCATTCTCTTACCTCCTATATGTAAACTGTTTTCAGGGCCAGTCAATGTTATCTTTATAATATCTCTCAACATAACCCTTTTTTACCTCTGACCTGCAACCACCTCAGTAACAGGTCCTCATTACCTCACACCTGAACTATTGCAATTGCAGGTGAGTTGTTTCTCCTACTGCAAGTGTCTCTTCACTGTGGTTCATCCTCTACTCAACTGTCAAAGTGATTTCCGAAAACATAAATCTGACCATGTCATCTCTCAACTCAATAAACTTTAAGGTTTCCTTATTATATCTAGAATAAAATATCAAATTCTCCATTTTTAATGCAGACCTCACACCTTACATTTTGATTCCTCTTATTCTTTATATGTCTCTTACATTGTAATTAGGTAACATTGACCTCTTTACCATTCCTCAAACAAAAAAAAACCTCTAATTCCCAACATTGGGAATTTTCAATCTTTGTTCTCCATTTCTGGAATGTTCTCCCTCTTCATTCAAGTTTTAGTAAAACTCCATTTCATATAAGAAGTCTTCTCATTTTCCCTTAATTACATTCCTAAATCAACAAAACTCTGTTTTCTAATCCTTTAATCCCAACCCCACACCCCCTGGAGAAATAGAGGGGAAAGAAGAAATACTCTTATAAATATGCATAATCAATCAAAACAAATGTCCACATTGGTCATAATATAAAACCATTTGTCACATTGTGTACTTGGAGTCCTTCTCTTCTCTCTGAGGAGGTGAGTAGCATGCTTCATCATAAATCTTCCAGAATCATGTTTTACTAGTATGCTACTGCTGTTGCTATTTGGGGGTTATTTTCAGTCCAGTCCATGACCATATTTGGGATCTTCTTGGCAAAGACACTGGACTGGATTGCCATTTAATTCTCAAACTCATTTTACAATGAGGAAATTGAGGCAAAGAGGGCTAAGTGAGTTGTCTGGAATCCCACAACTAGCTAGTGTCTGAGGCCAGATTTGCATACAAGAAAATGAATCTTCTCAACTCTTTTCACAATACCTAGCTACTCTATTGTACTATTAATAGTTCCTAATTCTTTTACAGTTCTTTGCATTTACCATATTGCTGTATATATTCTTATCATGTTCATCACTTCACTCAGCAAAAAATCATTCAAATCTTCCCAGGTCACTCTAAAATCATCTCCTTTATCATTATTTATTATAAGATGTTTTATCCATTACTCAATATATAGACAGACTCTCAGATTCCTATTCTACACTACCTTTGACTCCAGTATCAACAGGCTTCTCTGCCTCCCTATTTCTTCTTAGACAAAGGACTCATAATGACTTTTTTCTGGATTTCTCCATAGGATTCTGTCCTGAGTTCCCCTCAATGTCTTTGTGCCAGATCATGTGAACAATCAAAGAATGTTGTGAATAGTGAGTTCTTATCCCAGAAGCTAGTCTTTCTGTTTGTCAAACAATACATTGCTATAGTCATTTATTACTGTTTCTTTTGTATCTATCCTAATCCACTGGTCTGTTACTCTATTTCTTAACCAGTATCAGGCAGTTTTGATGACTGCCACTTCATAGCATAGTTTTAGATCTGGTAGAGCTAGGCCGCCTTCCTTTACACTATTTTTCAATCATTTCCCTTGATATTCTTGACATTTTACTGTTCCAAATGAATTTTTGTGTTACTTTTTTTTCCTAGTCCGATAAAAGTTATTTGGTCATTTGATTGGTATAACACTGTATAATAATTTAATTTGGGTAGAATTGTCATTTTTTATTATATTAATTTGATCTAATCATGAGCAATTGACATTTTCCTAATTGTTTAGATCTGTATTTTTGTGAAAAGTGTTTTGTAATTGTATTCATACAGTTTCTGGGTTGTCTTGGGAGGTAGATTTCTAAGTATTTTATGTTGCCTGCAATTACCTTAAATGGAATGTCTTTCTATCTCTTGCTCTAGGGCTTTCTTGTTCATATATAGGAATACTAATGATTTATGTGGGTTTATTTTGCTGAATGTGCTCAGTTTCAAGCAGTTTTTTTTTATTTTGTTGTTGTGGTTGTTTTGCAGGGCAATGGGGTTAAATGACTTGCCTAAGGTCACACAGCTAGGTAAGTATTATATGTCTGAGGCAAAATTTGAACTCAGGTTCTCCTGACTCCATGGATGGTGCTCTATCCACTGTGCCTCCTCACTGGCCCTCAAGCAATTTTTTAAATAATTTTCTAGGATTCTCTAAATATTCATCATATCATCTGCAAAGAGTCAAAATTTTGCTTCTTTGTTGTCAATTCTAATTCCATCAATTCCTTTTTCTTTTCTTACTGTAAAGCTAACATTTCTTAATACTATATTGAATGGTAATGGTGATAATGGGCATCCTTGTTTCATCTTTAATCTTATTGGAAATGCTCCTAGTTTATTCCCATTACATATATTTAATGCTGGTATAAGATAGATACTGCTTATTATTTTAAGAAAAATTCCATTTTATTCCTATACTCGCTGGTATTTTTTTTTATATTTTTTTAGGTTTGTTTTTTTTTTTTTTGCAAGGCAAATGGGGTTAAGCGGCTTGCCCAAGGCCACACAGCTAGGTAATTATTAAGTGTCTGAGACCGTATTCGAACCCAGGTACTCCTGACTCCAGGGCCAGTGTTTTATCCACTGTGCCACCTAGCCACCTGCTCTAGTATTTTTAATAGGATGTTGTATTTTGTCAATGACTTTTTCAACATCTATTTCGATAATCAAATGATTTCTGTTGATTTCATTATTGATGTGTTCAATTATGTTGAGTTCTTTCCTAATATTGAACCATATCTGCCTATATGGTATAAATTCTACCTGATCCTGTGTCTTATCCTAGTATTAACTTGAAGTAATCTCTTTACTAAAATTTTATTTAAAATATTTGCATCAATGTTTATTAAGGAGATTGGTCTATAATTTCCTTTGTCTGTTTTAACTCTTTCTGCTTTAGATATCAGCATCATATTGGTGTCCTAAAAGGAATTTGATTAAACCCATCCATTTTTATTAATAGTTTATATAGAATTGGATTTAATTGTTCCTTAAACATTTGGTAGAATTCGCCTGTAAATCCATCTGAATCTGGTGTTTTTTCTTTAGGAGTTTATTGATGATTTCTTCAATTTCTTTTTCTGAAATGAGATTATTTTAGTATTTTATTTCCTCTTCTGTTAATCTGGGTAGTATGTATTTTTGTAAATATTCATCCATTATACTCACATTATCAAATTGATTGGCATACAGCTGGGCAAAATAGATCTGAATTATCTATTTAATTTCATCTTCCTTGATGGTAAGTTTAACCTTTTCATTTTGACACTGGTAATGTGGCATTCTTTCTTTTTTAAATCAGATTAACCAAAGGTTTATCTATTTTACTGATTATTTTTTCATAAAAGCAAATCTTGATTTTATTTATGAAGTCAATGGTTTTCTTGCTTTCAATTTTATTAATCTCTCTTTGATTTTAAGAATTTTTAATTTAGTAATTAATTGAATAACTTTAATTTCTTTTTCTAGCTTATTTAGATGCATACCCAATTCATTGATCTCCTCTTTCTATATGTCATTCATAAACATTTAGAGATTTGAAATTTCCTTCAAAATTGTTTTGGCTGCATCCCACAAATTTTGGTATGACATTATCATTTTCTTAAATAAAATGATAATTTTCTATGATGTGTTGTTTAGTCCTCTCATTCTATAAAATTAAATTATTTAGTTTCCAATTAATTTTTGGTTCCCCTTTCCATGGCCCTTTAAAGCAGGTAATTTTTATTGCATCATGATCTGAAATGTATGCATTTATAATTTCTGTCTTCCTGCATTTGATTGTAAGGTTTTTCTGCCCTAATGCATGATCAGTTTTGGTATAGGTGCCAAGTACTGCAGAGAAAAACATATATTCTTTTCTATCCCCATTCAATTTTCTCCAGAGGTCTATCATATCTAAGGATTTTCTTCACCTTTTTAACTTCCTTTTTGTTTATTTTGTGGTTAGATTTATCCAGTTCTGAGAGAAGAAGGTTGAGGGTTCACACTATTATAGTTTTGCTGTCTATGTCTCTTTATGATTAATTCAGTTCCTTCCTCTAAGAATCTGGACACTTTACCACTAGGCATATGTTTAATAATGATATAGCTTCATTGCCTGTGGTACCTTTTAAGAAGATAGAGTTTCCTTCCTTATCCCTTTCAATAAGATCTATTTTTGCTTTTGCTTTGTCTGAGATCAGGATTGCTATACCTGATAATTTGTACATGTGCTGAAGCATAATATATTTTGTTCCAACCTTTTATTTTTATCCTCTTTGTATCTCTCTGCTTCAAATGTATTCCTAGCAAACAACATATTGTAGGTTTCTGGTTTTTATTCCATCTGTTAACCACCTCTGCTTTATGAGAGAGTTAATTTCATTCACATTTACAATTAAGATTACTAATTCTGTATTTTTTCTCCATATCATCTTTCCTCAATTATACTTTTCTCTTTCCTTTCTTCTTATTCCTCCTCACTAATGTTTTGTTTCTTTTCCTTTTTTCTTTTAAAATTTAACTTTAAATTTACTTCACTTATACTTGCACTTTTCTTTTTATCAATCCCTTCTTCCCTTTTCTTTCCCTTTCCTCCCTTACATCCCTGTAGAGTAGGATAGATTTTTAAACCCATTTGGGAATATATGTTATTTCCTCTCTGTGCCTAAGATATTAAGTAGGATTTACTCAGTGTTCACTTTCTCCTTTCTTTCCCTCTACTATAACAGGTCTTTGTGCCTCTTCACCTGATGTTATTTATGCACTATTTCTTAGCCTTCTCCTTGTATAGTCCATCTTTTGTATGTGTTTATTGTTTTAACCCCCTCTTGTACCTTATATTCCCTTTTTCAAAATAAGCTCTTTTGATCTGACCAAATAGAAATACTATTCTCAAAGGCTGGTTGATTGATTGATTGATTGATTGAAATACAACTTTGCCTCATAGTCACTAAGTACCCTCCCCTCTTCTGTCTCATTAGAAATACACTTCTCAAGAGTCATGAATCACATCAAATTATGATCACTTTATGCCTCACCCTCTTTTCAAGTACCCTCCATGGACATACAACCCTCATGAGCCAAAGCATCATGCAAAGTTGAATCATTTCATGAACCATTTATCAACCCCCTCCAAGCCTACTTCCTCCAATTGTAGCCAAAGCATCAAGCAAAGCAAAATCTCTTCATGATGTGTTCATGTTCAGTCCATCTAAGTATACCCTCTCCCTCCAAATCTATATTGCTTCAACCATAATGGGATAGCCCTCCCCATTCATAGTAAACTCTTGTTAACTAAAGTATGGATTAAGATAAGATCACTTCCTAATCTCTTTATGTCCTATACTTCTAAGTGTGCTCCCATACTCTGCCCATTTGTACTACAAGCCTCTAAGTATCTAGTAAAGTCACTTCTGATTTAATTATATAGAGAGAGCTTCTAAGTACTCTGAGTACTGGGACACCTTGAAAGCCTCTCTTAAGAAATTCACAATTGATTTTAAGGTATGGGAGATGCACAGGACCACCCTCTAGAGAATTCCTTATCAGAGAAAGTGCTAAATTCTATGAGCAAAGTAGAATTAAAGTAGCTCAAAGGAAAATTAAGACACAAGTTTGGAGTAAACACCCCATCTTTTTCCCCTGGGCTATTTGAGTATGACCTGTGATGGTGCATTCTGAGCTCATATTGATCTGACGAACCACAGTCTCAAACATAGTGATGTCATTTTTCTCTTCTTCAATAGAAGGTGAAGAAACAACCATATCCTTATCCTCAGCAATCTCTTCAAACATATTCAACCCCTTAACTGTCCTAAGAGAAATACAATTCTCAAGAATTACAATTGCTATCTTCCCTTGTAGGGCTGTGTTCAAATCAATGTTCTTGACTAGCATTTGTGCTTTTTTTTGCTTGCTTTTTATGCATCTCTTGAGTCTTATATCTTAAGATAGAATTCTTTCTTCAGTTCTGCTTCTTTTAACCAGAAAATTTCATTGAACATCCATCTTTTCTCCTGACAGAATATGCTGAATTTTTCAGGGTAGTAAATTTTTATTTATAATCCAAGGTGCTTCATTGCCCTCGAAAATATTTATATTCCAAGTCCTGTGATCTTTTAATGTTGAAGCTAAAAAGTCCTGTGTATTTCTGTTTGTGCTTCTTTTCTATTTAAATTGCTTTTTTTTTGACTACTTGCAGTATTTTATTCTTTATTTGAGAGTTCTGGAATTTGGCTAGGATAGTTCTTGGAATTTTTGTCCTGTGGTCTCTTTCTGGAGATGTTCTATGTGTTTTTTCAAAGACTATTATGGCTTCTTGATCTAGTATGTTGGGACAGTTTTCACTGATAACTTCCTGAAAGATATTTTCCAGGCTCTTTTTTTTAATCTAGTATTTCTGGTAGACCAATCATTCATAAATTATTTCTTCTAGATCTATTTTCCAGGACATTTGTTTTTTCCAAAAAGGTACTTTACATTTTCTTCAACTTTTTTCCACCTTTTGATTTTACTTGATGGAATCTTGTTTATTCATAGATTCATTGGTTTCAATTTGCACAATTCTAATTTATAGAGTTCAATTTTCTTCAGTTAGCTTTTTTTTCCTCTTCCAGTTGGTTAATTTTACTGTTTTGCTAAGTTGTATTCCCTATCCAGTTGATTGAATGGTTTTCTTTGAGCTGAAATCCTTTTCTAGTCAACTTTAATTTTTGAAGAGTTAGTTATTTTTACTTTTAAAGGAGCTAATTCTTTTGGTCAATCTTTCATTATTTTCTTGCATTACTCTATTTTCTTTTTTTCCATTTTTCTTCTTCCACTCTTCTTCGTTTTTTAAATTCTTTTTTAAATTCTTCTATGGTGTTTTTGGATTTGAGGACAGTTCATAGATTCCTTTGAGATTTCCCATGTAGGCAATTTGTCACTTTTTTCTTCTTCTGAGATAGTATTTCTATCTTCATAGAAACTTTCTATGGTTAGCACTTTTTTAGTTTTTTTTTTGTTTTCTTTTGGTTTGTTTTTTTTTAAAAAAAAAATACAGAGTTCTGCTTCTGAGGTATTAGGGAGTATAGTCCTGAACTTTTTGTGCAATGGCTGGGGGTTGATCCCTCAGGGCTTATCATTGGCCAAGATGTTGCCTATGCATCCCAGGCATTGCCCATACAAAGGGTTTTTTCCCCCTTTATGTCCAGGCTCTGCCTATGGAGAGGTTAGTTCCCAACTCAGTCTTTTCTTTTGCCCCAATGTTTCCAAGATTCAGGTGTTGTCTGGGGATGGGACCTTCTCTGCTGACTTGCCAACTGGCTTCCAGGACCTGTGCTGTTGCGTAGTTGGGTTTTACTTCCCTTTTCCCCCAAAGAGTCAAAACTTCTCTGAAGATTCTCCACAATGTCTACAGATGAAAACTGGTTTTGATCATTTTATTTTGGTGGGATCTGTAACTGTAATGTCTATGTAGAGGTTTCACTTAATGTTCTGTAGGAGAAAGCTCCAGAAGCATGCTAGTTTCATGTTGCCATCTTGGCTCCATCCTGGAAGTCTCAAAGAATCTTAAAAATGGAAAGATATTAAAATATTGTTGTCACCTGAAAAGGTTAATCAGTTTCACAAAGTTAGGATGTGTCACATATAAGACATATGAAAGCATAAGACAGATATAAGAGCTATGAAGTTAGGTATTTCCAAAAGAAATAGGAAAGCAAAGCAAATCTTCATTATATGGTGTAAAGAATGGTAGATTTGGTATGAAAGGATCAGCAATTCAGACATGTGCCATCTTGCTCAAGTAACATGGGCCTCTCCACCCAAGTTCCCCCTTTGTAAAATAAATGTTTGCACTTTATTGACTTCTAAGGTTGTAAATTTAAAATCTTATCCTCTGTCCCAACATACAAGATTGCTGCCAATCTGCAGAGAAGTGATTCTCAAACCCATATTCTGATGATAGATTTGAAACTGGCTTCAATATTGTCAATACTTGAAGTTCAATGCTTCAGTGTCTTGACAATTGCTCTCTAATCTCAGGGACAGATCAAAGAGATCTGTTATCTTAGTGCAAGCTGACTCCTGACTTTTTGACTCTTGAATCATCTAAGCACCCCTACCAATTGCCTTATGTCTTTCTTGCCACTCTGCTTTCTTCTCTAGGCTACTTTCTCCACATTCTTGTTGTTTTCCCCCACTTTTGCCTCTGTACTATCTCCCTTTCAAACTTGTTACCTTCATAAGCCCTCCCCAATGCTTCTGTCTTATTTTCAGTTCACACTGATCTGAAGCTGCGCCTCCCTTTGACTCAGAATTGAAAGAAGCTAGCTGAAAAACATTGAATTTAAGGCAGATCCAATCTCTTTCTTCATTACATAGCTATGGCAAGTGGTCCCAGAATAGTCCTTAAAAGACATAAGGTACCATCAGATTCAAAGATATATACAACTTCCCTTAGGAGACTTCTACTTGGATTTTAAAAATAGAAGGTAAATTTCCTTTGAGAACCAGATTTTTTTTTAAACTTGCTCTGAAAATGCCCTTTCTAGGGGCAGCTAGGTGGTACAATAGATATACCACTATTCATGGATTCAGGAGGACTTGAGTTCAAAAGCAGTTCAGGAACTTAATACTAATTAGGTTTGTGCCCTTGGATGAATAACTTAACTCTATTGCTCCACACCCCCCCCCCAAAAAAGAAGAAAATGTCATTTCTAAAAAGAAAATGAATTTTTTTAAAAAAAAATAGATTCAATTTTGGAAGGAAACTGAAAATCAATAATTGAAGAGGGAGGAAATGACATGTACATGTTTATAGTGCTTTATTTCAAGGCAACAAAGATGCATTAAGACTATACAAGTTGGGGGTGGCTAGGTGGTACAGTGGATAGAGCACCAGGCCTGGAGTCAGGAAGATCTGAGTTCAAATAAAGCCTCACACACTTAATAATTACCTAGCTGTGTGGCCTTGGGCAATCCACTTAATCCCATTGACTTGCAAAAAATCTTAAAAGAGAGAGAGAGAGAGAGACTATACAAGTCATCTACAAGAGAAACTAAAGGCTTTCCAGAAAAAAAAAATCTAGAACTTGAGCAGTAAGTACTTTTTCCAGGAAACTTCATTGTGAGCAAAAGAAAAAGTCCTATTAGGCTTTCCTTAGTAAGTTCATTAATTATGTCATCAAGCCTATGCGGTTGAACTCAAATACCACTGAGTTAAAAAAACATATGACTTCATCCTTTTCTTTGTTTATAAAGAATGTCAGACTCCAATGATGCATTGGTTAGTTTTGTTGAACTATTCTTCTTTTTCTTTTTTCACAAAAACAAAAAGAGAGGGAAAGAAGTACTGAGAAATGAAGATAATGTGAAACAGAATAACACTAAAATGTTGAGAAAAGAAAAGAAAAAAGACCTTGAAAATAAAAACAAAAGTGAATGATTTTCAACAAGGGAAGGTATAATAGAAATACCACTAAGTTTGATTTAGGATTCTTGAATTCTGATCTTGGCTATGAATCCTATTTGTTTGAGGAACATCTTCATCAACTCTTCATTCTGTCTTACTCTATTGACATTATGCCTTCTCATGCATCTTACAAAACAAACAGTTCAATCTACATTAATTTCTCCATATGTAAACTCCCATCAAAAATAGAAAAATAGATTGCTATACACACAATGCATACTTATAGCTTTTCCATGTATATATATATATATATAACTTTCTAATACATCTTTGATGTGTTGATATATTTTGTATCTTTGAATATGTCTCTTCATTATATAACTTTGATCAATCATTTTTCCGTTCATGTCTGACTCTTCATGAACCATTTTGGGAATTTCTTGGCAAAGATATTGAAATAGCTTGATATTTCCTTCCTCAGTTCACTGTACAGATGAGGAACTCAGGCATACAGGTTTAAATGACATGCTCAGGATAACACAGCTAATAGGTGTCTGAGGAAAAATTTGAACTTAGGAAAAGGAGTCTTTCTGATCCAAGACATATCACTCTTTTAACCCATTTAGCTATATGCATGTGTATATGTTTATCAGTACATATAAATAATGTTTCTCTTGTGTATTGTGACTGTGTGTCTGTGTGTCTTTCTCTGGGTATGTGTCTATGTGTTTATGTATGTAGACACATATGTCAAAGCTATTAAAAAGCAGATATGTAATTTTTCTTGAAGCTAAGTAGCAATGATATCAAAGATATATATACATATTAGATCTAAAGTATATAATATTATATGTACATAATATGAGAGATCCTACATGGGGAAATTAATATACATTGGTCTGCATATAATGTGAGAACTGTGAATGAGCATAATGTCAAGTCAATAGAGTAAGACAGAATGGAGAGAGATGATGAAGATCAGGAAATGACCTGACTGAGACACTGAAATGTTGGATTTCAAAGCCAGGACTGGAATCTAAGTATCCTCCTCAGAGTTTGCTAGCATTTCCACTTTATCAGGATACCTGCCTCTTGCACCATTGGTGGAAATCACTTGCCTCCATTATTGTTTTCAAAGTATATAGAGATAGCAATATGGATCTGCACAAACAAATGTACACCATGAAACACTCTATTTATTAAACTGTTCCACTTTAAATCTCTAGTAATCTAAAAGGGGATCCTCAAAGTCCAACATCCAAAACCTTTTTTGTTCCTTTTGTAATTAGTTTCTCTCACTCAAAACTTGCTTAAATTTTCTATTGACTTATCTGTATGTAAACATACATGCATATTAATGTATATATATGTATATATGCATGTATGTATGTATTACCCAGTAAAAAGTAAATTTTTTTTGAGGATAAGAACTGATTTGTTTGTTCATGTTTACTCAGCCTACCACAATGCCTGAAATAACAGACCAGTAAATTACTAGCAGTTGTACTGGATTAGTTGAATGAATTTATCTGAACATGTAAAAAAAAGGAATAGGAAGATATCACAAACAAAAATGAAGAACAAGAATTTCCAACAAAAGTGTTCATAGACTGCTTTCCATTTTTCATAGATGATTTTTAATGTCTTCTAGTCCAATCTACTCTTTTTTCCTGGTAAAAAGAATCAAGTCCCAGAGAGGTTTAATGGTCTGCCCAGTGTCTAAAATACAGGATCCAGTTTGGAAGCAAAGTACACAAGTTCTAAATTGTTTGCTCTTTACAGAAATCTGACACGGCAGAAAAACTAGTGACCTCAGAGGTCGAAGGACTGTGGTGTAGTACTTGGTTCCACTACAAACTTAGTCTGTGACATTAGGCTAGTCTCTCCAATAATTTAGGTCTTAGATATTTCTCTTGTAAAATGAGAAGGAAGTACTAGATGCCCTTTTCTCCACTCAAACCATTAGAGTATGATCAATGTGTTTATCACTATTAAAGTCAGAGAGTAATCCAATAAAAGGATTTCTCTCTAGAAAGTTAAAATATTTCTTACAATAGCTGAATAGATTCTTCATTGATGTGAACTTTGACATAAAATTCTTTGAGATGCTCAGGAAAATTTTTTTTTTAAGTTTAGGAACAAGTAACAACTTCTATAGTCATAACATCATTTAACTTACTAGTGGGAAGAACTAGGTTCAAATGCTGATTTCAAAATTTCTCATACATGTCAATGAAAGAAATTACATTACAATGTCCTTATCTGTCAAATTGAATGGACCACAAGATCCTTCCCAGCTTAGTCTTATGATTTACAGGCAGGTTGTTAGCATGTGACAGCTGAGGGTCTCCATGACTAGAGTTCTGGGACGGGAGTCAAGAAGAAATGAGTTCCGATCTGACCACAGACAATAACTAACTGTGTGACCCTGAACTAGTAACTCAACCCTGTTTGCCTCAGTTCCTCAACTGCAAAATGAGCTGAAGAAGGAAATGGCAAAACCATCACGATATCTTTGCCAAGAAAACACCAGAGTTGGACACAAGTGAAGTGACTGAGCAACAGCATATGTGGCTAAGGAGCTGTTCAAACAATTTTTCCACACTTTTGTGGTCTTTGAGTGCCTCCTATAAGCCCCTCCGTCGCACTCCACAATATCATCCAGTGTGGTTCCTCTGACTATGGTTTTCTTAGTTCTTTGATTCACATAGGAAACATCTTCAGCCTCCACTTCCACACGGGGTCCATCATTTTTCTGGGGTATTTTATCTCTCCTGGCACTCTTCTCTTCTTATATATGTAACAGTGAATTGGCTGCCATCTTTCTTTGATGTATTCAATGTCTTTTTGCTCCTTTTCATCTTGAAAAACTGCTTATTTATCTTTGTTGCCATTCTGAGAATGGCACTGAAAGTTATCAGAGGGCATTCTCTATCTGTGCTTCCCACCTCACTGTGGTATTTTTTTTCTATACTACAATAATGTTTAGGTATGTAAAATATATGTATGTATGTATGTATGTATGTATGTATGCTAAACCTGATTCTTAATTCCACAAAGACAAAATGATTGTCTACAGCATGGTCTATACCATAGTCATTGCTCAAGTTGAAATATTCCATCAACAATTTAAGGAACAAAATGGTCAACAGTATTTTTAGGAAAGCTGTTGAAGGGGACTCTCCATTTAATTGAGAAAAATCTCATAAGTATTTTCTTCCTCTCTACTACCCTTACTGTGGAACCCCTCTAAAGTTCACATCCTAATTATTTCCCATGAAGGAGACATTCCCCATTTCATTATGAAACTTGGAAACTTCAGGCTTCTTTAGTTTTAAACCTTTGATTTTGATCTATTTCATTTTTAGAAATATGGAGAAACTAAATTTTTCCTCAAAACTGCAGTCCTCCATTAGTGATATGTCTTCAAGTTTTATAAATAATCATTTCATAGGAATGAATGAATTTAACCAAAATAAATTTAACCAAATTTTCATAGGAGAGATAGATATGCATTATACACTCTCCCGGAAACAGCCCTTGTGTATCTACTCTTTGTTCATTATATGTCCCTGGGCAAGTCACTGTTAAGTGGGCAAAAAGGACATTTATAATCCTTGATTCTTTACAGTTTCCGTGAAGACTCTAATAGAAAATTATATTAATATTCTCCTTAAATCTAGGATTTGTAACTGGTGACTTTTGAGTTTATGTATAGATTTCCTAATCTAACAGCTCCCTCTAGTGAAAAAATGTGGAAGTTTCTGAGTAATTTAATTTAATTTAAATTCGAATATTTCCTGGAGTCCTAGAGTGAAAACTGAGAGTCATAGACAGAACCTAGCACAGTGCCTGATACATATTAAGAATTTAAAAATGCTTGTCCCTTGGGTGAACTATCTTTTAAAATACTTGTTCATCTTTCAAGCAATTCTTTTTTCCATTGACCATGGTCCATTGAATTGCTTGATCTCAACTTTTTATACACTGGGGAAAAACTCTTATTTCACCTGGAAAGACTTCTATACACATCTAGATTTTATTGATTGATAATTCAATATCACATAATATTAGAATCACAGAATCATAGAATTAGAGTTAAAAGAACCTCAATAGCCATATAATAAAAAGTTTCTCAAAAGGGAATCCCCACTGTAATATAATATATTACTCATATTTGATTAATGGAATAGCGTGAGATGAAATAGAGAACATATGTAAAACATAACATTAATTTTTATTGACTTGAGTTCTAATTTCTAAGAGTATCATTGTTCTGTCCTTTGTAGTGCTCTAATCTCCCAGTTCTTAAAAATCATTTTTTTGCTCAAAAATATATCTTACCTCCCCTAATTTGACTTATCCTCCCTTTCCCACACAGAAAGTATTTCTGTTCTTAACTTGTGTCTTGTCCGTAGCTTCCAGTATTGGCACCTATCACTCATCTCAGTACTTTTTTCTGAACTCTCAAATTCTGGTAGTTTTACGTCTGGAAACAATTATCTTTATTCCATTTGTAATTTTAAAAGTACATTTTACAAATTAAAGACCTTTGGCTTGACATGACAGTTTTAGGAAATAAGGAAAAGGTGTGATCAAGTAGGTGGTACAATCAGGCAGAAAAACAGAATGAATTCTCTTAGATCAGAAAGGCCCCAGAGCAGAAAGGTAGCAAGTTACTAATAGGTGCATTGTTGTATTAATAAAGGATATTTCCTGTCCATGGTTCTGATCATTCATAGAGGATTGGTGCTGCTATCACATATTATATTCTTTTTATAATAAATAAATAAAATAATTAATATTAAACTCAGGGATATGCTGGCAAATTTTAACAACTAGTTCTATTGGGGGGAAAAGAAAACAACTTATAAATAGAATGATCAAGTTTGGGGTTGAAAAAAAGAGAAGAAAATAGACCTTTCTCCTTCCTAATCAGACTCTGGACATTGCATATAAAACTGTAAATACTATAAGACTTTGTTGTACTGTTCATTAAATTTATTGAATTATCTTTTTTATCTCTTTGTTACAATGAAAGTCTCTCTAAAAAGGAATTATAATTGGAAATAAAGCTGACAAAAGAAAAAAGAAGGGGCGGCTAGGTGGCGTAGTGGATGAAGCACCGGCCTTGGAGTCAGGAGTACCTGGGTTCAAATCCGGTCTCAGACACTTAATAATTACCTAGCTGTGTGGCCTTGGGCAAGCCACTTAACCCCGTTTGCCTTAAACCTAAAAAACAAAAAAAAAAAGAAAAAATAAGAAAATTTAGTGAGTTTACATGGTATTGATGATTTAATAATTTACATAATTTTTACCATGTATAGTGATACTTTTGTTAAAGCAAAAACAATAAAGTTCTCTTGAAAAGATGAAATATATTTCTTAAGAGAATCAAAATTGTAAAATAGCAAACCAATCAACAATTCAAACAAAAAGTATTTATTAGTACATACTATTTGTCAAAAATTTGGGTAGGCAATGAGGGTACTAACACATACACACAAGTCCAATATTATATGAGATTTATATAAAAATCTATAGAGTTCAGGGCAGCTAGGTGCCACAGTGGATAGAGAACCTGCCCTGGAGTCAGGAGTACCTGAGTTCAAATCCAGCCTCAGACACTTAATAATTACCTAGTTGTGTGGCATTGGGCAAACCACTTAACCCCATTGCCTAGCAAAAACCTAAAACAAAAAAAAAAATCTATAGAGTTTGGTGGGGAAGAGGAGGAATGCAATTTAGACATAAATTGTTGATTTCATATTGGCAGTGGTTGCTGTGATTTCATATTAAAGTGGTTGCTGTATCTTCTCCAATTATACTAACTTTACAATAGAAGAAGCAATACTTGGAGAAAGACTCTCCACATGGGACAGAACTGCATTGATATATATATATATATATATATATATATATATATATATATATATATATATATATATAAAGTCTCCACAAAGGGAAGCACAGCATATTGATAAAATGAAGATCATTTAAAGGAAAACACCCAGGTAATGAATAAGAGTAATGAGTATAAGGTATGATGAGGCAAATTAAGGTTTTATGTCTAGAAAAATTTCTAGTAAGTGGAACTGAATCAAAGCAGAATGGGTTACCTCCAGCCTCAGGGACTTCCTTCTCCTTGGAAAATTTTAAGCAGAAGCTGAATCATTCCTTGTTAGAAGTATTATAATATTTATTCCATTTGGGTATGAGTTAGACTATTGCCAATTGTCATATTTATTGACTCTATTGTTCTAATTCTGTTATAGTGCATATCTTAATTAATAAAACTATAGAAGATTCCCCTAAAATATTGAGATGTGTTAGGAAACCTATCCAGTTGATTTAGTATAATTATTTGTATTTTGCAAAGGCTTGAGATGATCAAAATATGAACAAAAATGAGATTATCAATTACTCAGGAGTATCTAATCTGTGTGAATAGAGAAAGTTACCCCATGGGAAATTCTATGTGCCTACTTCCACCCAAATCACAATCCCACCACCATTACCAAATGAAACAGCTCAGAGAGAAAAAAAAATATTTTCTACCATTATTGTCAGCAATCCTTTGGATTAATTATTACAGTTATGAGGAACATAAGCCACTTACTAGTGACTTACCCAGGGTCACACAAAATAAAGATGTAGATTTTTCCATTCAACTATATCATACCTTTTGCTGCTATCAGAATTTTTTAAAACTCCTTTGAAAATATCAATTGTTCTTTTTAAGATTTCAAAAAGAATCATCAACAGAGGATTGAAATTGTGAGGAAAGATTCATACTTTCCAAATTTCTAAAACTGGCAGGTGATTATATAAAAATGTAAGAAGCCAATTAGAGCAGATGTACCCCATCTTCAGGATGGAGAGGGAGAATTAAGATTCCTAGATGCATGGGAGAAAATTATGGTGTGCAATGCCTCACTTCCTGACAGGAATGTTTAGAGTTTTTATAGGGACAAAAGAGGGGACAGGAGGGACCCGGGGTGGGGGGTCTCCATTTTCCCTTATTATTTGTGCCTCTATAGCAGCTGTGATGACCCATTACAATAACAGATGTATAAGAAAATGATCTTGAAAATAATCCCAATATCTGTTTTGTCATTGTGTAAACACTGTCCTCACCAACCTGTTAAAATCCCCTCACAGATGTATTTCTCGCACTGGAGTCTTCTTTTTGTGGAATAAAATAATTGTTGGCTTCTAAAAAAAAGGAAATTATTTTGTGAAAACTGGAGACATTGTACTTTATATGCCTGTGGCCCTTTGTTAAATTAAAATTGGAGACCTAATGAAGACTTTACACTTTCAACAACTTTACTAAAAGCACTTTTAACTTCCTTGTTCCTCAAGCTGTAGATGAGAGGGTTTAGCATGGGGATGATCATTGTGTAAAATACTGAAGCCATTTTATCTGTGTCCATGGAATGACTAGAACTGGGCTGTAAATACATGAATATAATTGTCCCATAGAATATGGACACAGCTGTGAGGTGGGAAGCACAGGTCGAGAATGCTTTCTTGTGGCCCTCAGCTGAGCGCATTCTCAAGATGGCAATAAATATCACTATGTAGGAGGTCAGTATGATGAAAATGGCTAAAAAGACATTGAATCCCACAACAAAGAAAACCACTAATTCACTGATGTGTGTGTCAGAGCAGGAGAGAGCCAAGAGGGGTGGAATATCACAAAAAAAGTGAGGAACCACATTGGAATTACAAAAGTGAAGGCTGAAGGTGTCTCCTGTGTGAATGGAGGCGTTCAGAAAACCACAGAAATAGGAGCCAATGACTAGAGCAGCACACACACCAGATGTCATCTTGGTGGTGTAATGGAGGGGCTTACACACAGCTACCTGGCGATCGTAAGCCATAGCAGCCAGGAGATAACTTTCAACAGTGGCAAAGGCTACAAAGAAGAACATTTGTGCGGCACATCCATTGTAGGAGATGATTTTGTTTCCTGTGAGCAACTCAGCCATCACTTTAGGAGTAATAGCTGTGGAGTAGCCAAAATCTACCAGAGAGAGGTTACTGAGGAAAAAGTACATGGGTGTGTGGAGACGAGAGTCCCAAGAGATAATGACCACCATGCCCAGGTTTCCCACCAGAGTGATGAGGTAGATGACGGTGAACATTATGAAGAGGGGCACTTGAAGCTCTGGAGCATCGGTTAATCCCACAAGGATGAATTCTTTCACTTCTGAGCCATTTTCCATATACATATACATACATATATATATATATATATATATATATATATATATATATAATCTTTAGAGTTTTGTGAATCACCTGGGACAAGAGAAAAACATATAGCAGAATAAATGATGGTTGGGGATCAATATTTTGTGATATGCATAGAATCTTTCAAATAGGAAAGTGAACTTCTATTACATAAAAAAGATGTTTTAAAGTGAGTTTAACAATATCAATACTACAATTATGATTCTGTAATACATAGACTAAAAGCTAAATTTCCATTAAACTTTTTATCCTTATTAGTGAGCTTACATTTCTGAGCAGTTTCTTAATTTTCCTCTCCTCCATTGATCTTCATTGCTATTACAACTGAGTCACACATAGATGCAGTCTTACCCTTTATGTGACTATCATTCATATTTATTCCAACACTATGAGATAAAATTGTAAAATCTCTTTAAGCACAATATCCTTTTCTATTGAATATTCTGCTTCACTCATTTTTAACCTAGAGTTCCTTCTTATCAATACTCTTAACCAGTTCCTAAGTCCCTCCCTGTTCATAAGTCTATCTTATTTTCCTTCATAGGGTTGAATTTAGCCTGTGGTTAAATGGTTTAGTAAAACTCCCCCAGTTACCCTAGGATCCCTTCCCCCCTCCCCCCATCCTTTCACCTATCATGCAAATTCTAGGTCATACTTTACAATCTGCTTTTTCTAATCCTACAAATGTGATACTAATAAGTCCCATAATTGTGCTGACTGGATTTGCAATAAATTTATGTTAACTTCTCTCACTTGAATCTTCACTGGAATAAAACAATCATTTGTTCCCTAATTCGCCTTCTGCCCTACTCTCCAAAATAATCTATTCCAAAAACATTTTGTCTTCTATAACCTCCTACGTCACTTCATTTTATCAGAAATAGATGCTATTCCCCAGGAGCAGTCAATTCCTATTTGTTATTTCCCATTCCCTCCTCCTTTGTTCCTATTTTGAAGAAAGAGGTGGGTCTTCCTTAGCTCTACAAGATATAAAACTGTCCTCTAAAGTGAAAATCATCGACAATTGCATGGTGTGGGCCAAGAAATGGAGGGGATTAAGAAAGGGTCAAGAGAAACAGTAGTAAATGACTATGGTAATCTACTGTTTCACAAACCCAAAGACATTGGCTTCTGGGATAAGAACTCACTATTTGACAAAAATGTTGGGGAAAACTGGAAAATAGTGTGACAAAAGCTAGGCAAAGACCGATATCTCACACCCTATACCAAAATAAAGTCAAAATGGGTACAGGGTTTAGACATAAAGGGCAATTCTGTAGATAAATTAATAGACTAAGAAAGATTATGGGAGAGAGAGAGAGAGAGAGAGAGAGAGAGAGAGAGAGAGAGAGAGAGAGAGAGAGAGAGAAATCAATAGGGAGAAATTTTGTTATGGATTTTCATTTTCATAGTGATTTTCATTCACTAATAGAGAGGGATTTATTGCTGAGGTGGAAATCATGGGAACTTTAAGGGAAAGTGAGCAACAGATAGTAGAATTTTTGATTGAGGAAAAGAAAAAAATGAGCATAGTCTGTGTACTCTAGCTTTTTTGGAAAGCTGATTTCAGAGAAAATATAGGTGAGATCCCACTGACTCAAATGCTTTAGAAGAACCCATCCCAGAAGGGATTAGAGCTGTCTGAAGAAACAGGAAAATAATTTAACAAAGGAGGGAAAATGTGATTTGCACCAAGAGACCAACATTAGAACACAAGGCCCTATCATAAATTTTTATGCAAAAATAAATAGAATAGGGAAGCTAGAACATTGAAGAAAACAAGACGTAAATAACTTTGTGATATGTTCCTGTGAGAATAACATAAAGAATGCTAAAATTCAAAATGAGTTTAAATTGGCAAAGGAAACCATGAGCAAAATTTTTTAATTTTTAAATTATATTCAATGAAAAAGATTATTAAAAGGTACAAAAGATTTGATTAGTGTATAAGGGAAAATAATAAATGACAATAGAGAGAAACCAAAGCTTTTCAATATCTATTTTCTTTCTATTTTCTTTGCAAGTGAGAATTTAAATTGTAAATAAAAAAAACAAAAATTTCTAATAAGGGATTTGATTTTGATATTCTTGATGAATCAAAGTCAGCTGGTCCCAATAATCTACCTCCTTGTGTCCTGAAAGAACTGGTAGATGTAAATGTTAAGCCACTGTGAGTGATGTTTGAAAATTATGGAAATTGGCAGATGTATCACAAAATTAGAAAAAAGAGCCAGAAAGGAAAAGAACAGAGCCTGAAGATTCTAAATCAGTAAGCATGAGATATTCAAGGGATGTATTTGAAAAGATCACTTAAGATATGGATAACAAATGTCACAAAAAAAGACAGCAGTGATTAAAGCAATTAACAAGAAGTTATGCCAGACTCATATTATTTCCTCCATTTTTTAGACAGGAGTATATAAAAATAGGAGAAGAGAATGCTTTTACCACAGTTTATATAGAATTTAGCGATTCATTCAATGATAGAATCAGAATCTAGAAACTCAAGATTGTGGTACTAGGCTAAATCTAATCAGTTAAAATGCAATAAAAATAAGTCTTGTTAGAGGAGAACAAAAAAAACAATTCCCAGATATTAGATAGGTAGAGATAAGTAAACTTTTCTCTAAATAAGTAGTGGAATCTACCTTCTAAGGGGTCCTTCAAAAGAGTCTGGATAACCATTTGTGGACTATATGACCATTAAGGTCCCTCCAAACTCTGTGCTTTTCTGATCTCTTTTCTGAGCTCCAGTCCCACATCATAAACTGTCTTCTGGGTATCTTTGTATAAACATTCTATAGACATGTCAAACCCAACCTGTCCACAATAAGAACGATTATCCTCCCTCTGAAATCCAATCATCTTCCTGACTTCCTACCTTGAAGGGAACCACCAAGCAACCAAGTCAATCGTAAAGTCATCATCAAATCTTGAATTTATGTCAACTACTACATGTAATCAGTTGCAAAGTATTATCAATTCTACTTCCACAGTATCCCTTGCATGGGCCCTTTTATAGAGTCATAAAATTGTAGCTCTGGGCCATGCTCTTTTTACCTCTTTCACAAAATACTGACACATTCGAATTGGCCTCTGCCACAATTTTCTCTCTTCACCAATGCATCTTTTATAGATTGCTAAATTGATGTTCTTAAATTATGAGTTAATCCTACTTGGTGATACTCAAGGAACTTTCACTTCTCTATCCATGATCTCTCATCTCCCATCTAGGTGCCTTTGAAAAAAATTATTCTTCATGTGTCAAATTTTCTATCCCCTTTCTCTGTCTGAGCATTCCTCCTTGTCCTAATGGTGGTACTCATGTGCCAGCTCTTATATTCACAATCATTCCTATTTTTCTCAGTCATAGTGGCCTTCGTTTGACTGTTTTTATTGACTTTGCATACATTTTTATTGCTTTATATGTGTGCTAGCTTCTTACTGAGTGGGGTATATGTATCTTGAGGACAGGAATAGCTGTTATTTGATTATGTACATTCACACAATGGACATTTAATTGCTTGTTGAATTTAATTAATTAAATAAGTTAAATTGGACAAAGAAAATAGGTCATTAAGGAAATCAAGAAAATAATAACAATAATAATAATAAAAATAAAGAATTTCCAAAAATATTTTCATGGATTCCTGGATTTTGAATTTTCAAGGGAGATTTGGAATGGGCCATCCAGACCAAACTCCTCTTTTTATTGATAAAAAAGTTGAAGCCTAGAAAAGTTCATGCATCTTTCCAAGGTCTACATGTCAAAGCCAGATTTTGAACCAAGGTTCAGGTTCCAAATTCTGCTCTTTACAGAAAAGACTTGGAAGGAGTGATATAGCAGAACAGACTTCTACTTAAACCTCAGCTACTAAATGACTGTTTTCACATTTAGACAAGTCACCTCTCTTCATGGGGCCTTGGTTAGCTCACCTGTAAAATAAGTCTTTGCTACCTGAAAAACTCCTCACTTTGATCCATGGTTTTTACAACAATTTAATTCCCAATTTTGTCAGTTTTCTAAAACTATAAAGCTGAAATGTCATCTTTCACAATAGCAAGAAAAATTTGTTGAAAATTTTGAAATTCATGCTATACAGTTCTTGATAAAGTGCATTGAAATACAGACAATAGAGGCATAACTTTTCAAATATGTAGAGAACTGAGTCAAATTTATAAGAATGTATGTCATTCCTCAATTGACAAATAGTCAAAGGATATGAATAGGCAGTTTTAAAACAAAGAAAGCAAAATTATCTATAGCCATATAAAAGTGTCCTAAATAACTATTGATTAGAGAAATGCAAATTAAAATAACTCAGACATACCATCTCACACCTAACATATTGTCTAATATGACAGAAATGGAAATATTGGAGTGGGTGTGAGACAACTGGGGCACTAATGCATTGATGGTAGAAATGATCTAACCATTCTGAAGAGCAATTTGAAACTCTGTCCAAAGGATTATAAAACTTTGCATACCCTTTGATACAGCAACACCACTGTTAGATTAAATTCTAAAGAGATAATGGAGGGAGGGGAGAGAGAAATGGAGAGAGAGATGGAGAGAGAAGAATCTATTTGTACAAAAAATTAGTTATAGCAGCTCTTTTTGTGGTGACTGAGAATGGGAAATTGAAAGAATACCAGTGAATTAAGGAATGGCTGAACAAATTGTGATATAAATATGTAATGAAATATTATTGTGCTATAAGAAACGCTGGGCAAGTTACTTTCAGAAAATCCTGGAAAGATTTACATGAAGTGTTGCAAAGGAAAATGAGCAGAACCATTATACACAGTAATAGAAATATTATATGATGAACAAATGTGACTTAGTCATTCTAATACTATGATCCAAAACAATATCAAAGGGGAAAAAATACTATTTCCAGAGAAAGGAATGGTGGCATCTGAATACAGATTGAAGCATATTACATTTTTATTTTTTTCTTCCTTTTTTATTTTGCTTTGGCATTCCTGCACAAGATGACTAAGAAATGTTTTACACAATTGAACATATCTCATCTAAATCAGATGGTTTATCAACTCAGGAATGTTGGAGGAAAGGAGGGATAGAATTTGGAACTTAAAACTTTATAAAAAGAATGTTAAAAATTGTTTATATGTATAACTGGGGAAATAAAATATTAAACTGAATGAATAAGTAAATATCAATCTAAAAACATGATTATTATAGAGATGCTTTTTACATGACTGTGCACAAATGAACTATTTCAAATTGCCATCTCAGAAAAGAGAAAGAAAAAAGAAGATAATTTGAAACTGGAAAATTTAAAAAAAACAATCATTTTACATAATTGAATGAATAAAATATTTTTAGAAAGAAAAATACATGGAGAAAGAAATGATAAATATATGAATAAGTGGCTATTAGTAAAATAGTAAGACCATTCAAATTATGATGAGAAGACCTGAATTCCAGTTCTAATTTTCCAATTTCCTGCATTTGTAACAATAGGAGAAAAAACTTATTCTCTCAGAACCTTCATTTTGCTCATCTTTAAAATTACCTGTTCCTCAAGAGTATTTTCCTCCAATTCAATGTAAGTGCAGTCCTGGTAGCAAAGTGCATAGAGCAAAGAATAGAGTTAGCAAAATCTGTGTTCAGAGTCTACCTAGGTATTACAGTCTATATGACTCAGGCCAAGTCACTTAATCTCTTTCATCCTCAGTTTTCTCATCTGTAAAATGGTAACAATACAAACACCTGTCTCCATGGTTTCCGTGAGTATCAAATGAAATACAATGACATGACGTGCTTTGTAAACTTCAAAGTGTCAAATAAATGCCATTTGTTATTATTTTCTTTTTAAATATAAGCCATGGAACATTATAAAAATCGTGGTTCCAACTCTGCAATTTTTTCCCCTTGAAGTCATGAATATTCTGTTACTTTTTCATATGAGATCAGAGTATGTAGGTCTGAGTATGACCTGTCACAAATATATGAAATGTGTCACTACTATATGTTCTAATGTATGAAACTTTGCTGTTGTTCAGTTGTTTCAGTCAGGTACAACTTTTTGTGGCTCCATTTGGAGTTCTCTTGGCAAAGATACTGGAGAGGTTTGTTATTTTCCACTCATTTTAGGAGGCAAACAGGATTAAGTGACTTGCACAGGGTCACATGGCTAGCAAGTATCTGAGGCAAAAATTTGAACTCAGAAAAATGAGTCTTCCTGACTGCAGACTGGGTACTTTATCCACCGTGCTGCCTAACTGCCCCATATGAGACCTACCTGAGTTCTTTAGTTTGGTGACAAGACTCCAAGGATTCCCTTGGAGCAACCCAGTGCCTTCACTTAGAAGTCTTCAATGAGAAGCCTAAACCAGAGTACAAAGTTTTATTGCAAAAACCTTTTCCAGTATCTAGTGCCAAATACACAGAGCTCTCCAGGGTATTGACTGTTGTCCTTGATCACGTCGTTGCATGGATCTTGGGGGTCAGATTAATGGATGAACCAAAGCATAAAAGAACTGTTTCTGAATAAATTAATAAATGAATTCTGGGTGATCGTCTCATACAAGTTCATCCCATGTACAATAATAGTACAAATGAAGTCAAGAAAAGACTTTCTGTGGTTTGTGGCAAAGATCTAAGAGTGGAGTTTAAAAAACATGGGAGCATCATTGTCCTTAGGGGACAAAGATTCCTCCAAGGATGCAGAGCTCCTCATTCTGCTCCTCTGCAAAACATGTCAAAACACACTATAATCTTTGGGGACTCTTTCCACAATGATAAGGTAAATCATGAGAGTTTTCAGCTGTTGTTGTCAGGGATTCTCCCCAGTACTCAGAAGTGATTGCTCCCAGAAGAGTCAAGAAATAAAGACCATGAGCTCACTGGCAGAGATCTGATGGAGGCACCAGATGGACAGCAGGAAAACAGGCAAGGGATGAGACGAGTCCCTTGGGCCTCCAGCAGGTGGCTTCTCAGAATGCAGCTTGAATTTATTTGCCACTTTGAAATGTCTTGTCTAACGTCTAGGGGTTGGGGCTGATGGTAAAGGGGGATTGGTGAATTTTAAGATAATTCAATCTTAGTGATAATGAAAAGAAAGAGAATCAAAGAATCATTAAAAGAATAGAAGAATTGCTTTCTCTCAGGGAGAAGGAGGAGGGAAGAAGGGAGTGAGAAAAATGTAAAATTCAGCAAAAAAAATTATTGGTAAAAGCTATCATTGCATGTGGTTGGAAAAAATAAAATATTTAGATCATTCATTTAAACTGTTTAAAATAAAACATGTTGATAAGAACATGATACAATAGAGAAGGATGGTGTTGGATTGAGGAAGACATAAGATAATTCATGATTCTGCATAGTTAGCTTAATTTTTGGATAGCATAAAAAAACTCACTTGACTCATTCAGCATCCAAGTCAGCCATTTATAAAATTTATAAACAAGGGTTAAATCTGTCTAGGTAAAGGAAGATATTACACTGAAAGAATCTCATGCCAATGAAATCGGATTGGAGACAGTAGCTAATTTTTTGTAGCACATTTCTCATAACAACCGAGATAGGTCCTTTAGTGATTATAATCTCCAATTCATTTAATAATAACTTAGGTCAAGTAATCCAATGACAAAATGATATATGCACAAGGGCTATTTTCAATACTTGACATCACTCCCTGTTCAACAGCAAGAGCAGTTGAGGAATAGTAAAGAGACCAATGTCATTTGATTATAGTATAAGGGAGAGGCATATAAAATAGAAGAAGAATCCAAATGTATGGTGTGAGGTCTCCATTACAAAACAGAAGGTTTTATATTTTATTCTGGATGTGATAGGGAGACATTCACTTAGAAGTCTTCAATCAGTAGCCTAAACCAAAGAAGAGTACAAAGTTTTATTGGAAGAAAAAGGAGAAGCTAGTCTACTCATCTGATGGAAGTTAAAGAGGACATGGACCTTAAAGAAGATGTGAGGAGAAGAGTTGTATTATGTTTGTACCTTAACTAAAGGGATAAGACTAATTGTGACTTTTTAATGAAAGCACTCTCAATCTCTTTATTCCTCAGGTTATAGGCCAGAGAGTTCAACATGAGTATAACTATAGTATAGAAGACAAGCACTACTTTATCTGTGTCCACAGAATGATTAGAACCAGGTAATAAATACATGAAGACTACTGTCCCATAGTATATGCAAACCGTTGTGAGGTGGGAAGCACAGATGGAGGCTTTCCATCAACCCACAGCTGAGTGCATTCTCAAGATTGCAATCAAATATAAATAAGCAGGATATCAAGATCATGAGCAAAGTTAAAATGACAATGAATTCAAAACCAAACAAGATAACCATTTCACAGAACATGAGATAGCCACAAGTACTGGAAAATCACAAAAATATGATGGAACTGCAAAAGTCAAAGCTAAAAGTGTCTCTTGTGAGAATACAGGCATTCAAGAAAACCATAGAGATAGGAACCAGTAGCCAAATGGGCACAGACACTAGATGTCATAGTGGTGGTGTGATGGAGTGGCTTACAAACAGTTGCATGATGATCATAGGCCATAACAGTAAGTAGACAACCTTCAACAGGAGAAAAAACTGCAAAAAAGAAAAGCTGTGTAGCATACCCATCGAAGGAGATGGCTTTGTCCTCCATAAGGAAGATAGCTATTACTTCAGGAGTGATAGCTGAGGAATAGTCAAAATACACCAGAGAAAAATTACCTAGGGAAAAAGTACATGGATGGGTGGAGGTGGGAGCTCTACAAGATCAGGGCTTATCATCCAGGTTCCCCACCAGGGTGATGAGGTAGATGACAGTTAATCCTACAAGCATGAATTCACTTACTTCTGACATATTCTCTATAAATGCCATTGTGAAGTTGGATTATCCGCCTTTGACAAAAAAAAAGAAAGCATCAAAACTTAACATACAATGAATAATTTCAAGGGACGATTCATTGTTTAAGACATATTATATTGGAGCAGAAATAAGGGAGACCTAGGTGATTATCGTGGCAACTGTTCCAGATTACTCCAGTTCATTTTCCCCAGATCCATATTCCTTCCCAACTTGTATTTTTGTCTCCCAAGTTTAACAATTCAAAATGTGTTCCATCATAGCTAAAATTTGAGGTATTTCTGGTTTGGAGGAAAAAATAGCATGAGAAAATATGATAGTAAGCAGGGTGGGAAGACTAAGTCTTTATCAGGATCATACTTTGATAGTGAATTATTATAAACAGGACTTGTCACTGAGCCTCCTCCTTAGTAAATTGTGATAAAATTCTTTGTGGATGTTGGATCATTCACAGATAAACCTGGAATTGGTTCTGGTCTGTAACCAAGTGGTAAAAAGGAGTTTTTTTAGTACATTAGATATCTGGATTTATGGTAAATTTAAAACTTACTGACAATTGAGGAGAGTTAATTGCTGAAGGTCTCTAAACGGATCTTCCATCTTCTCTTGTCCAGAGCCTGCAGGAAAGCCAAGAATTCATAGCCCTGCTAGAATTTCCTCCCCATTTCTAATCCTCATGTTTCAACATACTCATTGTTTCTTCCTCAAACACCCTAACCACAATTTCTTAACTTACTCCTTTCACATAAACAATCCCTCCAGCACAGCTCACTTAAATCCAAGGGCCAAAGGCCATCTTATTGTTTCATTGATGTTTCCCTACAAATTCATCCTTGGATCATTACTGCCACCTAGAGCCTTTACTCCTATGCTGCTGAACAAAACTAGAGATGATCATGTAATTATGTTGACAGATTCCACTAAAACTTTTCACCACATAACTTCAACTGGGTTCTCATTGCTGCAAAGAAATCCTTTAACAACTTCCTAATTAATTGGCTTTTCCCCCTCACCACTATGCTTCTTCAAAATCTTTTTATCCAAGGGGCAGCTAGGTGGCGCAGTGGATAAAGCACCGGCCTTGGAGTCAGGAGTACCTGGGTTCAAATCCAGTCTCAGGCACTTAATAATTACCTAGCTGTGTGGCTTTGGGCAAGCCACTTAAGCCCGTTAGCCTTGCAAAAACCTAAAAAAAAAAATCTTTTCATCCCCAAGATGTTTTCTAACACTATCTCCACTTTCACTCAGTTTCATATGAAGATGTGACTCTTCTCCTGGTCAAGGTAGATGCTCTCATATTCATAATTGTCTAACTTTGTCCCATCTTGCTTAGCATATTAAACCATCAGCCTATTCTCTCAATTATTTTCAATGACTCACTGTCTACTAACTACTTCCTTACACCCTAAAATCATATCTCCCCCACTCTCAAATAATTCTCACATGATCCATCCTCTCCATCATCATTTATGTCCATTCTTGACTCCTTTCAGCAGCAAGAGCTATGTTGAAATTCCTTACAAACAAAAAAATAATCCAAAATATTTTTAAGACTAATCAATTCTACTTTTATAGTATCTCTCACTATGACCTTTTCTCACCTCTGATATGGAAACCACCTCAGTGTGAGTACTCATTACCTCACACCTAAATTATTGAAATTGCATGTGGGTTGTTCTTCCTATTGCAAGTTTCTCTTCATTGTGGTTCATCTTCTACTCAATTGTCAAAATGATTTCCTAGATCTGACCATGACATCTCCCAACTCTTGTCTCCCTATCACATCCAGAATAAAATATAAAATCCTCTGTTTTGTAATAGAGACCTCACACCATACATTTTGATTCTTCTTATATTTTATACACCTCTCCCTTATACTGTAATCAAGTGACATTGGTCTCTTTACTATTCTTCAAACAGTATACTCTAGCTTCCAATTCTGAGAATTTTTCAATGACTATTCCCCATACCTAAAATGCTCTCCCTCTTTATTCCAACTTCTGACTCTTCTGTATTCCTTCAAGTTTTAGCTAAAACCTCATGTTATATAAGATGTCACTCTCAAGTCCCCTAATTCTATTTTTAAATCAGAAAAATTCCATTTTCTAATCCTTTCATTCCAAACCCCCCCCCAGAAAAAAATAGAGGAAGGGAGGGAAATAAATCTTATAAACATCTTTAGTCAAATATAAATCATTGTGTACCCTGAGTCCTTCATTTCTCTATGAGAGGTGAGGTTATGTTTCATCATAAATCTGGAATCATGGTTAGTTTCATGTCGCTTGGGGGGTCATTTTAAATATAATCCAATTTTATATGACCTCATTTGGGTCCTTCTTGGTTAAGATAATGGAGTGGTTTGCCATTTCCTTCTCTAGCTTATTTTATAGATGAGGAAACAGACAAACAATGCTAAGTGACTTGCCCAGGATCACAGAGCTAGTCAGTGGCTGAGATCAGATTTATACCCAGGATGGCGCAGTTTATGATAAAGTTATTTCTTTAACATATTGCTGTATAATTTCTTCTCATGCTAATCACTTCATTCAGCATTAGATTATACAAATCTTCTCAGGTCACTTTGAAATCATCCCTTTATCATTATATACTATAAGATATCCATTCCTCATTTTTCGGCACCCTTTGACTCTAGCATCAGCAGACACTAGACAGCTTCTGTCTCTTTATTTCTGCCTGAAAAAAAAATAGACTCACTATGACTTTTTCTGGATTTCCCCATAGGATTCAGTCCTGTGTTCCTATCAATATAACTTTATGTGAGACTAAATGAAAGATCGATGAATCTTAAAAATAGAAAGCTGTTAAAGTACAGTCAAATTTTTGGTCTAAGCCTGAAATGTCATCAGAGTAGGGAGTTCCCCATGTGGAAATTCCCTCCACAACCACAGAAAGACAATCTGTAAACCATTGTCACGAACACTCTTGACTCTATGGACAAAAAAGTAAATTGAATCCCCAATTTATAGTGGAAGGAATACTATTTGGTATCAGAAGATCAGCATTAGAATCATGCCTACACCAAAGTGCCACCTTCCTCAAGACACTTGGTCCTCTGGGCCCAAGTTCTCTCTCTTTGTAAAATAAATGGTTTGTTCTTTACTAGCTTCTAATATCCTTCTGCAGCTCTGAATTGAGTATCTTAGCCTCTGCTCTGAGATACAAGATTGCTGCCAATCTGTAGGGAAGTGATTCTCAAACCCTTAGTCTGATGACAAAATTGAAACTGGAATCAATATTGGTAAAGGCTGAAGTTCAATGCTGGGGGGTCTGTTAATTGCTCTCTAGTCTCAAGGATAGACCAAAGAGAACTGTTACTTTGGTGCAGGGTGACTCCAGAATTTCTGGCTCTTTGGCTCTTCCCTACCAATTGCCTTTTGTCTTCCTTGCCATTCTGCTAGCTTCTCTAGACTACTTTACGAACGTGCTTTCCTCTCAATTTTTCCCCTTGTACTGTCTCCTCCCAAAAGCTATTGCTTTTCCTAAGTCCTCCCCATAGCTTTGGTCTCATTATCAGTTCACACTGACCTGAAGCAGTACCTCGCCCTGACTCAGAACTGAAAGAAGCTAGCTGAAAAGCATTGAATTAAAGGCAGATCCAATCTCTGTCCTCATTATGGAGCTAAGGAGAGTGGTCCCAGAACAGTCCTTAAGAGACATGAGGGCCTATCAGATGCAAAGATATTTATAGTTTTCCTTTGGAGATCTCTACTTGAATTTTGAAAACAGAAGGTAAATCAGCTTGAGAATCATGTTTTATTTATTTTAACTTGTTTTGAAAATGTCCTTTCTAAAAAGAAAAAGGAAATGCCCTTTTTAAAAATTAGATTCATGCATGGAAAGGGACTGAAAACTACCAAAATCAATAATGGGGGTAGAAGAAAATGGCATTGTAAATTTTTATAGGACTTTTTTTCAAGGCAATAAACATACATTGAGACTGTGAAAGTCATCTAGCAGAGAAACTACAGGTTTGTTTCTGATCAAAAAAAATTTTTAAAGCCTAGATCCTGAGTAGTAAATTGGTTTTTTTTTCAGGAAGCTTTCTTGTGAGCAAATGAAATCACATTAGACTTTTCTTTGTAAGTTCATTAAGCATGTCATTAAGCTTAAGTTAAAATCTTATAACTTTACTCTTTTCTTTGCAAAGGTAAGAGACTATTTTTAGATACTATCAGAGTCCAATGATGCATTGGTTAGTTTTTCTGAACTGAGATATCATATATGGGGAAATGAATGTAGACTGGTCTGCTTATAATCTTATCCTAAGTCAAAACTCCAATGTATCAGAATAACTGTCTCTTGCACCATTGGTAGAAATCATTTGCCTCCCTGATTGCTTTCAAAGTATATAGAGTAGAGATATGAGATCTTTGCACCAAGTGTCCAACAAGAACCAAAACTTCTGTTTACCAAATGTCCACTTAGAATTCCTAATTCCTTAAAAGGGGCTCATCAAAGTTCAATGCTCATAATCTTTCTTGCTCCTTTTGTAATTAGGTTGCTTCTATTTTCCATTGACTTATCTCCCTGTGTATGATACATTATATGTATATATTTATATATAAATTTGATATATTTGTGTACATATATACATATATTTCTTATCTAGGAAAAAGTAAATTTCTTGAGAACAGAAACTAGTTTGTCTGTTTATGTTTACTTAGCCTACCACAATGCCTGCAAAAAAGTGACCAGTTAGCAAATAGCAGCTGAATTGAATTAGTTGAATGAGTTAAATTGTATGAAATGTATGAAATAGGAAGATCTCACAAACAACAATGAACATCAACCACCAGTAGTAGTCTTCATAAATTCTTTCTTTCATTCGTCATAGATGACTTTAAAGATCTTCTAGTACAATACCCTCGTATTTTGGATAAAAGAACGGAGTCTCAGAGAAGTTTGTGAACCAGTGTTCACAAGGCATGACCCAGGTTGGAAGTAAGATACTTGAGTTCCAAAATCCTCGTTCTATAGAAATCTGGTATAGTAGGAAAAACTAGACAGCTGAGAGGTGAGGGCTTCTACTACTAACTTACTCTATGACATTAAGCAAGTCTCTCCTACCTCTTACACCTTCATTATATTTTTTTATATTTATTTTAGGTTTTTGCAAGGCAATGGGGTTAAGTGGCTTGCCCAAGGCCACACAGCTATGTCATTATTAAGTGTCTGAAGTTGGATTTGAACTCAGGTCCTCCTGACACCAGGGCCAGCACTCTATCCACTGCTCCACCTAGCCGCCCCTGTTATCTTTCTTGAAAAATGAGGATGTACTAGATGTTCTTTTCTACATTCAAACCAGTAGAGTAGGATCAATGTGTTTATCAGCATTAAAGTCAAAGAGTAATCTGATAGGAAGACCTCTCAATAAAATTAAAAATATCATTTTTTGTATTAGCTGGAAAACTTTAATATAAAGTGCTTTGAGATGCACAGGAAAAAAAATTAAAAAATCGTGAACAAGTGGCAACTTATATAATGGCAAGACTATTTGATTTACTAGTAAGAATAGCTAGGTCCAAATTCTGATTTCAGTATTTCTCATACATGTCAATGAAGAAAAAGTCATTTTCAAACCCAGAGACTCTATTCCTTGTCTGTCAAATACGATGAACCATAAGATCTTTCCCAGTTTAGTGTTATGATATACTGGCAGGTAGTTAACATAGTGAGGTAGTTGGGTGACTAAAGGACTAGAGCACTGGGCCTGGAGTCAGGAAGAACTGAGTTCAAATTTGACCACAGATGCATACTATCTGTGTGATTTGGGGCAAGTCAATTAATGTTTGTTTGTTTTAATTCATTGGAAAATGAAATGACAAGCCATATCAGTATCTTTGCCAAGAAAACTTCATGAACAATACTGGTGTCCCATGAGCCTCAGGGTCATAGACATATCTGGAGAGTCAGTCACAAGGGAACAAGCACAGTTGATCAGCAGAGTATATGGAACCAAGGATGTTGGTTCTATACCGAGTCCCAGACACTTTCTTCCTGATATGGCAATGGGAAAATCATTGAACTTCTAATAGTCTCATTTACTTCATTTGCAAAAGGGGCATAATAATAGAATAACAAAATACCATATTTCCCCATGTATAGGATACTTCTTTTTTGAAAAATTTGGGGTCTAAAAAACTGGGAGCATCTTATACAATGGTTGTAGATTTTTTTTAACTTGCATTTCCTGCTTTTTTGCACTTATTATCTTTGAAAAGTTACCTGTAATTTTGTTACCAGTATTTTAGGTTAAGTTTTGCCACTTTCTGCCTAGAAATGCCTCAGAAAAGATTTTTGTACAATGCTGAATTCAAGTGTATCCAATTTGCAAACGTGAATGGAAATTGTGCTGCTGAACATCAATTTGGTCCTCCTCCAACTGAGAAAGAAGAAACCCAGCTGAAAACACCCTGGCAAAGGAAGGCCATGAGAGGCAAGTCAGCCAAATGGCCTGAGTTAGAGAGGGAACTGAAGAGATGGATTGAAGAGCAAAGGGCCAGTGGAATTTCAAGGTCCACAAAGATGGTTCAGCAGGAGGCCAGAAGAATTTCTGGTGAAAAAGAAGTGACTGGTTTCAAAGGAAGATATGACTGGTGCTTCAAGTTCATGAAACAGAATGGACTGAGCATGTATACATGCACCAGACTTGCCCAGAGAGGGCTTGTGGTCAACCACAGACCAGAGCACAGGCAGGAGAGCAGGCAGAATCTCTCCTAAAATAGCTATTCATTATCAAACACAGATGAGGAAAAGCTGATGGATGGGAGTTTTGACAGTGATGAGGAATTGTATGAATTTTATGATGAATAAAACAAGTTCAATAACCTTATGTAATACTTTTTTTTCAAATTTCAGGCCCAAAAATTAAGGTGCATTTTATACATGGGGAAATATGGTGTTCAAATTCTGGTTCTGCCCCTTATTGTGTGACCTTGACTACTGATCCTCTGTGAGTCACTTTCCTCATCAGTAAAACCACATGTCATGTTTCATTATGATTAATTGGACTAACTTAATGATGTCTAATGAAAATGGAATTCAAATCTAACATTCTGAACTCTTTTCATCCCCCACTTTGTTCTTTCATATACCACTAGTATTTTAAATCTAATCAGGACCAACCCAAGTATTAAGATCTGCCTATATCCTTCAGGATGAGTATTAAAATTCCAAGGACTAGGAGTAGCAGAGCATCTTCACTTTCCCATCTTTCATAAGAACTCAGACTCTTGGAAGAGAAAAGAGGTCCCATGCTATGATTTCTTCCTTTCATGGTAATAAATAGTCAGAGCATAATGACAATTATCCTCAACTGCTATTGCATGGATTTCTATACAGATAGTTATCAGCTTCACTAAGGTACAGAATTATTTTGAATCAAACAAAAAAAAAGAATAATGGGCAACCAGTTGACTTTAAATGAGTCAGAATGGTTCAGACTCCCAGCTGCTTCCATGTTGCCATAGAAAGGTTTGAGTGTGGAGCTATAAAGGAAAGAGACTTCAAGCATTCTTTGGGGAATATGCTCCAGTGATACCAAGCACAGTTTCTTCTGATGGCACACTTGTTCCTTGGAGACAAAAATCTGATTTCTTAGGGACGTCACGAGTATATTCAACTGTTGCTATCCGGAGTTTTCGGCAATGCATTAGAGGACATGTAATATCAAAAGAGAGTTAGAAATAAATAATAAAAAGAAAACACAAATCTTACATTGCATCAGCTTGTTGTAGACAACAGACAGGAAAGAGAAACATGATTAGTAAAAGACAAGTCCCTAAGGTTCCAGGCATTAAGGCTTCCCACAAAGCCACATAATTATACTGGGTTCTTTAAAAAGAAATGTCTGTCTGCATCCTTTCCACGTAATCAGCAACTGTAAAAGCTGATCACATGGCAGATGGGGGTTGAAATAGTACCATAGTTTCCTTTTTTTCAACTCACAATATATCTTAAAGCAATTTCTATAATTCAATATTCAAATCTCAGAATTTCTGTTAATAGCAAAATCATGAGAATAGTAGGGATGATATGTAGGTCACTCTTCAAGCAAGTGCCTCTAAAGGCTAGCAGTTTAGTCTGGATCATAAGGAGAATAAAGACCTCATTCCAGCATGTATCTCTCAAATTGAATGGTTTTCCTAATTCTATTTTAAGAGATAAACTGACAATTTCACATTTATAATCTGAGCATCTCAGAGAAGGAACTTATTTCAGAGGTCATTTATTCCATTTATATCCTTGAACAGAAATTCCTTTTTTTAAAATTTCAAGCAATTCAACTTCTACTTGAAATGTCCCAAAATCCATGAAAGAGAAGGTCCTGAGGGGAAAGAAAATGAATATATGGGGGAGAGGAGTCCCAGAAAATTAGGACTTCCATCTCTAGGTTTCCCCACCAGGGAAATGAGATAGAAGATAATAAAGATTATGAAGTTGTTAGGCATAGTTACTAATTCCACAGTCATGATCTTCTTCAGTTCTGAGCTACTTTCCATAAATATTTAAGGGATTTGGCTAATCTACCTGAGACAAGAGAAAAACAATCAGCAGAATAATTCATGACAATGATAAATCTTTCGTGACATTTATGGAATCATGTTTGTTTGTTTTTTAACATGAAGCTGTGAACTTTTATCATATTTAAATTTTGATTTTGGATTAAATTTAACACCAAGATATCCATGGTCAGTTGCGATTCTTCTGTACAAGGGACGCAAAGCAAAGTTCCTTTATACTTCATGAAGCTCATCATAAGAATTTTATTTTACAGAACAGTTTCTCAACATCCCCAACTTCCATGACCTCCACCTTCTCTTTTTTACCCATGCATAGTGATGCCCATATCCTTGATTTGATGGTCAAATCCAACTCCAGGAATGACATTTATTAAATCACTCTCTTGGATGACAACCTCCTATTATTTCATCACATATTCTACCTCTCCCTTCTTTTATCTACATTTGTTCATTGATATAGTCATCAGTCCCTATTTTCCTATCTACTTATCAAGTTGATTTCTGGGGGAGTTGGGAGAGAGGGCAAGGGGATAATAGAACCAAGAGGGCAAAATGGAGTGAGCATTTTTGCTAAATTCTTCCAAAACAACTCAAAACAACCTTTAAAACCATTTGATTTAATTCAATTCAAAAAGATTTCTGAGTGTGATAATCAGCAACAAAAATGTCACAATACATGATCTTTTTCCAACCCAGGGCAGAAAGAATGGTCTCCATATACTGGAATTAGAGCTGACCAGGAATCAAGTATAGTGAAAGAGGCACAGTTATGGGGTTATGAAAGTAGTAGTGGCATCATAGCAGTAACTATCCCTGGAAAGTTCAGTATACAAGGATGGTTAGGTGTTCAGTTGAATGCCTGATCAAAAAGATTTTGAGATATCTCTAATACAGCATTAGGTACAGGAATAGATGTAATTTGGCAGCTCTTTTGCCTATTACCTATTTCTAAGGTATAGTTGATGGTAGAGAGGGGGGAAATGGAAAAAAATGAGTGAATAACAATTTAAAAGTTGGTCACAAAAAACTACAGTAATGAAAAGGAAGCTCAAGAAATAGATTCAGAAGAAGACATTTGCTTGAAAATATCCATAAGCATAACCTCAAAGAAACATGCAGATTGGACACAACCCAAAAAGATTTCTTAGAGAAGCTAAAAAATAGGTGTTTTTGTTTTTATGTCTGTTTTACCATGTGATCACAATAACTTTGGATGATAGACTAAAACTGATGACTTTCTGCAACTCTGCCTCATTTAAAGCCAATTTATGCAAGAATCAAAAGACATTACTCATACCACTTTACCAAAGTCCTATGGAGACAGGCAAGTGGTGAAACAGCAAGGACAGATATACTGGGAGCTGTAGTAACAACTCTGCACACAGGTAACCCATGCCATAGGGTCATTTTCCCACTGAAAGTAGCCATGAGATTAGGCAGCCCCCCCACCCCCAGTGACTGGGGCAGACCAAATTTTGTTTTTGTTTTTTATTTTTGGTAAGGATATGGACTTGCCCAGAGTCACACAGTTAGGATTATTAAGTGTCTGAGATCAGATTTGAACTCAGATCCTCCTGACTCTAGGGCCAGTGCTTTATCCTCTGTGCCATCTAGCTGCCCCTAAAGTAGGCCTTTTAAGATTTGCACTGGCCACATTCTGGCATGAGGAAGGGGCTAGAAAAGATGCCCTAAAAATTTTCTGCTTACCCAACCCAGGCCTAATTAATGAAACAGGCAAGGATTTCACCCTATAGTATGACACACACACAAAAAAAATCTACAAATCTTCTTCAAAAAAGAAGCATCAGAGCATGGAATGTGTGCATACACGTAGACAAAACAAGATCCAATAGTCTTGAAAAATGAACAGATTTTGTTGCTAGAGAACTCAGCAGGTATATGGAAATAGTAGCCCTGAGTGAAAAAAGGTTGGCAAATGAAGATCAGTTTACTGAAGTTGGAGTTGGATACACATTTTTCTGGAGTGATCTCAGCTGAGGTAGGTTTTGCAATCATAACTTATCTAGTCTACTTGAATGCCTACCAAAAGCAGTGATTGTCAGGCTCATGACAATGAGATTGTCACTGAAATGAAAACACCATGCCACCATCATCAATGCCTATGCTTTCACGATGATGAACCCTGATGAAGTCAAAGAAAAATTTTATGAAGACAAGGATACCTTTATCATCAATATGCCAAAAAAGAATATGTTTATAAATTCTGGATGACTTAAATGCTGGAGTAGGCTTAGACTACCAGACATGGTAAGGAGTCCTTGGAGGAATGGAGTTGGAAAGAACAATGATCACCTACTACTGAAGATTTATGTATCTCATGATCTTCTCATCACAAATACTGTTTTCCATTTACTCAACCTCAATAAAACATTGGCATCTAATAGACTATGTGATTCTAAGGAAAAGAGATAAACAGATATGAGAGTGACAAAGACAATGTGTGGTTCAGAGTGCTAGGCTGATCAAAGACTCATCCTCTCGCATTCACATTCATATTTACATTCTCATACACCAAGCAGGGGCCCCAAGCAAAATGACTACTAGAAGCATTAATGTCAAGAGATTACAGTATCTCTGAGCAGGAACAGTTTGTTACTATCTTGGAGGAAAAACTAAGCTAATACATAGTTGACAGAAGTGGAGCAGAAAAAGAGCAGGCAGCTTTCAGAGAATTTGTGTATAGTATTGCATTTTCTCATCTAGGTCAGAATACTCACAAATATCAAGACTTATTTAAAAAAACTGATGAGGAAATACAGAAGCTGCTAAATGAAAAACAAAAACTCCATAGGGTTTGCCAGCAACAATTCATCCATTTCTAAGAAGGAAACATTTAATTCCATCAACAGTACCACACAAGTGAAGGTTAGAGGGAAGTAGGACTATTGGCCCAATAATAAGTCAGTTGAAATTCAGTTCTATGCAGATACTAATAATTCAAAGAGCTTTTATATTGCCATAAAGGCTATTTCTGGGTCAAAGACCTATGGTACATCTCAACTACTCAGTGCAGATGGAGCCACAGTGATCAACAATAGGGGCATGATCCTAGAGAGATGGGTTTAATATTTCCATAGTGTTCATAACTGTCATCAATCAATACAGAAGGCGTTACCTCGTTAAAGTCAATCTATCCCTAACTGAAGTTCCAACTGAAGAAGAGGTTTTGAATGTCATTGGCCTCCTTTCAAATGGCAAAGCATCTGATGCTGATTCTATTCCAGCTGATATCTACAAGGTGGGGTGTCCATTGCTTATTCAAAGATTGACTGGAATTTTCCAAGTTATATGCCATGAAGAGGTTATCCCCCAAGAATGCAAGGTCCTCTGCATCATCCATTTCTATAATGGTAGAGGGAATATATTATCCTGGACAATTACATGGGTGTTTCTTTTTTAGTCACTGCTGTGTAAGATTCTTGCCAGAATCCTTCTCAATAAATTGATGTGACACCTGGAAGATGGTCACCTTCCTGAGAACCAGTGTGACTTCAGAAAGAGTTGAGGAACAGTTGATATGGTATATGAGATATCTAGAGTCTGGTCATTCTATATTTTTATACCACATTCAGTATGATGGATATAATAATCTGGAGTTGCAAAGGATTCAAGAACATATATATATATATATATATATATATATATATATATATATATATAATCTTGAAACTCTAGTGCAAATTATTTACAATTCTATTCTTAGCAGCCTATCTCCAGTTTTTAGTGGTCCTAGATACTTTTCTGACATTAAATGGGGATTCACCTCTATTTTCCATGCTCTTCTCTGGTGCCTAGAGAAGACAGGAAAGTTAAGATAAAAATACTGTAAGAGGAAAGGCACATGTGTGAAGCACTAAGAAAGCCATAAGGACAAATAAGGTTCTAAGGCCAAAAAATAAGCTTGTGTTAGAATTTGGATCTGTTAACTACAGTCCTCTCTCCCCTTTTTACTGTTCTACCCTATCCCTCACTAAGACCATTGAGGAAACCTTACCCAAGGTCTTTTTTTAATTAGCCATCAGATAGATCCAGTACAACTCCAACTCCAAAGAGTGCTGAATTTCTTGTCAGAGGAACTAGATATCTGCCTCCCTCCCTCCTCTCCTCCTTTTTTCCCTTCTTTCCTTCCCTCTCTCTAATAGTCTTTTCTTCTCCAACTGTGCCTTTACTATCTTCGTGAATTTTGGAAAATCACTTAATCTTTCTAGGTCTCAGTTGTCTCTTTTGTAAAATGAGGGGGGGGGGTTGGACTTGGCCTCTGATGTCTTTTCTAGTTCTAAGTCTATAAGCTGTGCTCCACTAAGATCACTTAGCATCACTTAAGCTTGCAACATGGTGCATGGTGTGATGGATAAAGTGCCAATCTTTGAGACAGAAAGACCTTAATTGAACTCCTTCTTCTAATATATATTGTTTGACCATGAATATGATTCAACATCTTTTCTTGCCCTGCATGGTCTATAAGACTTCAATATATGGGCAGAGAGAATTTCTATATTGGAAGTCCCTCACAAATCATCAAAGTTCAATTCCTTTTTTGCCCTAAATTACAAAAATAATAGCAACAGCAGTAATAACCCTATCCAACCATTTCCAATTCTAGGTGACTTTCCCTCTTCTATATCTATATTTCTATACCATCTATCTTACCTCAGCTTCCTGACCTTTAATAATAATCATTTAGGATCATAGACTAAAAGTTGGTTTCTCATTTTTACAGTTGGAAGAACCCATGCTCAGAGAATGGAAATGACTAGCCCAGGATCATTTCACTGGTAAACCATACAGCCTTGCAAAAAAACTAAAAAAAAAAAATTTGACTTGTCAGAGTGAATGTGAATTGAGACAAGAGCTCCAGAGCACTTGCTATATTTATAAAAGAAGTTAAGAGTTCAACACAATACAATAGAAATCAGAAACAGAGTGTTATTAACTAAAACTGATGGATACAGAAAATAAAAGATATGAAAGCTATTTGAACTAAGGATTATCTTTTATAACAAATACCAGTGAATGATTGATTAGAATAATTATCTAAGTCATCTTCCCTGCTATGGACATCAGCCAGTTTGCAGTTTTTAGCAATAAGATAGTGGCCCATCTTGTGCTTCCATTTTAGCTTTTCTTGAAGTCTCTTGAAGGCATTCTAACAAATTACTCTTTTATTCTAAATTATTCAAACTCTGTCTACTCAAATAATGTCTAATTGTCTACTACATTGTGAATGACCAGCTTCACATACACGCAAACACACACACAAACACACACACAAACATACACACACACATGCATGCACACACATAACAGTTATATATGAGATTCCAGAACATTCATTTCCACTCTTAATAAACCATAGAACAGTGGAACCATAGGTGACATTAGGACCATTTTGTCAAACTCATTTATTTTATCAATGATGAGGTGGAGAACCAGAGAAGTGGTGACTTGAAGCTCACAGTCAGAAAACTGAATTTGTTGCAAAGTTGCAAAGCACTTTGATATGTATTAGTTCATCTAATTCTCTCAACCACTCAATATACTCCATGGGACCCAAAAGGACCATCCTGATTTTTCAGTTGATATGACTTATACAAGGTCACAAGGCTAGGAAATGGCTGAGCACTCAATTCCATTCAAATCTCCACAATCATTGTACTCCTCTACTCTCCCATAATACAAAGAGAGGGATGTATTTTTTTTTCTTTGAATATAGCTAGGCATAGTGCAGGCAAGGTGCCCAGTGCCATGCACCTTAGTGAAAGAAAAGGTAGGGAAGATGTTTAAATTTCAGTTAGAGAAGTAATCCATGTTCATCATCAGTTTGTATATTTGGCAGAACTCACTAGTCTTCAGGAGACTCTAGTCATCTGGTCATCTGATGTCAGTACTGGAAGGGATTTTAGACTATCTTGATCAAACCCCTGGCTTTTAAAAGAAGATAAAGGGGGAGATGTGTGATCATGGACATGTCTATTCTTCTTTCTGATTCCCAGGGTAAAATAACAAAGAGCAACCTATTCAGCATCAATGGTCAAAGCCTTGGAATGGGCTAGTGAATTAAGAAATGAACTGGGAGACTGGGGCGGGGGGGGGGGGGGGGGGGCTAGACCGTGGGTCTAACATTCCTGCTGTTCTTAATTCCCTTCATGAATTTTGGCAAATGTTTCAAATCAGCCCTTGAGTTATTATTTTGTTCATTGTATAGACTTAAGAAAGCAATGAAAAAATGTTAAGAATACAGTTTAAATGTAAAAGTAGTTGAGCATAAAAATTTTTTTTGAGAATCATTTGTTAGATTTAGCACTATTCCCAGATGACTGGCTTTGTTATCCTTTTTAAAGGCAGGGAAAATAAGTTTTATGAAGGTGAAATGATTTACCCATGATAACATCACTAGTAAGGAACAGAGGTAGGATTTTTCTAAAGCCAAGTAAAGCCTTGTATTCCTGGAGAATTGGAAGAGACTCAGGTGACTTCCTTTTCATTTTGTAGAGACAGAAACCTAAAGCCAAATGAATTGCCCAGGGTCACAGAGGGAGTTAGCAGCAGCACAAGGACTAGACCCATGGTGCCCTGCTTCCCAGGTCGTTTCTTAATGCATTTTCCCCATGAATGTTCTTTTTCCTTGCATATCACACCCCAACTCCTGACTGTGCATTTTCACTGGCTACTCCCAAGCCTGGACTCTGCTTCTTGCAAGACTCACTTCAAATCCTACCTTCTGGAAGCAATTCATATCTGCCTTCTGAGATCACCTCCATTGACACTGTATATATCTTTTATGCACATCTTTGATGGTCTATTGTCTCCTTCTTTTCAATGTGACTCCCTTGAGGAGCTATGTTTTTATATTTTTTTTTTATTTCCAGTACTTATGCAAGGCATGAAGGCTTGTGGCTGACTCCAAATGACCATTCCACTTCTTCCTGAATATATAAGATCCATAGGCTTAACTTCTCACTATTAAGGAGCTTCTATGCACTCCAGCACCTGAGAGGGTGATGGTGCCTGAACAGTAGAGTCACAAATTATGTAAAGTCCCATGCTCAAAGTCATCAAACCCATGAAAGGACTTCTTCAAGGGTCTTGGATGGTCTCATTGACTTGAACCTTCTGCTTTAATCCCACAGGCTCTCTATTCTCTCCTGGATGCACCTTCATCACGCACAATCAGTCCTCCTACAACAGAAGAGCTATTAAAAACCCCACTACTAAAAGTATTAACTTTAAGTCTCAGCTTTCACAACACATTAACTCTTGAGACCCATCTCACAGGAAGAAAAAATAAAAAAAGTCTTTCCATATATTTATTTTTCTCTCACCCAAATCTTATGAGATAGGGAGGTATATAGGGCAAGCATCATTCTTCTTTGTCATATTGGGAAAAACTAAGGTTCAGGTGAGAATATTGAGTCTCAGATAGGTTAAGCCTCCTCCTAAGTGGAAGAGATAAATCTCAACCTAAGCCAGTCTTCTGATTCTTTTCTCTATAGCATTATGCACCTAAGTGGTTTCTCATGGCATGTGCCATTAAAACTATATATCTTTTATTATATAAGAGATATCTTATATCTCTTACATATGATCTTTCATTTGTCTACTGTTGAAATCACCAAACATTTGGGGTTAGAGATTAATTGGAATGAAAAGCTCCATCATCCCAACTGATTACTGAGATGCAAAATTCAACATTCTCTCTCCTAACACATATACCCACACTCTTTCAAATATAATGCAGGGCTTGGGAATTGAATCACCAAGTCATTACTCTCCTAATAGGCAGGTACATTTCCAAATTGTCCTCTGCTTCCCCGTATCAGCTAATTAAAGTCAAAAGATAACATCAAGATTATCAACAGAATTCTTGATGAATGAGACCAAAGAGGGTCCCACAAAGTTATCCCTGAATAGACTGGCTAATTGCAGTTGGTGTGAGCTCACAGGTTTGTGTGAAGGATGCAAACCCAGGAGAATCATTCTTGCCTAGTCTTCTCAAATCTGCCAGCCTAAGCATGAAGTCTGGGAAAGGTTTATATTTACTCAGCTTAAATTTTGAACTGAATGTGTGAACCAATGCCAAAGATTCAAATAAAATGGCAAACTCGGGCCTTCCGAGAGGGGAAATAATGCTGATTATTTTTCTTTAATATGGAGATTATGAGGATTAGGGCCATGAAGAAACATCAATGACCAATATTTCTTTTCTAAGAATAGTAATAGCATTTACATAATACTTGAAGGTTGCAAAAGACTGTCTACTTTTATTTATATAAATATATATGTAATAATAATAATAATACCTACTTCCCAGAGTTATTGTGAGGGTCAAATTAGATGGATAGATACAAGATTGTGTATCTATTGAATTATGAAATAACATGCAATATATATGTAATGACTTGTTATCTATAATTACATATTGTATGGTGATATTTAATTTCACACATGAGTATATGTTGTATGATAATATATATAATATATAATATAAATAAAATCTAATTTGATCCTCATAACAGCCTTGGTGATCATGTACTAATACAAATGTATGTATATATATAGAGAAAATGGGTTTCTATATAAAAGCATATTTTGTGTATATTCAATATAAATGAACATAGATTTATATATACATGTGTAAATAGTGCTTTGCAAACCTTAATTCATTATGTAATGTATTGATCTTGTTATTTTTATAGAAGATATATATATATATATATATATATATATATTATATACATTTTTTTCTCATTTAATCCTCATGATATCCCTGGGAGACAAGTGCTATTATTGTCTCCATTTTATAAATAAGGAAAATAAGGCTGATAGAGATTAAATGACTTACCCAATCACAGAGCTAGTAAATGTTTGAGGCAGGATTTGAACTCAGGTCTTCCTGATACTGTGCCCCATGAGCAACAACCTATGAGAACTGAGTTTTATGTATGATATTATTATTAATAATAATAATGATTAATATATTTATATATAATTATACATAATAATTGTTATTATTATTAATAATAATAATATTTCATTTTTATCTTTATGTTCTGTGAGACTCAGATAAAAAAGGTCCTGGCACAAATACCCAACAATTATGCTTTTACTTTTAATATTTAGTAAACTCTTATACTAGATGATTGTATGACTGCTAAATACAGGTGTTTGATGTAAAGTCATCTTCTTCAGATTGCAGAAAGAATTTCATGGTTGACTCCAGCAGCAGCCAGTTTGAAGGGAATAATATAGATGTTTTCCTGCTCCCATGTGGTTTTGATTTCTTCCTCTGAGTCTCTGGACTTGGAGAGTTTTTTCATTCCAAGGAGTTTGGAAAATATGAATATTCTATATTGTAACACCTATTGACAATATCAACTTTAAAATGTTTGTGAGTCAATGTTTTGTGTGAGCATTGGGGGAAGGGGTCGTTCTACCTTGGACTGATGCTCCAATTCTGGTCCTGTCTATTGGTTGAATTATTCCTAAGGATATTTGGGAGTTTGTATGGGGTTTTTTTGCATTTTTGTCGTTATTAATCATCATGATGGGACAGCATGTCATAGTGGAGAGAGAGAGAACCTCAAAAACCAGGAAAATCAAGTTTCAAATTCCCTTGGACACATGCTTGACCTTAGATAGCTCTCTACGGTGATGAGTTGCCGTGAACTGGCTGATCTGCTGTTGACCACGTTGCTGTTGACTAGTGAAATCAAAGGTGGAGGAGATAAGAGGGAGGCTGCCACAGCATATGGGGCCCAGGATTGGAGTCAGGAAGATCCAGTTTCAGACTCTATCTGCTGTGACCATGTCCAAATCACTTAACCTCTCCAAGTCTCAGTTTCTCCATCTGGAGACTCAAAGTGAGATGGAACTCTGTGTTCTCAAAGATTCCTTCCAGCTCTAAATCTTTAATCCTATGATGTTTCTAAGCCTCATTTTCTTCATTTATAAATAAAGTGACCAGATTCTATAATCTTGAAACTTCCAATTCTAAATTTATAATGCTATGGCTTTGCTGAGTCTCTATGTCCACATATATAAAATGAGAATCATTAATGTGAAATAGGGATGTCAGGACACCTTATATCTGTCTCACCAAGCTGCTAGACTCAAAACAAGAAAATGTTTGTAAAGTGTTTTCCATACCATATATAAAGGACCATATATAAAGGACCAATTATTATTGCATCTCTATTAAATTGGACCATATTATTGTATCTCCATCAGAGGGTTATTGGAAGATCACATAAGATAAATGGAAAATCCTTTACAAACATCAGTCTATATTTTTTTGTTTGACATTGTTGTTGGCAGTTAATTAGATTTGCTCCCCTTATTCTGACCTGCACAGTTCCTATCCAAGAAACAGGCTTCTCTACTCCTACTTCACCTCCAGATAAACACTTAATTGGGATTATTTTAAGCAGAGGAAAATGTGGTTTGTTCCACCCACCAGGCTCTCAGAATAAGGTTTTTAAAGTAGGCCGACACAGCCATTGATCAAATTCTTTGAAGTCCTAAGGAAGAGGTGCATGGGGAGCCCTAGCCACATTGTGTGTATCAAAAGCAAAGCCATTTAATCCTAACAGCAGATGCATGGATCCTAGCAGAGCAGGGTTCCCAAAAAACATACTTCCTGGAAAGTATAAAAAGCAATAACAATTCAGGGATTCTGTTCACTTATCCCAGTCCATTTTCTTCTTCTTTGCAAACACAGTCACATTGTTAGCCAGCACTACACTGTCCTGTGCCTTGGATACAGTTAAATAATCCTCTTTCCATAAACTATTATTCTTTGTGCTTCCTATAAATTATATAAGAACATATAACTTCAGATAACAATAGGACTTATTAGTGTCTCTATTCTTTGCTGTGTAGAAATTTAAGACTGTGAGACTCTAGATGGTTGGGGGAGTCTGCTAACTGGATTACTGGGTTTTTTTAAATAATTTATCTTCTATATGAGGATAGTTTGATGTAGCAGATAGAAACTAAGTTCTATTTCTGCTATGGGATCCTGAGCAAGTCATTTAACCTCCATGTGACCTCAGGAAAAACATTAGGACCTAATTTCAAAGTCTTAGACAGATTATGATGTACAAATCTAGGAGAATACAGGGAATCCTCCTTTCTTCAGGAACTTCATTTCAAGATTCATAGAACAATCTCTCTTGAACTCTAAGGGAACTCAGAGACCATCTAATTCAATCCCACCCCAATTTACAGATGGAGAACCTGAGACCCATTCAGTCAAAAGCACCCAATAGTGGCAGAGGTGAAATTTTCCTATTTCCTGGAAAATTTAAACATTCTTAGGAAACCTCACCTGCTTGATCATTTTACTAAAGGCATTTTTGACTTCTTTATTCCTCAGACTGTAGATCAGGGGGTTCAACATGGGGATCACCACAGTGTAAAAGACAGATGCTATTTTGTCAGTGTCCATGGAGTGGCTGGAGCCAGGCTGTAAGTACATGAAGATAATTGTCCCATAGAAAATGGAGACAGCAGTGAGGTGGGAGGCACAGGTGGAGAAGGCTTTCTGGCGACCCTCAGCGGACTGCATCCTTAGGATGGCGATGAAAATGAACAAGTAGGAGATCAGGATGACCAGAAGAGTAAAGAAGACATTAAAACCAACAACAAAGAAGACAACCAACTCGCTGATGTGGGTGTCAGAGCAGGAGAGGGCCAAGAGTGGGGGGATATCGCAGAAAAAGTGATGGACCACATTAGAGCTACAGAAGGAAAGGCTGAAGGTATCTCCTGTATGGATGGAAGCATTCACAAAGCCACAGAAGTAGGAACCAATGACCAGACAAATGCACACATTCGCTGTCATAGTGGTGGTGTAATGAAGGGGCTTACACACAGCTGCATGGCGATCATAGGCCATGGATGCCAGGAGGTAGCACTCCACTGTAGCAAAGCCAACAAAGAAGAAGAACTGGGCAGCACATTCTGAGTAGGAGATGACTTTATTTCCTGAGTAGAGGGCGGCTGCCGTCTTGGGAGCTACAGCTGACGAGTAGCCCAGATCTACAAGGGAAAGATTACTGAGGAAAAAGTACATCGGAGTATGGAGACGAGAGTCAGAATAGATTAGCACCATCATGCCCAAGTTCCCTACAAGGGTGAGAAGATAGATGGACAAAAATACTAGGAAGAGTGGGAGATGAAGCTTGGGGTCATCTGTCAGGCCCAAGAGAATGAACTCTGTCACTTCACTGCAGTTTCCCATGAAATTGTGTTCCTTCTTATTTCTCCTACCTACAGGGAGGAAAGAAAAGGTGCCGATGAATTAGAGGTACACTCATTTGTTAATTCTCTAAGCAGTTATTGAACCCTCACTAGGTGCTGGACAGTGTGTTGAGAATACAGAAACAAAACTAAATAACCCTTTCCTTCTTTGGACTTGGCTTTCATTCAGTTAAGGGTAAATATATATATATATTTATATATATGTACATATATATACATATATATATTCATGAATAAATACAAAATCTAGACAAAGTAAATAAAATACAGAGTAAGGAGAGACACACAAACACCAGGTACCATCATATAAAAATTGATTGATACAGCTTTCCCCACTATTAGATTCTGCTCATTCCTGAAAGTAAAAGGAAGAAGACGACCATTGGTTAACCCACAATTGTCATTTAAGAGATGGGAAAAATTATTGGGTACAATTAGACTTACAAGAACTTTAATCATTTGTGGCTGCAGTTTTTTCATCAGCTAAGTGAAAAAGTGCCCTAGGTCTGAAGTTACAAATATTGAATTCAAAACTGGCCTTAAAAAACTTCCTAACTGTGCAATCCTGGGAAAAATCACTTAACTTTTTTATCTGTCTTAATTTACACCTTCATAAAATGGGGGCAAAAATATAACCCATTTCCCACAATTCTTATGAGGATAAATTGTTGCTGTTCATTCTTCTTTTTCAGAGTTGTAAAGAAATAAGAAAGGTGATGTTTTGACTTGCAAGTGAGTGGGATTTGAGTGAGACAGAGCTATGCAAAGTCATCAATCAGTCTTACTGTCTCCTCCAATGTCACCTGAGTCCAGGGACAGGACATGGGTCAGAACAATTGGAAATGGCCCCTGATACAGTGAGAGAGATTGGCCCTTTTAAGCTAAGGTCTTTAAAGATCTATTCAAAGATGAAGGCTGGGTCAGAAATGAGACAGTAGGGGAGGCGAGGTGGGGCAGAGGATAGAGCACCAGTCTTGGAGTCTGGAGTACCTGAGTTCAAATATGACCCCAGACACTTAATAAGTACCTAGCTGTGTGGCCTCGGGCAAGCCACTTAACTCAATTTGCCTTGCAAAAAAGAAGAAGAAGAAGAAGAAGAAGAAGAAGAAGAAGAAGAAGAAATGAGACAGGAAATGACTTTTCTTTGATCTAATCAAATCAGAAACCATTGTTATTTGTTATTTAACCAATTTAAGAATAGAAGCAAAAGAATGGTCTAGTTGGCCTTCTCAAAATAATCAGTCCTGGTTCTGCTCACTTTCAGGTTTTTTGGAAATCTACCCTCTCATGATTTCTTCCAGCATAATAACACTCTACAACTTGAAGCTTCCTCCTATTAAAGTAAAAACAAGGCCCAGAAGAGGCTCGGTAAATAGCAAAACTAGAATTTGGATGCAGTTTCTCTCATTTTAAGAGCTCTGTGGAGGTCTTTCCTTTGTGGAAAAGGAAAACAGATGTGAAAATATATATTTGTGGTTGGATTCCCACAATAGCTATGAAATAGAAAAGATAACAGATAGCATCTCCATTTGACAGTTAACAAAAATGAGAGGGGCAGTTAGGTGGCACAGTGGATAGAGCACTAGCCCTGGACACAGGACCTGAGTTCAAATCCAGATTCAGACATTTAATAATTACCTAACTGTGTGTGAACTTGGGCAAGTCATTTAACCCCATTGCCTTGTTAGAGAGAGAGAGAGAGAGAGAGAGAGAGAGAGAGAGGAAAATGAGAAATAGTCTGGCTAAGAGATTTCTCTAAGGTCACAGATCTTTTAAGGGACAGAAGTCAGGCTTCCCAACACCCCACCCAAAATTCTTTCTAAATAACCACATTGCTATTTTTTGATTAGGTAAGCATTAGTGGGAAAAGAAAATTCTCAATAATCAAGTTATCTTGATTGTGTCAGGTGGTGCAAACCAACCCTGGATCAGGAGGACCTGAGTTCAAATCCAGTTCAAACACTTAATAATCGCCTAGCTGTGTGACCTTGGGCAAGTCACTTAACCCCAATGCCTTAAATAAATTTAAAAAAAATTTTAATTGTTCATACCCTTTGATCTAACCCTACCACTACTGGATCATACAAAAAAGTGGGGAAAGACCTTCATATACCAAAAAATATATATTTATAGCAGCACTTTTTAATGATGGCAAAGAATTGGAAATTGAGGGGATGTCTGTTCATTGGGTAATGACTGATCAAATCATGAAAAATGAATATGGAGTACTATCATGCCAGAAGAAATCATGAGAAGGTCGATTTCCGAAAATCTGGAAAGACTTATGTGAACTTATACTGAGTGAAGTGAGCAGAACCAGGAGAACAATGTACACATTAACAGCAACACTGTTTGATGATCAACTACAATAGACTTAATTTGCGGAAGTACCCTTTGCGGAAGACTCATAATGGAAAATGCCATCCATATTCAGAGAAAGAACTATGGAATCTGAATGCATATTCAAGCATTCTATTTTCATTTTTAAAATTTTGTTTTACTTTTTTCTTTCTCAAAATTTCTTCCCTTTTCTCAATATGATTAATATGGAAATATGTTAAGCATGATTATACATGTATAAGTTCTGTCAGATTACTTGCTGTCATATAGGGAGGGTAAGGAGGGAGGTAGAAAGATGTGGAACTCAAAAATCTTGCAGAAAAATGAATATTGAGGGGCAGCTAGGTGACTCAGTGGATAGAGCACCAGCCCTGGAGTCAGGAGGACCTGAGTTTAAATTCAGCCTCAGACACATAATACTTACCTAGCTGTGTGACCTTGGGCAAGTCACTTAACCCCATTGCCTTGCAAAAAACTAAAAAAAAAGTGAATGTTGAAAACTTCATATGGAATTGAATATATATATATATATATGAAAAAAAAAATATATATATATATATAAACACTCAAAAGAGACCTTTAGCCTCCTATCCTCACAACAGCAATGGATAGTTCATGACAAATTTACCAGAGCCAACATTTCCAAATTTGAGACAAGAATAATGGGCTAGAGATATTCCAAGAAAGCCAAGAAGTTAATTTTGTGTGTATTATGAATGTGTTTCCAAGTCTCCTCTTCCACTTAATCAATTTCCTTAGCTAAAATTGTCCAATTTAGCAAATTAACTGAAGTAGATGTAATCTAAGTAATAGGAAAAAAGGTCACACTTCTGCCATGGATTCACCTTATAAAATTATCTATCCCACTACTGTCATCATCATCCAAAGACAATTAATATTAAAGGCCCTGATCCATGGGTACACATTTATTGAGGTGAATTATCTCTAACCTGTATTGCATTAATAAAGAATCCTAAATGAAAGCCAGAAGAGGGAAATCTGGGTAGTAAATCTGAGAAGATACTAAAGGGGGAGAAAAAAGGCTTTGCTAGGTGGTACTAAGATTAAAATATAGGGGTGAGAGAGAGAGAGAGTGTGTGTGTGTGTGTGTGTGTGTGTGTGTGTGTGTGTGTGTGTACCCATAGGTAATACCTGTTCTCACAGTACAGTGGGGGAGACGACAAGCAAACAAATTTGTAAAACAGGATAAATTCAAAATACTCAATAGAGAAAAGATACTAGCATTAAAGGGGACCAGGAAAGGCTTCCTATATAGAAGGTGGTGGCTTAGCTGAACTTGAAGGACAGCCAGGAGGTGAAGATGAGAGGCAGATAAACTAGGACTTAAGGGAAATTTTCTGAACATTTTATACATCCACAAAAGAGAGAAATAGAAAGAGGGGAGGGGGAGAGTGAACATATCAATGAATTGGGTATGCAATTAAAAAATAACCAAAAGAATAAAAATTCTGAAAATTAAAGAGATCAAATTGAAAAATAATGTGTTTATAAGTAAAACTATTGCTCATTGCTTTGAAAAGTAAACTAATTTCAGAGTCAAAAAAATTAACAATATCAAAAAATTTAATAAAATTCAAAAGATGGAGAAAAATAAAGTACTTTTTTCAAGCTATTTATCTTAATTTTATTTTACAGTGATGAAAAAATATTGATGATAAAAATGTATGAATATTTATCCAAAAAAATCTTTTTTCCAGAAATATTCAAAATTCAGAATAGATTCAAGAAATAAGAATTTATAACTGATTTAAGAATAATAACTTGATCATGTTATCAAGGAACCAATAAAGTGGAATTGTAAGTGGGATGGGGACTACAGCTGGGTGATTCAGCAATTAGAATTTGAGCTCAAATCTTCAACAGGTAAAATGTGTTTTTTCTGATCAGAATTTATTGGCCACACATGGGCCTTATCAAAGAGGCAAAGAATAGATAGGAAAGTTTGACAAGATTACAATATGAGATAGGCCACATATTATCCAGAAATTCTTCTACCTTTACTTATACCATTCCAATGAGGTTGAGGTTAGAAGCTTGAAAGATAATTCACAGATACAAGACTAAGAAGGAACTCATTACATGGGAAGGAAAGTCCAAGAAACATCTGTGGTGCAGTATCCTAGCTTTGAAGTTAGGAGATCTGGATTCTAATTCTCTGTCAAAAACTGAAGGTGTGACCATGGGCAAATCATTTCTCCTCTCTCGACCTCATTTATCATCTGTAAAATTATGAGATTGGACCAATTCAGTAAGTATTTATTGGGTGCCTATTAAATGCAATTCAGTGAATAAAAAGACAAAAATTCATTGTAGAAATGTCAGCACTAGCTGGAAAAGTCATCTCCTTTCCCCTGCTCCTAGTAACCTTTCATCTACCTACCTAATCATAGAAGGGGGTGGTGGGGATTGCCACCAGGATTCTATGGACTTCCATTTGCTTTGCTCCAGGGATGGCATATACTTTAAGAGTGGGGTGAGAATCTTTTTGAACCTATCAATGAATCTCTGTCTCCCAGAAAATTTCCTGCTCCTCCTACCTAGGTTGCAAACCCAGTAAGTATTAGGTATTAGGACTTACATACCTGGCTCCCTGGGGATTTGGGAGCTCTCTGTGATGGTTAATTTACAACTGTCTCCACCTACTGATCTTAGAAGGGATGAGGGCCAGCAAAGAGAATCATACCTCTCAGATGGCAAATGCCTCAATTTTCCAGAATGCTTCTGAGGTCAAGAAAAAAAGTGAACTTAAAAATGCAATAATAGTTTTTGCAAAAGAAATGTTCATTGCCAAATCTGCGCCTGGATTTTGGTGCAGATGAATCAGTATGCATCTGAGCTCAGGAAGTTTCAGATATCCAAGTATTTCCAGAGGTTGTACTAGGAAGAGGCTTTGAACTAAATTAAGTTATAGTGAGGGCTAGAGATCATGGTGGAAGCTACGGTTCTGCCATGGGTTTCCAGTGCAGTAGAGGCACATCCCACTGATTACAGGAGCCGAGATTAGCCAGAAACTCATATATGTACTCAAATCCTCTGAGGCAGAGGTCTCTTATGGTTGAATCTCCAGGTTCATTGCTGCTACAATAGCACAAGCAATTAAAATATTATTTGTTAGGATATGGAGCAATGGGACACTAATTGTTGCACAGAAGGACATGAGAAGATGCAAAAGATTGATCATAGTCATAGCTCGTTAGAGCCAAATGTGTCTTAAAATATAAAGTGACAGGACTTTGAAAGACCTTAGGACATGGGACCTTAGACCTAGAAGAGATCTTTGCTTTATTTTCTATTCTGAGATCCCTTTCCATTACAACAATGTATGTTCTAAGGTCCCTCACAGCTCACACACTCTGTGTTCTAAGGTTTCTAGTTCTGACATTTTGTTCTATGTTCTGAGTGGAAGGGACCTTTGATAACAATTTAGTCCAGCCCTCTCAATTTACAAAAGAGAAACTGAGGCCCAGAAAAGAGAAACTTGTCCTAAAGCATATAGTTTGTCCACCATACTCCTCACTCTAAAATCACAGAAATTAGGATATACCAAAAAGGAATTCTTTTATCAATGTTTTTCAACTGTTTGGTAGAATGAAGAGGCTTACCAACAAATGAAAAGTACAACAAGAATGCCCGATGTCCATTAGATTCAAATTATATAGCACTTTACAATCACAAAGCACCTGATAAAGTCAGAGAATATTAAGAAGAAAGAGCATTTAGTTCAAACCTCTATTTTTACAGATATAGTCAATGAAATCTATATAGATGAAGTGACTTGCAGTCACATAACCAGGTGGAATTTCATTAAATCTAATGTGAATGATCACACCCTATTTCATTTCTTAAATCTAGTGACAGGCCTAGGGCAGTAAGGTGGCTCAGGAGATGGAGCAGTAGACTTAGCATCAGAAAGTCCTGAGTTCAAATCCAGTCTCAAATGCTATCAGTGTAACCCTGAGCAAGTGACAACTCTATTTTCCTCAGTTTCCTCCTCTCTAAAATTGCAAATCACTCCAATATCTTTGCAAGAAAATCTTAAATGGAGTCAATAAGAGTCAGACACACCTGAATAAAACAACAAAATAGCAACCCCACGAGATAGAATAATATTCATATTAATAAACTAATTTTACATATAAATTATCCTGAATCTCCCTCCTGCTTGCCTGCTATGAGAATTATTAGGGGTTTTAGGACTAAGGGAGGAAGAGAAGACATGACATGAGATCACAGAATGATGGTGAAGATTTATGTGAAAAAAGGTTACAGGACGTGCCAAGGAAAACTGACCCCTTGTCGGGCCTGGCTATTCTACTCACCATATTTTATGGTGAATGAATGAATGAGAAAAAGTATTTAACAAGTGCCTATTATGAACTTAGTATTTTGCAAAGAGCTAGAGATACAAATAGAAACAGTGAAACCATTTCTGCTTTCCAGGTGTTCATACTCTAATTGGGAGAGACTATCCATTTTAGAGACTTCACCTGAAGGGCATCTGGAAAGACCTGGAAATCCTAATGATCAATAAACAAGCTAGATAAGAGTCCGATAAGGTGTAGCAGCAAGGTAGATGGCAAGACCTAGGATATGGTAGCGGGTGAGTTGGTGAAGTCTAAAAGATTATAGTTAGAGACTCACAGTGCATCCGAGCAATCTGAACAATCATGTCCCCTCTGCATAGCAAGCCTAGCCCACCATCATTGAGAAGTGGGGACAAAGGATCCCCAACAGCATGAAGTGGGGAGGGATAGTGAGAAGAGGCTGGGGGCCAGCATTTTTCAAGTACAAAGAGAATCTGCCGTTTCCTGTCACCGCCTCATCACTCATATGAGAAGACCTCAGACACTGCCCCATCCCCTCCGTCCCCATGTACCAGGGGTCTGAGCATCTCCTGCTACTTGCAGCATTTCACTGAGGAAAGGTTTCTGGGGATCAGACCTTTCTCATCTGCCCCAAAACAATCTTTTCCATCTGTACTAGCACACGAAAAATTTCTACTCGCTGCTTCCAGTCCAATATCTCAACTAGGATATGGAGAACTGGGGAAAAATTATATCTTATTCTGATCCCCCTGAACCCCTCCCTAAGTCAGTATAGTTAGTTTAGAAGCAGCCAGATAAAGGAACAAAAGCAAGAAATAAGATTTGCAAGGAGAACTGGAAATTATGTGCAAACTGTTCCCCAAATCAAAATCAAAAATGTACAAAGTATCATGTTTTCACCAGATTTCACATTCTGGTTCCTTTATCAGTAGAAAACATCTAGGATTTGCTTCGATCATATATTCCAGATCTATTCCAGACACTTTCCAGACCAGTAGAATGCTAAAAGGTGCTGACAGTTTTGAGAGGATGAAAATATGCTCACTTTAAAGTTTTACCAACAACTTGGAGATGATTTAAATGTTAATGATGAGCTCCAAGTGACACAGATAAATTAGTCTCTTCTCAAAAAAATCCTATAAAAATGAGACTTCAAACTGCTGCCCCTCCACAAGCAGTCTTCCATGACCATCTGTCCCAACCTTAATTCATGGTTCTATGAGTGATATTCTGTGCAGCCTGCCTGCCCACCTCATTCCCCCATGCCCTCACTATGTCCCTCTAAGCCCCTTTCATTGCGTATCTGAGAACCCTGTGTGTCTAATTGAAGTGTGATTGCAAGCTCAGTGGGCTTTTCTAGCTAGTACCCAAAGAACTGGGTGTGCCTAATCCTATACCTCATAATTTTATTATCAATTCAAATGCAAAGAAGAGTGACCCACCCTTGCATTTCAGGCATCTCATCTCCTTCTGTACCTGGTTTTTTTTTTTTGAGAATACCAAAATATCCTGTTCAATGATGAACATTCTCATACCTGGTAATAACAACTTTCCCATCCCAGTGACCTCTGAACTCATATAGATCATCATCCAAAACCCATTCAATACTTTCAACTGCCCTCTTTATCATTGCCATTCTCCTCTACCCTTCCATCTCAAAATTTCATCCTAATTTTACCCAGCCCTTTTACTGTCCTCTACAATGCTTATTCCATAGGCAACAAACTTTCCATTATCTTAAATCTTTTCCTCTTTAAATTCTTTCCATCTACTAGATTTTGCTAAAACCTTGCTTCCCTCTTATGACAGTTTTTTTTCTGGCTACCCCTTCCAGAATTGACTGTACCTTCTCTCCTTCTCCTCAACTTACTAGTTAAGAAAGGGGACTTATAAAAGGCCTTGCTCCTTGTTGCCACTTTCAGAGTTCTCCTCTTTTCTCTATCACTCAATAACCTCATTTTAAGAATCATTATATTCAGCTCTATCACCCAATCAGAATCCTAGAATTATTGTCTACAGATTCCCAGGTCATTCCCTTTCCTCCCTTAAAGAATTTGATGGCTAGTTTATAACTTTGCTCTGCTTTTCAACTCTTTCCTCATTCTAGAGGACCTTGACATTTGCAGTGTCTCTTTTTCAAAAATCCTTTTCACTAATCACCTCCCACGAGCCATTCCACCACCCTGCTTCACACAAAAATGGTCATAACTCAAAAAATGCACCAAGGCTGTGTTTAAGAATTCTGAAATCCTCTCATTAGTTTCTTACCTCTCCCTCAATCTTTCTTTACAAAATTCCACTCTTCATGTATACCCCTTAATTCTTTCCCAGGCCATTTCCCTTGAATTAGCCAATCTTTCCTCTTCTCCTTGATTTGACTCCTTGTCCTCTTTTGAATCCCTACCCCTTTTATTATATCATTGATTTCCCTCAGCCAAGACTCAGCCTTGGATCACTCCCCACCATTTATCACCTTTATTACTATACATGTGCTACTGAATGAAAATGAATAAATCATTCAACCATTCTGACAGGATCTAATACATACTCTTTCCTAGACCCTCACTGCTGCTAAGCATATCTTAACATCTCATTTCCTACAGTGAATCTTCTAGTCACAATGCATTAGATTCGTAGAATTCCATCTCAGTCTCAGTTCTACCATTTGTAATTTTTTTAACCCAACTTGTGACTTCTTGGGAACCACTCATAGGAGGTTTCCCCCACTGAAACTTATATTGGAAACGCCATCCATATTGAGGACTTCAAGTTTGTTGGGGGATTTTTAGGTTATTTCAGATGTGTTTTGCAATTTGCGACCTCAGGTGGCATTTTCTTAACAAAGATACTGGAGTGACTTGCCATTTCCTTCTCCATCTCATTTTTAGAGATGAGGAACTGTGACAAACAGCGACTTACATCCAATCACAAATCTACAACTCTGACTCTGTCCACTAGAGTACAAGTTCCATATTTCTATCTGATTTTATTGATGCTTCTGTTAGTCCACTATCACCTCAAGTTCAAAATGGCCCCCCAAAAGATTTTCTTTCCCTTAAACTTGACTCCTCTTCCCAGGTCACTTGATAGACTTAGTAAGCATAGCTCAAAATTACTCAAATATGACTTCAGTTTCTTAATAGATATATACTTTCACTTGTGTAAGGCACTCTTAATAAGAAAATTTCTTAACAATAGAGTCTTTACCAGCTCTGCAACTTAGAATCTTGAGCTGACTGAGGGTGGGTTGATTCTTGTCTTTGGCTATAAAATAAGACCAAAATGACCACATTTGAGTCAAATTACAATATGTCCTACTGTGGTTAAAAAGCATGGGAGCAATGACACAACCTTGCTTCCTTCCACATATCCACATATATATATATATATATATATATATATATATATATATATATATATATATATGCATTTTCCTTTGCCATTTCCTTCTCTCTTCTCTCTGCTCCATCTAGAGAGAGCCTTCTCACACCTCATGAAAGCAACCCTCAGATTCCAGGTGCTTGGGAATCCCACCTCCTCTGCATGCTGTCTTTATGATTCTTATTGTTTAGATCACCTACTGGACACAGTGCATATACATAAAAACCAATAATAAAAATAATACTCATATGAGCTGGAGATAACACTTAGGTCTTGGAGGAAAAGAGATTATATCTGAAACTATTTCCTTATATCCCCCAGAACTAAGCATAGTGTCATAGGGACTGAATAAATAATAATATTTTGACTACTATAGTTCAGACTCTAAGATACAAAGGCAAATCTGAACAACTTTTCCCTTCAAGGAGTTTCCATTCTACAAGTTTTGGTCATGATGATGAAGTTAAAAAGGCAAGTGCAGTTCACCAATGGAGCTCCACAGATCTAGGTTGTCACAGAATCACAGAATCTTGAGTCACTGCTACATCAAAAGAGTTTATGATGGAATATTAGAGATATTATCAATCAGGCAAAAAGTATTTACTAACCAGTTACTATATGTGAAGCATTGTCCTAAGTGTTAGAGATACAAATCCAAAAGTAAGAGAACATCCCTACCCTCTAGGAGCTAACATTCTAATGAGGAAAACCGTATGTAGACATAGGTGAATTTACAGATTACATAAGAAAGGGGAAGAATTGCCATAGCAACTGGAGGGATCAGAAAAAGAAAAGACCTGAGAAGTCATTTAATCCCTTTTATTTTACCCAGGGAAAAATGTAATTAATGGTTTCTTTGATACTTTGATGGATTTTTGAATTTTCAATTCAGGGGCCAGAGAAGGAGAATTTTTCTCATCTTATGTGAACCTTACAACTTTGCATAAATTGCCCATAAAGAATCCACGCAATGCCCTGGAGACCTTTTAAATTTTATGACTGAGAATGAAACATTAGGGCTGCTCATCCATCATTCCTTGTCCTCACTCTATAACTAACCAGATCCCCTCCTTTTTCAGTCACACATGTCCTTGAGGATGGCAATCACTCAACATGACCACTTATCTTGGCATGGTAGGTGAAATGGAAATAGAGATAATGAATGTAGAGCAGAAGTGCCAACATAAAGAGGGGACTGCATATTGACATGGAAAATAACAAATTAACATTCATTTGTGTGGTGCTAATTTTTATTTTTATTTTATTAAAGATTCTCAATTACATTTTCATCTGGTCTGGGCTGCCCTCTGAGGTCTATAGACTGTAGAGGAACTATGCCTCTGGTGTAGACTCTTTCACAAAGTCTGACAATGAAAAGGGAAAAAATGAGATGATGGTTAGAAGGCATATCAGGATCATGTGAAAATTTTTTTAAAGATGTCAGAGATCTGGGCATCAGCCTCTAGAGAGAGAAAAAGTGATGGAAGATGAGAGGGAAGAGGGTATAAGCCCTTCACAATTCCATCAGAAAGTTTTTAGCTCTCAACTAGTTAAAGGAGTTGGAAGATGAGACAGATCCAGCTGCTAGATTACTGTTGCATTCATTTTTGAGGTAATGCTGCCATCATGAGGTCTATCCAAGACTTCTCTGTTATGATCTTTCTTCCTAGAATTGACTAAAATTTGCACAGTGATGCAACAGTCCAGGAAGAAGAAACAAAAGTTCCCGGAGAATCCAGTTTCTACTTTTTCTGGACATTGGACTTAAGAAAATGGTCTTGGAATCCCTCCCAATTCTAGTATTCTGTTTTCAGTGTTCCAAAGTCTCACCTCAGATATGTCATATGTTCTAAGGTTTCTCAGCTCTGACATTCTATGATTCAAGATATTCCATGGTCTGTGTCCTAATATGCCTCCAATCTCTGACTTTCTATGTTCCAAAGTCCCTGTTCTGAAATTTTATAATATGAAGAGAGGGAATAATGTATGGTGAACAGAGGGTTGGAAGGCTTGACTTAAAATCAAGCCTCTGACCCAAACTAGCTGTCAAGTCACTCAATTTCTCCCAACCTGTGCAAGATTATAGCCAATTAATCACTGAACAAATATTTACTAAGAAGCTGCCAAGTGCCAGGCAGTCTGGTAAGGATAGAGATATAAAACATGAAACAATTCCTATTCTCAACAAGCTTGTGATTTAATGGAAGGATAACAAATACATATACAATACTTGAAAATAAAGATTAATAGAATAAATAAAAAGGAATACAATGGATTAGATAAAAGGGAGTTAGTGAGGGGGGGTAAGAATAGTTGAGGAGATAAATATGCATCTGTGGCGAATTCTGTAGGCCAGAGGAGAGGAGGAATGCTTTCTAGCCATGGGGCAAAACCAGAGGAAAGAAAATAGAGATGAGAAGAAGTATGAGGTGAGAAGAACAGAGGCCATTTTGTGGGATAATATACAATGAGTGTAAAATGATAGGAACAGGCCAGGTTGGGAAAACCTTTAAGAAACACAGTTTATATTTTATCCCAGAGGCAATAGGAAGTCACAGAAGTAGGGAACAGGTCTATCCTTAAGGAAATTCACACTGACACTCTGGACATAATGGAATAGGGTTCTTATTGCTATTTGACCTTCTTTCTCAGGTCTCAGTTTAATTCTGTGAATAGAACAGGTAAGAAAGAAATGAAGCAAAAAAAAAGAACTCTTGCACCATTAAAAAAATTAAAAAAAAATCTGTCTGAGGTCAGACTGTCAGAGTTTTAGATAAGGCAAGGTGATCAATACAGAGTTATTTCCATATATCTATGGTAGAGGTGATGAGGGCATGAATGAAGCTAGTGACTGAGTCCACATTCTGTATTCCAAGATTCTTCTCAGCACTGATATTCTATAATCTTTGTTCCATGGTCCTTTCAGCTCTAAATTTCTGTAACAATAGAAGCTCTTTACATGTAATTTTCAAAACAATTGATCTACTTTTTTCACTCTCTCATGACTTTCCAAGGGCAGTACAAGTATTTTTTTTTGTTTTTACAAGACAGTGGGGTTAAATGACTTGCCCAAGGTCATACAGCTGGGTAATTATGTGTCTGAGATCAGATTTGAACTCAGGTCCTACTGACTCCAGGACCAGTGCTTTATCCACTACACCACCTAGCTGCCCAATACAAGTATTCTTAACTCCATTTCCCAGATGAAAATATGAAGACCCATGATAATGTTATTATCAAGGGACTCAATGTTAAGGACCAGATTTAGAAGGTAGCTATAGTCCTGACTCAGAGGACTTTGTTTACCCCACTATTGGAGTAAATCTTGTCTATTCCTGCTATCCTCTTGGCTTAATGACTGGGTCACTATGAGAGTCATTATGATTAATTCATTGTGAGGGTCACTCTAGGTGACCAAAAGAACAGTGGGCTTGGAATGTCAGACCCTCCGTTCAAATCCCAGCTCTGCCACTTACCACTTGGATATCATTGGGCAAGGACTCTCTGTAGGTCTTAAGTTTCATCCTGAAGAAAATGAGGTGGACAAAATAGATCTCGAAGGTCTTTTTGAGTATCAAATCTTCCAATGAAACTTCTGTCTGCTTTAGGGTAAGACAATCTGGGTTGAAATTCCACCTTCTTAGGAACTAATGTAACTTAGGACAAGTCATTACTTAATCTGGGCCTCTAAAATGAGATTGGGCATCCCCTAAGAATTTATCAGTTGATAGATCCTTAGATTTATTGGATACAAATTATTTCCAATGTGGGAAAACAAGTGGCCTTCACCAATGCCCTCCTCTCGGGCCTCAGCTAATGTTGGAGGTCATGCGAATTCTTTAGGTTATGCTAGCAGAACTGATGGATACTGCTAGGGTGGACAAAGTTGGAGTACAGTCCTAGTGAGAGGGTACATTCTATCATCCAGTAACTAGTCTGGCTAAATTTGGATCAGCACGTTTGGTAGCAGGGGGAAAGGGTAGATTTTTTTTTCACCACAGCAACTCTGAATCACAATTTATTAAATTATGGATAGAGGGCTTGTCACTGAGGGAGTGCTCACATTGGAGGAATTTATCGAACCTTGAAGTACAAGGGAAGTAAAGTGGGAGGGAGAATGGGCAGGTACATGGCTCATTGGATAACCCTGTTTGACTTAATTTCCTCATCTGTAAAATAAGCTGGAGAAAGAACAGCAAACCACTCAATATCCTTGCCAAGAAAACTCAGTTGGAGTCAGAGTCCACAAGACTGACACTGGATCATAACAGTGAGGATGAAAATTTTCATTCACAAACCTTCATTTAAAGTACCTACTTTTGTAGCACTCTGCTAAAGATACAAGTACAAAAACCAAAACCAACCCCCCCCCAAACTCAGAGGGGACTTGTGTTGTACTTGGGGAATATAACAGCTACATGACCAAGTGCAACTCTTTTGTCTTTTTTCTCAATTTTAGACCTCCCAGCTGACTTGAGATCCATACCCTTCCTTAATCCTCCCATCCTACACAAATCCTCCATTTCCAAATTCAAGACTTCTGAATTTTCTTCAGTTAGCATTATCTATTATTCCCTCACAATTCTTTGCACCGAAGTACTCTTTCTGCCCAACATGTCTTTTAATCCCTCCATCCCTCAGTATTATCCCAGATCCTTGTCTTTGCCTTTGCTGTACTCTCCACCATCCTTAATTTTTTGGTGAACCATTCAAATCTACATCATATTCTATTTTTCAGTCTCATTTCTTTGTTCTAGTGCTATCACACCTTGTCAGACCTCAACCTTGGATTACCTACCTCCTTCACTTCTGCTGAACTGACATGGAAGAAATTACAAAACTGATGAATAAATAGGTCCACAGTAAGTTTTTCCTAGTCTATCTGTTGATTTTTTGTTTTTGTTATGGGGTTAAAGTGATGTACCCCAGGTCACACAGCTAGGTAATTATTGTCTGAAGTCAAATTTGAACTGAGGTCCTCCTGACTCCAGGATGGGTGTTCTACCCACTGAACCACCTAGCTGACCTTTGGGTTCTCACTATGGCAAGGCAATCTTATTTCTCTCTACTTCCTTAAAGCTTCTCATGGTTTTGATCACTGTACAACATACTGAAGAAATTAGAGAAGGGGAAAAATAATGCACTTTGTGGTAGACTTCTAAGTGCTCCTGTACCTCCAGAATTCACTTTTTATTTGCATATATTCTAAACTTACATATCTGTGAACATTCCAATCACCCCCCACCCTTATTTCATTAAGGGTAGAGGCTTTCTTGCCTGGTTGATTAAATCATCAAAAATTGAGCCATTATACTTGGTAAATGAGTCATGGAGGACAATAGATGTGTTTAAGTGGGGCCCCAAAATAACCTCCTATCCCCAAACTGATTTCTGGTAGCCTTTTACCTTAAAAAAAAGATATTATTCCCTTCCTTCTTTCCTTATTATATAAATACTGTATGAAATGGAGAGAGTGGCAGGAGGAAGGTGTCTAATTGGGTGTTAAAATAATAAGAGTCGGAATAGTAAGCTATTTTATTACTCCATGAGATCAGCATCGAAGAGCACAGAGTTCAGAAGTATTTCCTCAGGAGAAAACTACATTGTTTGAATTTGAAGTTTCCATAATTTCTGAATTTGAAGTTCCACAATCCAGAAACTGTATGAGTAAGGAAGTGAGAAAAGCTGGTTTTCAAGCAGCAGTCGTAGGGTGGGGGGTGTAGGTGTGTGGGGGGGGTATGTATGGGGGTGTACGTGTATGTGTGGTGTGTTTGTATCTGTGTGTCCATGCCATGCCTGGGTGGCTCCAAGTTCGGGTTTCTAGGTCTCAAGCCCTAAAGGGTGCGGTTGCCTTCTGTGATGGATGACAAAGCCTGGAAGAGACTGGGCACCGAGTGAGGAGGCAGAAGCAAGAGCCGGTTGTCCACAGTAACAGCCACTGTGAGAGGAGCGGCTGCGCTGGAGGCTGCTCCACTCAGAAGTGCAGGGGCCTGATACAACTCTGAGCCAGGCCATGGACAACACCATCTAAGTTCAGAGAGAAATGCTATGGCGTCTGAATGCAGAGCAAAGCATACATACTAGGTTCACTACTTTTTAAAACTTCCTTTATGTTTTTTCTTTTTTACGGCTTTTTTCCCCTTAGGTTTTTTTTTTTTTTTTTTTTGCAGGGCAATGGGGTTAAGTGGCTTGCCCAAGGCCACACAGCTGGGTCATTATTAAGTGTCTGAGGCCAGATTTGAACCCAGGGACTCCTGACTCCAGGGCCAGTGCTCTATTCACTGTACCACAAAGCCACCCCTCCCTCTTAGTTCTAATTCCTCTTTCACAACATGGCTAATATGGAAATATGTTCATGTACAACTCTTACTACATTGTTTGCTGCCATGGTGGGGGGGGGGGAGGAAAGGGAATGGGGTAGAAAAATGGCAGAACTCATAAACTTGTAAATGGATGAATGTTTAGGTAGTTTACAGGTATGTCATTAGAAAAATAAAATAATTTTTTTTCTAAAAAAGAGGTTCAACAATCCTGCCTTAGTGCAGCCCATATTGGTCATCTGCCCCCCCATGTGGAGAAGAGTCTCCTCCCCATTCAGCCACTGGGAGGATCTGTGGGTCCTTTCACCCCAGCTGGTCCCAGGAGAGCCCAGCAGCAGCCTGGCCTTAGACAGGGAAAAGCTTAGTAAAGCATGGGTGGCAATAAGCCTTGTCATTCTGTTCTCGGAAAATGCCTTTGGACAGCTGGACCAGGCAGAAGGCACACACAAAATGCTCAGGGTGGAACTTGTACCCCATGGCACTGATGCAGCGGCCGTTGATGGGCAGCTCGCACCCATGGCAAATGGTGCCTTGCCGACGATGGTAGTGCAGCTCACAGAAAGGCTGCCCGTTGAACTCAAAGAAGGAGACTGTGGAGAAGGGCTGGAAGCAGTCCTGGAGCAAGAAGAGAAACAACAAGCAGAGGCTGAGAAGGGCCCAGCGACTGCTAATCACTTTACCAACCTCATCTCACCGGCTCCTCATAACTACCCTGGGAAGTAGGTCCTGTTATCATTCCCATTTTACAATTGAAGAACCTGAGATACAGTTCATAAGTGTCCAAAGGATGAGTGACCTCAGGTCTTTCTGATTTCAGGCCTGGGTCACCTAGATGCCCACCAAGGAGACTGTGTTTATTCTCTTTTAGAGGGGCCTGTCTAGCATGCAGACTTTGGGTGAACACTGGAAAGGAAAGGGTTCTATTCTCTGGAAGCTGAGTCATGGGTTCATTAGATTTGGATTTGGACAAGGATATAATCTAACCCCCCACCTCATTTTACAAAGGAAGAAAATGAGGCTCTGGTAGTTTTCAGAAGGCACAGACGTGGTGTTCCATGCCCTCCTAGTTCCAATGTTACCCAATTCTCTCTGAGGCACCGAGCTGACTGACCCCACACACGAAGCACTCGGGATGCCAGACGGTGTCCATGGCAGACAGGTAATTTTCCAACACAGGACGGTTGCAGCCGCCACACTTGGGAGCAAACATGGCTAAGAAATCTTTCCGACAATACGGCTTCTTGTCCTTTTCAAGGAATCCTGGGGAGACAGAACCAAGGGATCACTTCAACATGTGAAATAAGATTTAAATCAAAAATCAAAACTCTCTGTGGCCTGGAGACCAGGTTAGCTTTTTCAAAGCAAAATCAACTGACTGAGGGTAGAGATCTTTTCCTCTGTAGGTGCAAAATCACACTTGATACCTGTGATCTAGGTCTAGGAGGTCTACTGTTTGCCATGGACAAGGGAATTGCTTGTCCCTTTTCCTCCCCCCTCATCCCCATGAGACTTATGATTTTCTTGGCTCTTGAAAAGACAAAAAATATCTTTCAGAAAGCTTAAACTAAGTTTTCACAGACATCTTTAACACAATATATCCTAAACCAAACTCCTTATTTTTCCTCCTAAGCCCTCCCCTCCTCTTCCTTTCTCTATTAGAGTGGAGGATACCATGCTCCAGTACCTCAGGTTCACCTAGGAGGCATCTTGGATCCCTTACTCTCACCTCCCAAATCCTTCTGTTCCCAAGGTTTATTGATTCTACCTTTGCAACATCTCTCAAATACTCCCCCTTCCTTCTGCTGACACTAGCCCATTGCACCCTGAGGGTTCAGGCCTTTATCACTTCCCACCTGGCCTATTGTAAAAGCCTGCTGGTGGGTTTGTCTGCCTCACATCTCTCCCCCTCCAATACCTCAATTTAACCACTAAAATGGTTGTCTTAGAGCACAGGTATGAGCATGCAACCCTTCCCCTCCCCTACTCTATAAACTCTAATACCTTCCCACTGTCTCCAGGAGTAAATACAAAATGCTCTATTTTGCATTCAAAGTCCTTCCTACCTTTCCAGTCTTCTTATACTTTACTTCCAAGCAATTACTCTTCTCCCTAGTGACCCTGACTTCCTGTTTTGTTCTAAAAACAAAACGTTCCATCTCCTGACATTCTCTCTTGATGTCCCCCCATGCTTGGAAGGCTTGCTTCCTCTGCTCCAACTGCTGACCTCCCTGGCTTCCTTTAAGTTCCAGCTAAAATCCTACCTTCTGAAGTCTTCCCTAAAATTCATTCTATTGCCTTCTAGATGTTCATGTTTCCAATTTATCTTGTCCAGAACTTATTTATTTGCTACCATGCTGTCTCCCTTATTGGATTGTGAGTTCTTTGAGGGCAGGGATTCTCTTTTGCCTTTTTATTTTTTTTAGTAGCTTTGGCAGTTCACAAAGTATCTGGCACAATAGGCCCTTATTAATTCTTGATTGATTGACTGACTGAACTAGAAAATGTCTGGAAACAAACCACAGTCAAAATATGGACATGGCAAGGCCTTCCCATCTGCACAGGGCTGTAGCACCGAGCCCTCCAGGGGAGTCAGAGCCCTGGCCTCTGGACCTGTATCTGTCTCATGTATGAACACTCTGAGCTCCAAGTGTTTCAGCAGATATTCCCTCTTACCCTTAAGCTGCAAAGACTATCAGAAATAAACTGAATAGACCCCTTTATTTTCTCTGCCTCGCTGCATTACTACTAGAAGGACACCCAATCAGCTGCATTCCAAGTTCTTATTGTATATATTTTACCTTTCCCACTGAGATGAGAAGCCAACCAATAGCAATTTGTTTGTTTTTTTGTGAGGCTCTTAGTGAATCTCTTGGACAGAAATGGATAGAGTGGCCAAAGGTCTTAGGACCAGCTACAGTCTTGGGAACAGATCCTCTTTTCTTCTTACAGTCCCTGAACTAACCCCACTGTGTCAGTCATTGATATATTTTCCCTTATGCTCCTGACCCTCCTCTGCTGAAGAGCAGCAGATAAATCAACACAATCCAGCTGCCTACTAGTGATGTTGTTTCTTAGATTATAAGTGTTTGTTGGATGAAAGAATGACTATCTCATTAGATGACTTCATCTGGCATTTACAGCGGATACAAGGGAACTCAATTCTTCCCTTCCATCATCATACCAAAGAAGTTCATAAATTTCACATGGCTCTACACTTATTAGCAAAGGCAACTGAATTCACTGAGATCTGTTATTGAGACCATTAAACCTGCTCATCATCACACTAGGCTTCTAACCAATCACACCGAACCAAACCAGGTAAATAACTTAGATGCTGAACAGAGTCACCTTTCATGTGGCTTCTGAGAGTACCAATTGACCCAGGAATGGTCTCTGAGAAGCAGCTGCTAGAGAGCAGGGCCCAGGAGTCTCAAGAACAGGCCGAGAAGTAACAAGGGCCATTTCCAATCAGAAGAGTCTCAGGAGGGGAGGGATCAAGACTAATCAGCTCAACTTTTTGTTAATGCCCCTACATTTAATAATGCTGTAAATTGAGAAAGTTTTAGACTCAGCCCCTGGAGGCACTCTCTGGGGCCAATTACCTCTGGAGGGCTGATGGGAAACCCTGGCAATTAAAAGTACCACAACAGGGCCAGGGGTGTGGATGCTCAGCTAAGATAGTGAGCCACAGGGGAAATTAGTGAACACCTGAAGGCACCTGAAGGGCCAGGAGGGAAAGCAGTGGAAAAGAGAGGCAGGGATTCACTACAGGCTGCCCTGGGGGGACAGCATCTGCACCGGGGAAGGAGGGAGAGGCAGAGCAAATCTTTAAGGGATGCAAAAAAGTACAGAGGAAAGTTATTTCTCAGGAGGTTCAATAGTCAAGTATCACTGTGAAGAACTGCACAGTTTGTGGTCCAACCCACATGCTTCCATGGCTAAAGTGACCACAAGGTGGAAAATCTCTAGCTCAGGGTATCTTCCTGCAGGCGGGTCTGAACATAGATGCTCACAAGATGGGGGTGAGAGATGGCAGCAGCCTCCTTTCACAGATTGGTTTTCATTGATTCTTGAAGGAACAAGCTACCCTAAACAGAAATGAAAGTGGCTCTCTCCATTCAAATGAGGCCTGGTCTGGGAAAGGAATTACACAGATCAGAGTCCAGACAGTCAGCTTGCTGTAGGATCTGGGAAGGGATGAACTGAAGCTCCAACCCATACAGCATTCTCCTAGGCCAGGCAGATCTCAAGCAGGGGCTGGCCCTTGGGTCCCCTTGGCCAGCAAGCAGTGAGTTTAAAGGCACAGCTGTATTCTGATCTTCATACATACATACATACATACATACATGGTATATATGTGCCGATCTATGTCCAGTGTCCAAAGAACTCTCCGGGCCACACCTACCTTCCTCGGTGAACACCTCCCCACAGTGGGAACAGAAGAAGTGTTCTGGGTGCCAGGTCTGGTCCATAGCCGTCAGCACCTTCTGCACAAGGGACAACACACACAATCACATCAGAAGGTGAGAGCACACTGCCATCCAGCTAGTGGTGAGAGCTCTGAGGGCCAGGGTCATTCTTACTTACATCAAGAATGGGGGCAGCACAGTAGGCACACCGTGGAGAGAACAGCTGATGGTAGTCCTTGGAGCAGTATGCCAAGCCACTGCGCTCAAAGAAAGGGTTGTTGCTGCCGATTTCCTTTTTGCAGTGAGTACAGACAAAATGTTCTGGATGCCAAGTCTTCCCTAGAGCTGTAATCACCTGCAATAGCAAAGAAGGATGGTCAAAGACCCATATTAAATGCCTGCTCTGGGAGAAGCTGGGCCAGACCTTGCCCTCAAGGAACTTCTGTTCTACTGGAATATGACAAGTAAGCAGAAAAGTAAAGATGGGATGAGCCAAGAAGAGAGGAGGTCCATTCCTGGGGCATTAAGAACAGTCCCAGGCAGGTGGCACCTTGGCCTCCTCTGAAGCCAGGTGGTTCCAATTACCACAACCCTTCCACCCAGTGAAGAGGAGTCGGGCCAGTTATCTGCCCCAGGGTTCTGCAAGGAAAATGGGGGAAAAAAATCTTTGTAGCAAGTTTCCCCAGTAAGGGGCTATTTCTCAAATAGATAGGGACCTGAGTCAAACTGATAAAAATCAGAGCCATTCCCCAACTGATAGATAAATGGTCAAGTGATACAAATAGGCAGTTTTCTGAGAAAGAAAGAAAAACTATCAACAACAAAAAATGCTTTAAATCACTAATAAGAGAAATGCAAATGAAAACAATTCTGAGGTACCACCTAATAGGCCTGCTAAGATGACTAATGTTAGTGAGAATGTGGAAAAATAGGTAAATTTACACTAACATACTATTAATGAATCTGTGAATTAGTCCAACCATCTGGAAAGCAATTTGGAACTATGCCCTCAAAGCTATAAAACCATGCATATACCCTTTGATCCAGGAATGACTGCTACTAGGCCCATATCCCAAAGAGATCAAAGAAAAGGGAAAATGACCTATTAAAATAAAAATTAAAAAAAATTTATAGTGGTTCTTGTGGTGACAAAGAACTGGAAACTGAAGGAATAGCTGCACAAGTTATGAGCTATACACATGATAAAAACTAGTTTTATGTAAGAAATGAAGGGAATGGTTTCAGAAAGACTTAGAGGAACTGACACAAAGCAAAGTGAGCAGAACAATTTACCAAGTAATAACAATATTGTAAAAATAAACAATTTTAAAGGACCTGATAACTCTGATCAACACAGTGACTCACTACAACTGCAAAGGACTCATGACGAAAAAATGCTATCGATCTCCAGAGAGAGAACTGATGGACCTAGAGAGCAGTATAAAGCATTTTTCCCTCTTCTCTTTTTCTTATTTTATTATCTAGAACATAACTGATATAGAAATTTGTTTTGTACAACTTCATAATTGTAATGGATTTGGTATTTGCATTCTCAAGGTGGGGGACAAGAGGAGGATGGGGGAAGGAAAAGAAACTAGAACTAAATTAAAACAAAACTGAATTTTAAAAACTTTAAAAAAAACCTGAAACCATTGGTGGTTACTCTTCTGACCTAACCTCCTCAGAATGTTGTCACTTAACAGAAGTGGATAAAATTATGACAAAATATACATGGGAGAACAAATTCAGAAGAAGAAAAAGGAAAATTATGACTTCTAAAAAGGAGGGAATATTTTCATCGACAAATCTTAGTTTGAAAATTATCTGGGAATAATTTTTTTAAAGTAACAGGTCAAATTAATAGAATGGCTAAGTCAGATATAGAATCAAAGTCAAGAAACATTAATGTAAGAAAACCTCAAATTACAAAACATGTTGTGGGGGGAACCATTCTTTATTCAGAAAAAAAAACCTGCTGAAATTTTTAAGCAGTCTAGCAACAAACAGGATTGAATCCATAATCTATAATAAATTCCAAGGAGATCAAAAATCTTAATATTTAAATAAATAGCATAAGAATTATAGAAAAGGAAAGATATATTTATCCCAATTGTTAAAAGAAAGAAAATTTATATCCACCGGACAAATGAATGGTTGATAATAAAAAATTAATCTTATTAGATCAAAAGTAATGCATCCAGGGGTGCTAGGTGGCACTGTGGATAGAGCACTGGCCCTAGAGTCAGGAGACCTGAGTTCAAATCCAACTTCAGACATTTAATAATTACCTAGCCATGTGACCTTGGGCAAGTCACTTAATCCCCATTGCCTTGCAAAAAACAAAACAAAACAAAAAGTAATGCCTCAAAGAAAGGAACAGATGGTGAATTTTTTTATGGTAAAATATATGATAAAAATCTGACATTCAAAATCTCTAAGGAGTTGATCCAAACTTACAAGAGCAATAATGTACCATTGGATAAATGGTCCTTGGGGTAGGAATGAGCAGTTCCTCACAGACAGGGACCAATGTTTTCTTTTTTTTTGGTCTTTGAATCCCCATTGCCTAGCATAGAGCTAAAGACTGAATAAGGGCTCAATAAATACTTAGAGAAGGAAATGGCAAACCATTCACTCCAGTCTCTTTGCCAAGAGAGATAGTTTGATATGACTGAAATCACTCAACAATAACTTACTGATTGATTAAAAAATGAATTAATACAAAAAAGCCCAGTTAGAATTTGCTAAGCATGACAGGGAAATACAAATTAATATAAGTGAACTTTATTATTCAAACAATAATTTTAGTGTATTTAAGAGGGCACCTAATGTAGATGGTACTGAAATAAGAAGCACTATTAAAGCACTGATGGAGTTGTGACTTAGCCCAACTTTAGTTGGAGGATTTCTCTTCCCCCACCTCTCTCCATCGTAGAAGGAAGCAAAAGAAAGACAAAGATTTTTTCAACTGAAAAAAATTAAATTTGAATTAGTATTCCTTTTCTGGAAAGAAGTCTGGTAATATGCAATGAGTTATAAAACAGATCACATACTAATCCAAAGATCCAGGACTAGGGTGATACTCTAAGGATATTACTATGGGAAGTATCTGCACAGAACTATTCAGAATGGTTGTATTTGTAATAGTGAAAATGACAATCATCCCACAAGTTCAGTGACTGATGAATGTTGAATAACTTGTGGTAAATCATTGTAATATAATATTACAGTCATATAAGAAATTAGAAATATAAAGAATACAAAGAAATATGGAAGATTTAGATGAAATGATACAGAATAAAGAAAACATTCTCAAAATAACAATATATAACAGTAACAGAAGCAAAATCTGATAATGTAAACAGTTGATCAGAAAGGGACATGGAAGCAAATCAAATAGATGTTAATGTTAAATATATATGTTCTAAGTTCATGGTTCACATGTTTTTATCTTTATTTTTATATCTTTTTATTGAAATATCTTCATTAGTTATTAAAGTCTTTTTATTATAAGAAAGAAAATCAAGAGGAAAATAATCCAAAATGTGCACCTTAGAGAAAGCTCAGTCTTTGGTGGAACACACAAAGAGACAGATAGACAGACACACAGACAAGTGGCTGCAGAGAACTAAGCCTGGACCTTCCCACCTTTCCAGCAATGGGTTTTTGACAGGAAGCGCAGTGGCCTTTAGGGACGGTGGCAATGCCAAGGTCCTGCAAGTCCTGTTCCAAACCCCCGAGCATGGTGTCCAAGGAGGGGTTGGAATCTTTCTTCTTTGGCAGCGGTTCCTTGAGGCTATCAGACTTCACCATGACCTTCCAGAAAGAAGAAAAATGGAAAAGGCCTGAAAATCAGTACCATTATGCACTTACTTGTTCACAAAGTCATCCCACATTGAGATCCCACTATTACTTCTGTGAAAAAGCTGTTGGAATGGTTATCATCTCAGAAAAGTGTTATTTGAAAATAAAGGTGCCTGGACTGGGTGGGTTCATCTAACGCTGATCTCTTATGACCTAATATTCTATGCAAATATAGCTAAATAAAGTCAGAGGACATAGATTCAAATCCCATCTCTGACATGAACTATTAAGATGATTTTATTCTGGATCTGTCTGCCCCTCTATAAAATAAGGTAGTTGGACTAGACTGGCCTGGGGTTTCTTCCAGCTTTGATCCAATGACCTACTAACTAGTTTATATTTTCCCTAACAAACCATGCTACATACAATTCCCAAAGTATCCTAGGATGTGGTTATATTCCTCATCTTAAGAATCTATTGTGGGTCAGCTACCCTACAGCAGAGTCAGCGTGAAAGGAGAGAGAAAATATAGTACATGCTAGTGGAGAAATACCAAAGGAGGGAGTTGTGATCGGCAATGGCAACGGTGGAAAAATATGGAAGTAACTTTTGTGATGGACTTACCATAAAGAATGTGATCCACCCGCGACAGAGTTGGTGGTGTTGGAACATAGACTGAAGCACATTTTTTATTATTATTATTTTGGGGGGCTGCAGGGCAAATAGGGCTGGGTGGCCTGCCTGGGGCCTCATAGCAAGGTGACCATTGGGTATCTGAGGCCGGATTTGGACCCAGGTGCTCCAGGCTCAAGGGCCAGTCTGTCTGCCACCCAACCGCCCCTACTATTATTACTATTTTATTTTATTTTGGGTCTTTTTTTTCCTTTTTTTTTTTTTTTGGTTTTTGCAAGGCAGTGGGGTTGGGGTGGCTTGCATGTCACACAGCTGGGTGATTGTTGTGTGTACGGGGTCGGACGTGGGCTCAGGTGCTCCTGGCTCCAGGGCTGGTGCTCCGTCCACTGTGCCACCTGGCCATACCTACAATTATTTTTATTTTTTTATTTTAATTTTAATTTTTTTCTCCCCCCTTTACTTTATCGCTCAAGCAAGTCTATATTTTTTGGGGGGAGAGGGGGTATTTTGTTTACTCTTAAACAAGAATATTTTATTAACGTATAAAAAAATTATTTGTACAAAATGAGAATAAATATTAAATTAAAAAAAAAAGAATCTATTGTGGGGCAGCTAGGTGGCGCAGTGGATAAAGCACTGGCCCTGGAGTCAGGAGTACTTGGGTTCAAATCTGGTCTCAGACACTTAATAATTATCTAGCTGTGTGGACTTGGGCAAGCCACTTAACCCCATTTGCCTTGCAAAAACCTAAAAAAAGAAAAAGAAAAAGAATCTATTGTAATACCCTCACTCATCTGCCAGGCAGGAAAGCAAAACTTATGGCAGAGATGACAAGTATCTTCGAATGTCTAAAGTCCATATAGAAGGATCCCAGAACTCAGACCAAGGCTAGTGCTTGGACAGCTGGACAACTTTGCATCAAATATATGCTGTGCAACCATCAAGTCATCAAGCAGTAGTAACCTCTGTGACACCAGAAGTATTCTCGAAGATGTCAGATAACCACCTGTAAGGCTGGTGGCATGGGTCAGCCTGGATGACATCTCTCCCTTAACTAGCTCCATGAGGAGTATGAGGTAGTAGTGATAAATGCAATGGATTTGGAAATCAGGAGATGTGACTTCAAATCCTGACCCTGATAACTGTTAGCTTGGACAAGTCACTTTACTTCTGTATTGGCTCCCAACAATTTAATTACCATCTCTATGGTCTATGATTCTCCAATCTACCTTTCTAGCCCCAACCTCTCTCACACTTTCAACTTGCCTTTCAGAAGTCTCAAACTGGATGTCCAGTAGATATCTTAAATTCATCAAACTCATTAACTTTCCTCCTAAACCCTCCTCTCCTACCTTCCCAATCAATATTGACAGTACCATCCTCCCAGACCCTCAGGCTAATAACTTAGAATTCATCCTGGAATCCTCTCTATCTCCCCCCCCCCATATCCAAATTGTTACCAAAACCTGTTGATTTCACCTTTGTAATATCTCAGAAATATTGCTCTTCCTCTCCTCTCAACATTGACACCTCCTGGTCCAGGCCTTCATCACCTCACACCAGGACTACTGAAAAAGCCTCCTGGTGGGTCTGCCTGCCTCAAGTCTCTCCTTATTCAGTCACCAATGATTTCCCTGAAGCATGGGTTTCAACAAAATTCAAGATCAAATACAAAATTCTGTTTCATCTTCATAACCTCAACTCTCCACCTTTCCAGTCTTTTTACATCTTATATCTTTTTTACACCTCATACCATATGTTCTTTGTTTCAGTGACACAGACGTCCTTGGCTGTTCTATGAGCAATATACTCTCCCTTTTGACTCCAGGCATTTTCTACTGTTTTTTCTATTCCAAATCCTGTATAACATTCTGGGTTTTTTTCTCAAGTCTATACTTTCCATGACAGGTCTTTGAACAGAGGCTAGATGTCCTCCTTAGCAACACTGAAGACAGGATGTCTGCTCAGGAAGGAAATTGGTATAGATATTCCTTCACCACTTAGGACTTGATAATCAGATTTTGTCCAATAGGCCCTATCCTCATTAACATCTCAGCTTTCTGGGCTTATATTTATTTTTCCAATAAACATTTCATGTTTTCACCATGAGAAATGATATTAATTTGTCTGTGATGTAGTTTCTTCATTTAAGACAGGATTTTTATATCTTTCCAATTGGCTCAAAGGCTTGTCAAAGAAAACAACTTTCCTACATTTTAGGAATAAGTCTGCCAGTAATGACTTTGTGAATTTAATATAATTCTAAATCCAAGCCATTCCAGTGCCTTCTCTGGGAGATTACCTCCCACATACTGTATATACTTATTTGTATAGAGTTGTTTACACTTTGTCACCCCCATTGGAATGTGAATTCCTTGAGAACAAGGATTGACTTTCCTTTCTTTATATTGCCCAATCTGACAAATAGTAGATGGTTAATAAATGATTACTGCCTGTATAGCTCAGAAAGAGAAATGTCCAAACTAGTGCCCCCACCCTTACCTCACAATACTCTTGGACATTTCTTTACCACAAGACAATTTAAGGTTTCACTGAAAATTAGCAAAGAAGACCAAAAATGGAATAGTCAAAGCCAAAGGAGTTGTGGGATAATGGGTATAGGAATACTTTGTTTGTGGAGCTGTGAAATGGTATAACTGTCATGCAAAGCAACTTAGAATGCAAACAAAATGACTAAAATGTTCATACTCTTTGAACCAGAAACTTTGTTACTTAGCTTATATACCAAGGAAGTCAATGATGAGAAGAAATAGAATCACTCTTTGTGAAAGCAAAGAATTTTAAACAGTCAGTGGAGAAAGGCAAAACAAACTGTGGTACATGAATGTCATAGAATATTACCAGGCTATACAAAATGATGTGTGTGATGAATATGGAGAAGCATGGGAAGAACTACATGAACTGATACTGAGGAAATCAGCAAGAAAGTAAGAAATTCAATAACTAAAATAATATAAATAGAAAAAATACACATATAAAAAACCTCAAATCAAAGAAACACAAATGAGTATTGCAAAACTGTAAAGATCAAGTAGGACTCAAATGAAAAGACATGAGAGAACACCTTAACCCACCCTTTTGTGAAGGTGGGATGTCCACAGGTGTTACACATAGCACAAGTTTTTAAGAGTTCTTTTTCAAGGTGTTTGTTTATTGTATTGATTTCTTCCTCTTTATTTTTTCTCTCCATTTCTCCCTCTTTTGTCTCTCTCTCTCCTTCTTTCTCCATCCCTCCCTCTCTCTCTTTAAAAAATATTATTCATTATATGAAGTGACTGGGGAGGTGCTGAGAAAAACTACAATAATACAAAAACATAAGATATTAATAAAAACTTTTTTTAATTAAGGCAACACTTAGAGGAATCTTGAACAAGAAAAGGATCATATGTTCAAATAAAGTTTGGGTTTAACATTCTATGTATCTTAATCTTCTAAAGCTATTCAATTCCTTCCTTTATGTCCTTCAAAGATTTGGCTTCTTATTGTCTGTGATCAAGAGCCTAATCCAAGAGTTCTAAACCCAAGATCCAAGAATTTTTATAAAATTCTATTATAAAATAGTTTCCTTATTTTATTTTATGCATTTAAAACCGTGGTTCTGAGATAGAATCCTTTGGCTTTTGGCTTCAGACCACCAAAAAGGTTCATGATACACAAAAAATTCAGAACTATTTCTTTAAACTTATCTAAATAAGGGGCGGCTAGGTGGTGCAGTGGATAAAGCACTGGCCCTGGAGTCAGGAGTACCTGGGTTCAAATACGGTCTCAAACACTTAATAATTACCTAGCTGTGGGGCAAGCCACTTAGCCCCATCTGCCTTGCAAAAACCTAAATACATATATATATATATATATATATATATATATATATATATATATATATATATATACACACATAAATAGAAAGGCCAGAATCTTTTCTAGGCAGGTTATGAGCTAGTACTTTCAGGTGATGGGAAAGGCAATACTCTTCATTTTGAACATGAGGTAATTTTTGTCTTTTGTTCTTGATCTTCTAAATCTATTCCAATGGATATGAAAAGTCTAGAAAGGATTTTAGACTAAAGAAGGATTTTTTTCTTGATATTTTTGAATTAAAAGGAAATAAATATTAAAATGCTTCCATATTTCTTTCTTTCTTTCTTTCTTTTTTGCAAGGCAATGGGGTTAAGTGGTTTGCCCAAGGCCACACAGCTAGGTAATTATTAAGTGTTTGAGGCCGGATTTGATTGGCCTATCCACTGCACCACCTAGCTGCCCCCATATTTCTTAATAATGGTCAAGGTTATTATCGCAGTCTATTCTTATAGCACAATGGTGCCTACAACAGTTCTAGGGATACAATCCAAGATCACTTAACTGATCTTAATCTGGGACACAGAGTTGGCGGCACATGAGTCCCCAAGCCATTCCCTGAAGATAAATGGAAACTAGGAACTTTATAGAGTTCCAAAATCCAAACTTTGTTTTATCACTATGTCCTATCAGTACTCCTGGTGAAAGCCTGTAGAGCAAGGAACACACATACCTTGGACTGCATCTGACACAGGTGAGCCATGAGTTCATCCAATTGTGCTGCTGCTGAGGTGGCAGGAGGCTGAGGTTTGGACTCTGGCTCTTGAATATCACTACACAAGGAGAAAAAAGTACAATAAACATCAATAAAAGTCCTCAATGACCCAAAATTACTAACTATTGTGTAAACTGTCACTTCTCTAGCTTAACATTTGACCTCTAAATAGAAACAATTCTCCAAAAAGTAAAAGAAAAAAAAAAAGATGACTTAAAGGACATATGGATAGCTTGTCCTATGCTTATTTGGTTTTGGTCTCCATTTGTCACTAAAATATCAAGAACTGTTCTCAATTTCACACAGCAAAGAATAGTGTCTAAAGGCCCATTTTTACCAGTACTAAGTAGACTGAAGGAGCCTGTGAAAGGGACAGTCCTTTTAAAATGGCTTCCTTGAGGAAAAATGATTTACCAATTTCTTTCTCTTCTGCCATTTTTCATTCATCTATTCAATAAACATTAATTAAGCACAAACTGTGTGCAGATCACTAGATTAGGGCAGGCGGGAGAGAACATTTCTTTGGAAGTCTTGATGTCTGGCTTCTTACAGACTAATAGATGACTAGAACATGAGACATATAGTGCTCCTGAGCTCTGATCACTATCCCCAGCCTGCCACCAATGTACTATATAACACAAAGCATTGCTCCACCAAAGTCTCTAAGATAACAATAATTAAATATGACCCTTCTCTGCTGCTCAGGGTCCAATGATATGGGTCTTTCATATTTTAAGAAGAAGACAAGATAATTTCCAATGGGATTTGCTCCTAAAGGCTAAACAAGCACCACATAATCAGAAAGGACCACATGTTAAATTAGACACAATGGATAAAACTATGAAGGAAGTTGTTCTCACAACTACATGTGAATAGACTCACTTTTGCAAACATCATTACCTAAAAGAATCATATGAAAACCATATATATATATATGGAGAACCCCAAATACATTTCATAAAAATATTAAACTACAATATAGTCAAATACACTAAAGTTTTCTCCAAATATATTTTGAGCATCAACTATGAACACAAAAAAATTAAAAGGTGGGAATTTCAAATGAAGAGAATTAATATATTATTTAAGAATAGTTTACTATTAACCCTTCATCAGCATATAGGGCCAGTCAGAGTTAGAATTCCTGGTTTTAGCAAGAACCCAGGAAGGACACTCAGAGCTTTAGGTAGGAGATTCATTAATTGGGACCCCATTAAGACTATAATTGGAATTTAGTGAATTGGACTCACTGGAAGTTCCAATGGGACTTTTAATAAGTTTTCTCTTTTTATGTCAGATACCAGAATGGTCAACAAACAAGGAAGAGTTATTGGGTCAATGTGTTCTTGGAGCCAAGGAAACCAATGGGCTGAAGCTGTCAGGTGATAGGGATGTGCAGTTGAAGGGGCTTCTCAATATGGCCTGAGGTTGGACCCTTTTGACGTGATTTCCCCAAAGTGACATATGGATAATGTCTCACCTGAAAGAATAAATCTGGCCTAAGACATTTGACACTACCCACATGACCTCTACCTGGGCAATGACATTCAATATTTATATCTATAAAGGAATTTTCCTTTGTCCTGGTATAGTACCTAAGCAAACCAGAAAAAGAAGTTTTTAGGTAAATTGGATTTAATAGCCAAATAGGTTAAGTGTGTGGCTCTGACACTATCAGCTACATGTTAAGATAGGAATTAAGTTTCCTCAATTTTTATGTTAGAGGGGATAGGTAAGAAGAAGAAAGGGAAATTTTTAAGATAATTACAGTTTCAAGGTCTAGTCTAAGGAAAGAAATGCGAGTCAGGAAAAGTAAAATCTATGCTTTATATGGAATATTTTGAAAAAAAAATCCATTTTGGCTAAGGATGTTTGAGTCATTGTAATAAGAGCACAAAGTTAAGATTTTTTTTTAATTTTAAAACATATACTGGGTACTCTTTGAACTAAGATGATTGTTGAATATGTATGTTACAAGCTTAAGTTAATGTGATATTTCTCATTGAAATTTACTCATGTAGTAAAACACTTATGGAAGCTTATTGTGTTGAAGTGACATGTATGTCAATATGACAGTGAGTAAGGCAAAGTGTAAATTGTAATAAGCTCCAGAATTTCATTGTTTTGTGATGACAATATGTGTTTTGATCTGAGTAAAATGTTAATCAGTTTCTTTACCAGAAGACAAGACTTCAGCAAGTCACCTGAGTTAGAGAGGATCTTTCTGGAACAGATTCAGAAGATGCAGAAGGACAAAGGAGAAGAGAAGATAGAAGGAGAGGCACTGGACTAGTTCATCTTCACCATCTCATCTATGTGTACATTGTGTAGTCAGGGGGTCTGTACCTGTAACTTCCCTTTGATTCTGTAAGTGTGAGTCCTCTGCTTCTGCCCCTCTCCTTATGGAAAGGAGGAGGAGAGGCAGGGTGAAGATAGTCTCCACTGAGAGAAAAGGAAGATTATTGGGTGGCATGATTATATCCTACATGAGTCTGTATATACTATCTAAGGAGAGTCCTAGCTCTGATTAGAGAATGGGGTATTAAGTAATGGTAGGAAGAGAATCTAGCTGATAGAAATCAATGCCCAGTCTTGTGGTGTGGACTTGCAGTAGTCCACAGAAGTGTGAGAATTGGCTTTGTGGTGCCAGTACCCCTGAGTCCTGCCTAGATTCTCAGTTCCTGGTCAGAGAAGCTCTGTGGCACAGGATTCGGATCCAGAGGAGAGAAACACCAGGGGCACATGACTGAGTTGGTTCAGGGTGACTATTTGTCTATACCAGTCTGAACAGGATATTTTCCTGGGGAGTAGCTAATGGCGATGGACTTATGTCCAGAAGCAGAACACATATTCTGGACTGTACAGCTTAAAGAGATAGGTGGACTAAGACTCATGTGAGATGTAATGATGGTACCTGGATCCCTTGTCAGGATGCATTATGGTAAAGAAAATTGTGATTATTGCTGCATACATATATATATATATATATATATATATATATATAGATAGATAGATATAGATATAGATATATATATACACACCCATCTGCCAAGAGTTGATCAAGGAATTGTTCTTTATATTTATGGGCTTGCTACCTGGGCACAGGATGGGAGTTAGGGCTATGGGACCACAATTTATATCCTGATTAGATTCTAAGCTATAATGGAAGCAATTACCAATTAGACAGCTAGGGCCCTCAACTTGCTGGTTGGCTAAGTCATGCAAACAAGAGAGTTATTCAACATAGAATTGTATGGAGGAGTTGTATGTTGATTGGAGGAGGAGTTTGTAGTAAACTGAATTTATCAAGTTGCTGCCTACAGATAGATGACAATAGGAAGTAGTAAAAGATATCAGAAAGTTGGCATGTGCTCCCACACAAATCTGAAAAATAGGATGGTCCAAAAATCTTGGTAGCAGTAACAAGGATTGTGATTCAAGAAAGAAAGCACTAGTAAGGTGTGGAAACCCAAATTCTTATTATAAAAGAAAAGGGAGAATTGTGAAGACTACCAGGTGTTTGGGTTCCAGAAGAAAAGGAAGGGAGAATTGTTAGTTTACATTACAAAGACTGGGCTCTGCCTATATTGTTGCCTCAAGGGGCAGGTTGCCTCCATTGGATCAAAAATTGATGAGATTGCCCCACCTGTTTTTAAGTTAGCCTGTAGTCTTGACCTTCTCCTTTGCACATGCTCAAGGAGATAGCTGTTCTTGCTTATTAGTATAATGAGCAGGGCCAGGGAAATGTATAGGAGCCAAGGTATCAATTAGATGGTGACCCCAGCCTGTGACTGGCAAGGGGGCTCAAAGTACATAAAAGAACTTGCATTTTGGGATTTCCCTGCTCTTCTCTCCATCATGAGGAAGTGTGTCATTTTGTTAAGATCTCTTAATTAAAAAAAAAACCACTTTAATCACTCAAAAAGAACCTATTAATCCTTTATCAATTGGTACTGAATCTAAGTTTGCAAACTTGTACCTATTTGAGAGACTGATTTACAAGTGACATGATCATTAATACTTCTACTTAAAATTCCCTAGAAGCAAGTAGAAAACTACTAGTCTGGTATAGTTCCTGTCTTAAGAAATTATGGAAAAGCTCTTTTTCCATTTTATACCATATTTCTGTTAGTTCTGATTTTTGAGTAACTAGGGAAAAGAGCTGCCGAGCTGTTACTTAACTTAAAAGACAAACAATTCACCTACTTGTTTCTCTACCTTACAGTAAAAGGTGGGCTGGGATGGCTGCCTGTCTGCACAGATGCAGGATGGGGAGAGAACTCGAACATTTCTTTCTAGCCTCATTTACTGCAATGGAGGGGAAATGAAAAGGAAAAATATCAATGGATCTTTGGAATCCAAAGAAACAATGATAAAGATAGAACAGTTCTATAGATTGAATGAGAAATTTAGAATAGTCAGAAGTCCTAGTTTGAATGCCAGCTTTATTATTTATCTTGGGCAAATCGTTTAATCCATCTGAGCCTTAGTTGCCTCATCCTTAACAAGAGGGGGTGAAAAATTACAAGTATAACTAATGGTGTGTCTCTTCTGCTATTAATGATACTCTCATGCCCATAAACTCAATCTTCTCAAAGGATCACTGTCCAGGATTTCTAGTACTACCACCTGTCTCCAACCCCATGGTAGGCTCCCACTGCCATGCTGGTCAAGCACCTTAGCAGCCTCACAGGCAGAACAATACATGGACATGATTAATCAGTAGTTGATAAAGTCAGGCAATAGGGCTGTGATCCAAGGATATTAAGATTATATATCTTGACTCTCACACTGTTGGGGCTAATCAGTTTCTTTCTGCTTGCTTGCCCAAAGTGCACAAGAGAAGGGAATATTTGGTCAGCTTCCCATCATCTCCTAGGCAGAGAAGGGTCATGTGAACTCTTAAGACACTTCTGGGATTATCTCTACTTTTTTAGATTTGGAAAAGAATAGCAACCATTTATCATTTATGGGAATTTGCAACCCAGACCTTCTCAGAACCGAGAAATGGTGATATGACCAAGATAAAACTTTGGTCAAAAAATCATTATCAATCTAAACATTTGTGGTAACTTAAATTTAAATAAAAAGATAAATGAAAATAGAATACCTGTAGATACTGGCCTCTCCAATCTTTGTAGAATATATCAACTGTGCCTAAGACATAGAGATATGGCAAAAAAAAAAATCAAAAAACAAGAAACATTGTTTTGGTATTCACTGACTGAAATCATCATGTAGTTATGATTATAATTTCAAAAAGGGAACCAACTGATGCTTCTCTCCCATGAGGGTCTTCTATACATCAATGGAGGCCCATTCCAATTCAGAAAGAACCTCCTTCTAGGCAGGATTTGGATGTGCAGAGAAGGCAAGGGGAGGAAAAAAATTCTACTTGTCCCTATTCTGTACCCTCTAGATTAGTATTATAGTCAAGGCTTGCTATTCAGTACAAATTTCTCAAGATTTGAACACTGTGACTAGCAACCACCAGGAATAATCTTTGAGAATCGTTACTCTCTTTAGATAGAGTTTAAAACATAAATGAATGCATATAAGTTCTATGTTTTAAGGTTGTGGGTTTTTGGGGGAAGAGGTTAAGTTATTAAATAAATAAATAAACACACACATACACATACACACACACACATATGGGTGTTGGGGGAGGAGGAGGGTTATAAATATATATATTCATATAGATCTGTCTATCTATATATGTAATTACAAGGGTTCTAGGAACTCCTAATAAGAAAACTTTCTATCGATGAACACAGGAACCTCCTTTGCAACTTCTAGTCTTAGAGACTTGTTTGGGAATCTTGAGAGGTAAACCAGAGTTTGGATTACCCTTCTAGGTCCTTCTTGCCTCTGACAACAGTTCTATATTTACTAAATCATGATGCTTTACATACAATGTGTATATGATCCCACACATAGGTTTCTCTCCTTTCCCTAATGGCTAATGGAAATTCCTTGTGTGATCTATAATCAGTGCTAGGTTCAGAGAAAACAGGGAAGATTTTTAATAACCAATGTGGGGTAAAATAAGCAGAAGCAGGAGTAAAATGTACATGGTAACAACACTACTGCAAAGACAATTTTGACCAGCTTCAGAACTCCGACCATAGGACTAACCAGTTCCAGAGAATTGATACTGAGGGATGAGAATCAAACAAACTTTTTGGGGACGTGGACAATTTTGGAGTTTGTTTTGCTTTACTATACATATTAATTATAATGGCTTTATTTGGCTTCTAAAATGATCTAGAGGAATAGAAAATAATTCTTAGTTTCTTTCATTGAAAATTAAATAAAAAAAATTCAATGTAAACATATATTGCTTTATCTACTTCTTTTTCAAACAGTTTTAATTTTAGGAGTATACCCAGTATAGGGAAAATTCCTATATTTTGAGCAATATTTCAAAGATTTGTGATGTGAGGAATGAAGGGCATTGTTGGTCTTCACAGGGTGTGGAGGGGGGCCCCTTTGAAATCCATTACAAAGGGGGAATGCCCTCAAGTCTATCACAAAGCTGGGAGAGTTCTCCTAATCCCATTCCAAAAATGACAAACTAGATTAGAAGAAACTAGTCCTTAACTGATCAAGAGTAACCTAGTCTTGACCTTCTCCTTTGCACATGCTCAGAGAGATCTATCTGTTCTTGTTCATTAGTAAACCAAGCAGGGTGGGGAAATATATAGGAACCAATGTATCCCTTAGATTTGTGACCCCAGCCTAAGACTGGCATGAAGGGGCAGGAACAAAGTCTTTCAAAGTGCATAAAGAGCTTGTATGTTGGCATTTCCCCAACCCTCTCTCCCACCATGAGAGGTGTGCCATTTTGTTAAGATATCTTAATAACAAACCATTTTAATCACTCTGGACTAGGTATTCTTGAGCCATTTGTAACAGTGATTTCACCTACACCTTCCACTACAGCACAATGCAAGTCCTCCCCTCCTCATTGGGGTTAAACAACTTTCCTGTTGGGACAACATGTATCACTGGGGCCAGACTGGGGCTGGGGAGAGGATGAGTCTGGGTTCAGTCTAGAGTCTGACAGGACTTGGTGCGGCTTCTTCTCTACGGGAACAGCCTTCAAGACCTAAGTCATGACCATGAACTAATGAGGCACTGAAAGAGGATTTTCCCTCCATGCAGAGAAAACTGAAAGAAGAGCTCACCGGCATGGGCTGTTGGTCATCATGGCTTGGACAGACCTCGGCTGCCTCCACTACCTTAGTGCCCTTGCTGGGTTCCAGGGGAGGTTCAGGATCCTCATAACTTTCCCCTAGGGCAGATCTTTCCAGTTCTTCCAACAAAGCATCTGAACCAAAGAATAAAGAGCAAAAGATATCAAGTGACACTAGAGCAGAACCTTCAGGGCCCTACTCACTGACATACCCTTTCCTTGGTTATTTAATGTGCTTATAAAGTGCTGAGGGCAGTGTCTCACACCCAGCAGGGCTTCTTTCATTCCCCTTCTTGTGATTCTATCCAGGGTAAATATGCCGCTTGTTCAGAGAGCACATGGCTATGCTGAGAGTCGACTCTGGCTGCCTCCTGTTTGTCTAGCATCTGACTTCCAGCTTATTTTCTATGATCTCATTAGGAAAATGAGGACTAATCTGGAAACTCGGACCTGAGTTCCAGTCCCAATGCAAGTCAGTCTCCTTTTGGATCCCCCACTGGCTACACAGCACAGGGTGTCCCCAAAGTCCTAGTGCACATTTCTGCTTTTCCATCGGGCGAAGGGGGACTCCCTAGGCAGTACTGCTCTCTGGGGTTAGCTCTGCACAAACTACAGAGCTCAGCACTTCTTAGCAAGAATCACTAAAGCAGCAAGTTTCCAGACCGCAGGCTGCCAGTGAACTTCCCCACCCCTCTCAACAGCAGCCTTGCCAGCCAGCATCTGTCTGCTTGACGTCCCACAGGGCAACGGCCCCGTCACCTCCTGGGCCAGGGCTAGTGGGCAGTGCCCTCAGGACAAAAGTTTGCAAACTCTCCAGCCCTGGCTGACATGACTACCCAGATTTCTCTAGCTGGACAAGGTGTTCCATTTTTAGTTCATATGGGCCAAATGAGCCAAAATTGGGGCAAGGGTTGTGGTAAAATGGCAGTCTTGCCCCTTCCTTCCCATCTCTGGGCCATCAATGCCTGGTTCCAGGCCTCTGACTTGCTCGCCTGGGCTGTTCACTAAATTCAGAACTCTAAATAACACTAAGATTAAGGTTGCAGACAGTAAAGGGACTTTCCCACCCAAAAGTTCCTCATGCTGGTGAAATCACAGCTTGAGTCCCTAACCCTCATACCTTACTCCTCAAACATCATGGCTCCCTTCTTTCAGTTCTCCAGCTAAAAGACATTAGTGATTTCTGGCCTCAAGACAGACTCCCATTAACAAAAGAAGCCAGAATAACCCAGGGAAAGCATTAACCAAGGATATAAGAAGTAGATGGCTCAGTGTAGGGGGCTGGGAGGAAGCTTCTACCTCCCTCTGCCCCCAATTTATTAAACCCAGGGAGGAGGCCTCAGTCACCCAGCTTGCGTCTTATGTCACTTCTCATTAATATATCAAGTTCCCCGCCAGATTTCATAATTTCAAGATGACTAATTTCAGCATGAGCAATGAAGGGACAGGGGAAGGGGGTACAGTTTGGGGGAGAGAACACTGGAACTCAGTTCTACCCAGAAAGGCTAGGATGGTTGGTTTTTTTGAACACATTATGTCTTGTGCTTACATACAAGTCATGCCACAATCAGCCATCAAGAATTGTGGGTAACCTAAAAAGCAAAGGAGAGTGGCACAAAGAGCAGAAACCAGTTGCAACATTTCACCAGGTGTGAGGGGTACAAAGGATGCCTTCTGGCTCTAGAGGCACTGGCAAAGGAAGCGAAGGAAGTGCGCAGAGAATTGAAAGATAACCCAGGCAAGCCTGTAATACTAGTCCTTACGACATTCCCTCCCCTGCACCAAAAGGAAGGCTCCCCAAGCAGGGGGCTGATGAGCTATGGAGGGCCCAGGATGGGTGCAGCTTGCCCTTGTGGAAGGAGCTCCCACCTCAGGAGTCCAGGCTTGAAAAGTAAGATGGGGTCTTCTGGTGTGAAGATCTTAACTTTGCAAGGTTCAGCCCCAGCTGTCAGGGACATCACAAGTCACCTACTACAGTCTGAACCCTTTCATAGAGCAGCAGACAAAGGCCCGGGGAGGTTAAGCCACTTGCCCACAGTCACACAGGTGTCTGCAGAAAGAGGGAAAGATGAAGATCTTCCTTTCTTCCTTTTTTTAGGGGCTAGGAGGGAGGGAGGGAGAAGGGCAAACTGTTTGGGGAACTTCCACTGTAGAAATTCCCTCCATTGGCAGAAATCAGCTGCATAATGCTAACTTATAAAAAAGAGAAAATTATTTACAGGCAAAATAGTCCTCTTACTAAGCTGCCTCTCATATTTTATTTTTATTTCATTTTTTCACTCCTACTCCTCTCATTTTGTTGGCTTTTTATCCCTGAAACCTCACCTATCCTGTATAAGGCTCTCCCCCACTAAGGCAGAGAGATGGCTAGATGACCAAGGCTCAAGCACATTCTCTTGAACCATTAAGGCAACCATTTCAATTCCATTTAAAAATGCTCAACAGTCTAGAAATCTAGATCCTCTGGCTAACCCGTCACGACAAAGTGGATGCCCAACACGAGAACAGTTCTTGTTCTCAGAGTAGGGAAGAGAAGTGAAAAGCAGATCTTTCATCTTGTCTGTACAAACTAATTTGTTATCAAATAAGCCCATTTACGGAAAGAACCCAAATTTCCATTCCCTCTTTGCTTCTTCACAGAGAAGCCCCACACTCACCTAGGTCTTCCATCGCCACAAATCCACACAGCTGCAGCCTCTCAACACCACCAGGTCCTAAGTTTATAAGACCTCAAAGCACTGAATAAGACTGCAATGAAGCACTCTCTAAATCTTCTTTTAGTTCCTGTATTTGCTTAGCACTTCCTCTCTTTTGATTCCATTTAGGGAGTTTTTTCTTTTTATGAGTCACATACTTTTCAAAGTATGGTTAGCAGAATCTGAAAAAAATGTGACTGATGAGAGAAAGCTAATTTGGTCAAAATGACCAAGTGGACAGGTTGGCTCCGGAGCCTTGAAGAACTATGACAAGGATCTACAATGACCAAAATCACTAGAAAAAACTTGGGCTAGATTCCATGGGAATGAATGACATACATTCCTCAAAAACTCATTCCTCATAAAAAAAAGTGATAAACCAGTGCGACAAAACCTCATCACAGATTATTGCATGTTAATATAAAGACATTATTGTTTATAAGTCCATGTCATCTAGATCTTTAACTCATGAGGGCAAATGCTGCTCCCTTTATACCTCATGAGGACTAAAATGCAAAAAATGATCTATTCTTGCTTAAGTTTTTATGTAAAGAGATAGAACCTGAATGGATATTGGGGATTCCCAGTTTGCATTACCATAAGTAACCATTGGATGTCAGTGCTACTCCAAAGAGATTCAAGGAGATTCAGCAAAAAAGGAAGCATTTTATTACATATCTATTATGAAGAAATGTTAAATCATATTGGTGGGGAATCGAGTACCAAATACTGGAAGAAAAATAGAATCATGACACTTGCTCTCAGCCTTTGAATCTGGTCTGTAACATTAAGTGTATGATTTATGTGAAACCCAGAACTGTATTCTGAGATACTGTTTCAAGTGTCTTCCTTGGTCCTATGGCTTGGTTTCCTTTAGTTCCTTCCCTTACAAGATTTAAGGATTTCTCTTTCTCTAATTAGACTTTTATTGAAAAAAATAGTCAAGGGCCAAGACTGCAGAATAACAGAAAGCATGGAAATCTATGTCTGAGATATGTAAATGGAAATTATTTTGTTGTATTGGGCACCTCAGACTTGAGATAAACACCTGCCCAAGATGATTCGATAAAGTAAGCGTGTAAAAATCACATGTTAAAAAAAAAAACCCAAACCAGGTGGCTCCTGGGACATGAGGTTGAAGAAGAGGGTAAGGACTATGGGGGAGACCTGTTTCCAGGTGTCTTCCTGCGTGTTTCCATGACATTTAGTCCAGTAAGCTAGACTCGATCCAGGTACCTCTTTCCCTCCCTATGTAACCCCAAAACTAAGTGATCAAATCTATGTCCCAATTACCTAGGCAGAGTTCAGCTCTCGTTAACGGAGGGTCCCTCCAACAGCTAAGAACCCCCACGTTTGTAATACAGGCATTAGTCCCATTTTATCTAGAAGGAAATGGGCTTCAAAAATCTTTCTAGAGATTATGCAACCAAGGAATCTAAGGATTAACTTCTCCAGGAGTTTAGAATCAGAGGGTTTTAGAGCAGCAGGAGCCTTCAAGGTAAAAGCAACCCCCTCATTTGAAAGCTTAGAAAAGACCGAAGAGGAGTCACGGACACAGGGGCCCCAAAGCTAAGAAGAGGACTGAAGACCAAGGGTTTCAAGTGATTTCACGGGGCTGATTCGTTTAAGAGACAAGTGGGCAGACGCCCAGAAAGTGCCCAGGTGGAGGGGTGAAGGCATACATGGGGGCTCCCCTCCTCCACGCACCCGGGGGTGCAGGGGGGACAAGGCTGCCAAGGTCTCGGGGAGCCCAGCTGGCTCCGCGGGCTCATCCGGGACATACGGGGGGGGGGATCGGGGACTTCCAGGCGCGGGGTCCCCGGATGAGGGCACCCCGGGCGGGTGGAGGCCGGCGGGCCCAGCGCCCCCCGAGGTGCCAAGCCCGTGAGGGCTGGCTGGGTGGTGGCACCTGCGGAAGGCCCGGCCAGTGCCAGCCCAGGGGGGCAGGGCGGCCCGGCCGTGCCAGCCCCGGGGGGCAGGGCGCTGCAGGCATGGCGCGGGGAGGCGGCACCCCGAGGCGGGCGCAGCTGCGGGGAGCCCGGGGAAAGGCGCCGGGACCTCAGCTTCCCCTCCGCCCAGGCCCCGCTCCGTCACGCCACGTCGCGCTCCGCCCCACGCACGCGGCCCGAGCCCCGCGGAGGGGGAGCGAGGCAAAACTCCACTTCCCAGGGTGCCTCGCTCCACGACCGGCTCCCGGCATGCTCCGCGGAGCGGCGGCCTTCCGGTACCGCCCCGCCAGCCCCGCGCCGCCGGACTACAGGCCCCAGGCTTCCGGGCGACGGAGCCCCGGCGCATGCGTCCGCCGAGAGGCGGGCTCCGGGGCCTCCGCGCCCCGCCCCCCGCGGAGCCGCCGCCATTTTGATACGGACTCGCATCCTCCAGCCGATGAGCCTTTTTTTTTTCTTAAAGGAGAAGCGACAATTCCAAAATTTCACCCCCGTCTCCTCGCTAGGACGGGCAGAGCGGAGGGCAGGGAGATCCCGACAGCCGCGAGAGGGGCCCGCGGCCCGGGCCGAAGGCCTGCCCCCCCCGCCGCGGGACGGCTTCCGCGGCCTGAGCAGGGCGGGGAGGCGGGGTGGAAAGGGCCCCGGGGGCGCTGCGCCCCCCCCCTCCGGGGGCCGTAGGCCGGCGAGCGCGGGGCGGGGCCTCGGCGCGGGGCGGGCGGAAACGAGGCTCCGGGGCCTGTCGCGAGACGCGGCCGTTCAACGGTGAGAGCGGGTGCGCGGGGGAAGGAAACCTCGCGCGCTCCCCCGGAGCCGCCTCCTGATTGGACCAGCGCGGCCGAGCGGGGCGCGGGGCCGGGGGGCGCCCGCGGGGGCGGGGCCGGGCCGCGCTGATTGGCCGGCGCCGGGCGGGCGCGCGCGCGCCGCCGGCGGCGGCCGGGCCCTGAGTGGCGGCGCCGGCCCGGGGGGCGGGAGCGGCGGCGGGCGGGGGCGGGGGCGGCCGGGGCCGAGCGGGAGCCGGGCGGGCGGGCGCACGGACGGAGCGCCGAGCGGGGGAGGGGAGCGGCGCGGCCGGCTCCGCCGCCTGAGCAGGGCCGCGGCCGGGGACGGGCGAGCCCCGATGCCGGGGGGCACGGAGGAGCCGCGACCCCCGGAGCAGGAGCAGCCGCAGCCGCCGCCGCCGCAGCCGGAGCTCGAGCCCCAGCCGGAGCCGGAGCCGGAGCCGCCGCGGCCGGAGCAGCCAGGGGCGGAGGCGGCGGCGGAGCAGGAGCGGCGGCAGGTGTCGCCGGCCCCGGCGGGCCCCGGCAGCCGGGTGCTGCGGGGAGGCCGCGAGCGAGGCCGCGCCGCGGCCGCGGCCGCCGCCGCCGCCGCCGCGTCCCGCCGGAGGAAGGCGGAGTATCCCCGGAGGCGGAGGAGCAGCCCCAGCGCCCGGGCGGGGGACGCCGCGGAGGGCCGGCCGGGAGCCTCGGCGGCGGAGCCGGCCGCGGCCAAGAAGAGCGCGCGCCTCGCGTGAGTAGCCGCGCCGGAGCTTCCCCTCCTCCTCCCCTCCCCCCCGCGGGCCCCGCCCGCTGCACGTGACGGCGCCCCCTTCCCGCGACGGCGCCCCCTGCCGGCTGCCCGCGACGGCGCCTCCTGCCGGCTGCCCGTGGCGTTGCCCCTGCCGGCGCCCACGGCACCCCCTGCCGGCTGCCCGTGACGTGGCGACCCCTTCCCGTGACGGCGCCCCCTGCCGGCGCGGGCCTCTGCCTTCTCCGCGCCACTTAGGCCCGGACCCATGCCCCTTGAAGGGCTGCTGATTACTTGGGGGTCTTCCAGATTTTCTCCAATTCACACTGAACTCCTCCCGTTTTCTCAGCTAAAGTTTAGTTCTGTTTTTATTTAGACGTAATCAAAAATTTTAAAGAAGTTTTGTAAAATAAGATGGGTATGAATGCTTAATGTTGTTGAGGAAACTATTGAAACAATTTGCTTTCCTTAATTAGGTAGAAATTAAAGCTTGAGGGGGGGAAATGACACGGTCATGGAACAAAACCTAATCAATTAAGTGTCAAAGATAATGCCATGTATTGGAACGATCACTGTTGTGTTACAAAATTATTTTTATCCATGCCCATCTTCGGCTTTTCCGAAGTTGTTTAATCTAGCCGACGGGAACAGCGGAGCCGGAGTCAGGAAGACCTCAGGGATTGCCATGTGTCCCCGGGCGATAATGCACGCCGGCTTGCCTCAGTTTCTGTAGTTTGTGAAATGGAGATCATCGCGCTTGTGCCTGTCTGGGGCGCCGAGGGGACGGCTTAGCCCGCGGCAGCCACCCGGAGCCCGGCACCCGAGGAAGGAAGATGCGAAGGGAAAACTGAACTCGCTGAAAATGCAGAGAGTCTTAGTCAGAATGTATTTATTAGTTGAAAGTTTTACACTACCAGATAGATGAATAGTCATTGGAATATGCTAGACAGAAACCAATCTAGTGCAAAAAGAAAGTATATTTGGTTCCAAAATTAGGGCAGATTTTAAGTCACTAAATTATTGGGAGTGCTTCATCAGCTACTCATAAGTTATTTTGGGAATGGCATAACCATCCGCTCTAGCAAGTAAAATTATATTTGACCTTTTATATCAAATTCATCAGAAATTTTATATTGACCTGTTTTTGAAATATGAGGAAATGATTTTGAAAAGATAAATACCACATTTCCTGCTTTAAAAAGCAATTGAAATAAAAGACCAATGAAATAACTCAGCTAAGTCACTGGTGCAGAAATAAACCTGATGCGTGCTGGTGTTACACACAAGGATGACTATCTTGTTGGATGTAATTGCGGTTTTCACTTAGTAATCATAAGAGATTTATAGCTCTTACTTTAGTCTCTTAGAATGGATGACATGGTAGTAGGTGAGAGGAATTCTCACTTATCTTTTTTTACAGCAATGCCTAGATTACAAATTCACTATACTGCCCTCAGAGAATTGTCTTTATTCTGTTATGTTACAGTTTATTTAGTTTAATTTTTGAGGCAGATGGTATACAAAAGGAAACAATATTATTGTCCCCTTTTCCACTCCTTGAAAGTATCAATATTGCCTTTCTCCTGCTATTTCATATATGTTCACATATATATACATATATGAAATATAAATTAAATTCAACTTAATTTTTTCCATTCAGAAAAAAAAAGCTTCTCGCCTAGGCATCTCTCCTTCTTATTTGAGAACAAATGAAAAACAAAATCTATTAAAAAGCTGTATAATCAAGCAAAACAACTTACTTAATTCTCAATATTGAGAATCTGTTAGGGGCAGCTAGGTGGCGTAGTGGATAAAGCATCGGCCCTGGATCCAGGAGTACTTGGGTTCAAATCTGGTCTCAGACACTTAATAATTATCTAGCTGTGTGGCCTTGGGAAAGCCACTTAACCCCATTCGCCTTACCAAAAAAACCTAAAAAAAAGAATCTGTCAGTTCCAGAGTAACTTCCAGAGTAGTAACTGTTTCCTCTGCCCCAATTTCTTTTTTTAGTGAAAGATACTGAAATGAAAGTTTTGAATTGTCTTCTCCTCATGAAAGACTTTTGCAAATAGTGTAATTTCATTGAATCATGATAAAGATGAATTGTATAATGCTGTTTCTTCTGCATGATATTGCCTGTAAGGAAGAAAAGAGGTATCCTTCATTCTGGTTCTCCTCCCCTTTAATTCCCCATCCCATATCACAGAAGAAAGGAATTCCATACCTGTAGTGTTACTTTCTACATTATTTCAGCCTTTTGTCTGGAAAGTTGTATTTAAAAGGACACATTTGGAAAAATTCCTTCTCTAAGACAGATTTTAATTATAATTTTAATGTAATACAAACCCTTGGTTTCTTCATAATGTGAGAGTTCTGATTAATCAAGAACTTTGGATAAAAGATTATATATGCCACATTCAGTTTACAAAATTAGATTATGGTGATTATACTATAACTCCTTCCATTCAAAAAAGTTTTCATCACTTCTCTATCATGAAAATCAATTGTAGTTAATAAGACTTGGGGTGTTTGTTATTTCTGTAATTTAATTTTGAAGGTGAAACTTTTTTTCTTTTAAACAAATCCCCAATAACAACTTTATTTTTTTGTCTCTTTGTTAAAAAGTAGATTATAAAGATTGTGCACTTACAAATCTCAACATAGAGTACCAATGAATGGAGGCTTTGAGCTATTAGGAACCAGTTTTTATTATAATTGAGTGGTGTTTTAAGTTCCTGTCTTGATAATTTTTTTTACATTGTTTATTACTTTCTGAAGAATTATCTTCTTGGATTAATAGGCTCTACAATTCCAAACATAAACATTTAATAGATGAAAAGTGAAAGAAATTTTGTATTAGATGAGTTAGGGAGAGAAAATAATGAATTTTGCATTCCAAATTAACATTGAGGAACTAAAATTGTAAAAAACAATTGTTTGGTTTTAGTTCTATTCTCTTTTGGTGCCAAAATCATCCTAGTATTTTCTCTCTGTTGTGCAATTACTATAGCTATAAAGTTAAGATTTGGAAAGATTATAATGTAAAAAAGAGCAAATCAAGATTTAAAGACAAGTAATGTACGCAAATTGAGAAAAGCATTTGCAAAGGACTGCTTTTAGCTTGACACTCTCGGGTCAAGCAGAACTAGCTGTAGCGATTTGTCTAACTTCTGAAGCTCTTTCAGTTTGAAAAGGTGTCTTTTTCAAACAACACGGAATTAAATATAACATACAATACTTTAATGAATATGCAAGTATTTGCTTGCCCTTCAGTAAGTTCCTCCTTGTGCTTCCTAATTCATTTAGCGTCCTAAAGACATAGAATTAGATTCATCTAGGGGCCACTGTGGTTTGGGAAAGCAGTCTCCACTCTTAGGCACTTGGGAAGTGGTCCTGTGGTGGCCAGCCTGTGCTGAAAGGCCTCCCTGCAAGGGGGATGCCACTGCTTCCTGAGGCGTCCAGTTTACTTTTAAACAGCTTGAATTAAGTTTTTCCTGACTTGAAGCCTAGGCTTGCCCCATTGCAACTTTCACCCACTGCTTCTGATTCTTCCCTCCAGGGACAAACAGAACAAGCGAATCCCTCTTAAACGCGGCAGTCATTCCAGTACTTGAAGACAGTCATTATGTCCCCCAAGTGTTCTCTTGAAGCTGAACATGCCCAGTTCCTTCAGCATATTTTCACATTTTATGCTCTCAAAGCATTTCCCATCCTGGTTACCTTCCTTTGGACGTTCTCCCGAGTTGTCAAAAGCTTTCTTCCATGTTGTCCAGACTACACACAGTCCTCTGTATAAAAGTCGGAGGTGGGCAGAGCACAGTGGCACCCTTGACTCCCTGCCCTTCTTGAACTTTCTTGGCTCTCCCATCTGACTTAGTGAGCTTGCAGGCCACTAAAACTTTGAAATCTTTTTCGGAGCAACGTTATTTCTTTGGATTTCCTCTGGTTTTTATACAAACCCAGATGAAAGACTTGATATTTTATCTTTATAGAATTTCATCTTAATAGATTAAACTCAATGTTCAACCCTTTTTTTTTCTCAGTATTGTCCAGTCATTTCAATCTTGTCCAATTCTTCATGATTTTATTTAGGTTTTTCTTGGCAGAGATACTGAAGTGGTTTGCCATTTTCAGCTCATTTTATAGCTGAGGAAACAGACAGGAATAAGTGATTTGCCCAGGATCACAAACTAGTAGTGTCTGAGGCCCTATTTGAACTCATTAAGAAGTGGTTATCCCGACTTTAAGACTCAGTACACTATCTATCTGCAATGCCACTAATGTACCTGAACCACCTATAAAATGTCTTATTTACTAACAATGGGGCATCAGCCTTGAGCCTATAATTATTTAATTTGTAAATACTTAGAATATAACTTTTCCACTTATAGAAATAATGTAATCGAGTGTGTGTGTGTGTGTGTGTGTGTGTGTGTGTGTGTGTGTAAAGGTTTAGACTTTAGGGAAATCCTGTTCAATTTAAACTTCTTAAAATTTAACTTCAAAATCACAACCATGGTATGATACTTTATATTTTGTGGGATATTACTTATTCTGGAAGAGAATTCTGCTGTTAGTGGCCATAAGTTATTTTATGAAAGAAAGGTGTTATGAAAAATAAGAGGTGAAGAACAGTTAACAAGCTAAATTATAAAAATATGGTTTGGTTGTGTTTACTCAAATAGATGATCTTCAATCTCCTGCCCATTCCTACATACAAATGTGGTAGTGCAGGCATTGATTCATTCTTGAAACTTTTGGTATAAAAAAACATTTTTTTCATGCTTTAAATTTTAATTTCATTTAAGTACATAGGGATTTTTTGAGTCTGTGACTAATAATATCTTAATAGAGGTATGTGGCAGCCACTATCTTGATTATTTTTCTGAAATATGTTAAAAGGCCTTTCTTTTTAGGTCAGTATAAAAACAAAATGATTATCCAGCTACTTTTGTCTTTTAAAACAAAATGGAATTTGCTTATGTTGTGCCTTTTCTATTTTTCAGGAATTTGTTTCCAAGTTAAAAGGGTTTTCCATTCATTTTTTTTTGCAAGGCAAATGGGGTTAAGCGGCTTGCCCAAGGCCACACAGCTAGGTACCATTTGGGCAGTGTTACTTTAAGAACTGCTCTCTGGTTGCATTGCTTGTAAAGAGACTTCTGTATTTTGGTCCATTTGTACACAATACTCAGAAAGTGCTGAATTATTACTGAATATAACTTGACCCCTTGTATCATAGTGAAGTTTTTTCTGCATAGTAGTAGATTTGTAGATAGGTTATAATTTTATTTAGTTCTTAAAACTGTTATGTGTTCATATCATGAATGAGGAAATGCAGAAAATTTCCACTTACATTTACTCCTTCATTTTTTTCAGATACACAGAAAAAGTAGTGGCAACCAGTAAAGGTAAGATTTTTATTACCTCCTCTCTCCTTGTGTACTTTACTTTGATTTAATTTGTAAGATAAGAGAGTAGTATAATCATTCATTTCAGTTTTCATTTAAAGAGGCCTTGCCTTATTAGTTGAAGAGTGTCCTTTGTGCTGCAGTGGTTATTAAGGGACTGGCAGATTTAGACATGAGGCATTTAGACCTCCCTTGGCAATAATTGTCCAAAAAGTCTGGTATATGCCACTTTCTTTTTTTTTTTACAACAATTTGAAGAATTACTAGTCTTCTAATTGATAATGTTGGCTATCTTGACATCACTATAAACTGTAACAATAAATGTAATTTGAGGAATAAAGGAAGAAAAAAAGATAATCTTTACATATCATGCCAGTAAATGATTACTATCCTCTTTGCTCTAAGAGCTTAGCAAGGTGGGTTCTTAATATGTAGTCCAAATCCCTAATACCCCTTGAGGTGATGATCATGAAGTCAAAACTTTTTCTAATAATAAGTCATTTTCATTTCTAATACAGCAAATATCAAGTGATAGCCACATAAACAAAAGCTGAAATAGTTATTGTAATAATATATAATACAATAATAATTTACCATAATTTAGTGCTGCAAGGAGCTGTGTTAGATATTAAGGGTAAACACAGGTGAGTAGTTAGTCCCTGCCTTCAAAGAGCTTATATAATGCTGACATAAGGTTTATAAAATGGATTATTTGCATTATCTCACCTAATCCTCATAACAATCCTGTGAGTTAGATGCTATAGGAAATCAAAGAGGTTAATTGTCTGGTATGTATTAAATGATTACTATGGCAGTCACTGTAATAAGTTCTGGGGATACAAAGACAAGACTAAGACAGTTTCTGCCCTCTAGGAGCTTCCATTCCATTCTGCCAGGAAGGTAATTGGTGCAGGGGTGTGTGCAATTGCACACACATTATGTGTGAATGTATTAGCAGCTGTGGGGAACAGGAAAACCTTTATTTAGAAAGCAACACTTGGAAAAGGTTTGAAGGAAATAAGAGAGTCTCAGATGGAGGAGGAGGAAGGTAGAAGGGACATCCCATACAAAGTTTGAGAGATGGACATGGAATTTCGTGAGTAAGAAATGGTGAGACCAGTTTGGCTGGACTATACAATTCAGGAAGAAGAGTAGGGTATAAGAAGATTGGAAAGACTTTAAAGGGAGGTGTACGTTTCTGACTCGGGGCCAATTGGGTAGTTTGTTTTGCTAAACTCTGAATTAATATTTTTATTTTATTATTATTATTATTATTATTATTATTATTATTATTATTATTCGTTTTTGCAAGGCAATGGGGTTTAAGTGGCTTACAGTGGCCACACAGCTAGGTAATTATTAAGTGTCTGGGGTTGGATTTGAACTCAGGTACTCCTGACTCCAGGGCCAGTGCTCTCTATCCACTGCACCACCTAGCTGCCCCCTAAACTCTGAATTTTTTTGATAGAGGTGGCTTCTTCCCCCCCCCTTAATTAGGGGAGAGTAACTGCATGGGACAAATGATTGTATCCAGAAAAAAACCTAAGTAATCCATCCTCCACCATTAAAAAAAAATGAATAAAGATGTAAGAATAAAAAAATCAACTTTTAAAGTAATGTTACTAAATTAGGTTAGAAAGGTGGTTTGGTAGGATAGGATGAAAAGTGAAGGGCTTTAAAAAGTTAAACTGAGCAGTTCATTTGGTTCCAGAAGTCATACAAGGGAGCATTGGGGTCATTCTTGATAAGTGAATTATTCAAGTTCCAACTTTGAGCACTATGATGAAGCTCCTCTTGATTGAGAGGTTGCCTCTCATCCAATCTTTCTGTTTTTTAAAATGTTTTTCAACAAGGCATTGGGGTTAAGTGACTTGCCCAAGATCATACAAACTAGGTAATTAGTGTCTGAGGCCAGATTTGAATTCAGGTCCTCCTGACTCCAGGGTCAGTGCTCTATCCACTGTGCCATCTAACTGCCCCCTCTTATCCAATCATGAACAGAAGATGGGCAAGAGTTCAGATCTTTAAGTCATATTTTATAATATGATTAACTCTCATCCTGGATGAATCTCTTGGTCTGAGGCAGTGTAGACTAGGAGAAAAGGGGAGGACTGAACTTGGAATCAGAGGTTCTACCTTGAATTCTTGGATAAGTCACTTAACCAGTTTCTTCATCTGTAAAATTATGGGAATAGATTAGATCATTTTAGAATACTTGGCATTTGTAGATCTAGGACCTGTACCCCCCCATTAGTCATTTAGTGGGTACTCTTTGATGTTTGTTATAGTTGTTAAAAGTACCTTAAAATTGTACTGTTTCTATAAAATCAGAAAACTTCAAGGATCTCTATTCTGTGCATTGGCCTGTTTTTCTTGACTTCTTTCCATTAGCCAAGTATTAAAGGTAGTCGTCACCCTATTATTAGCTGTTCAGTACAATTCAGCAAACACCCGAATGACCTGATGGGTATAGATCGAGGTTCTGCACCCTGGAGGTAGAGAAGGTGTAGGCTTTGTACTGATGGCCCTCTGATACAGGGGTAGTACAAATAGTAATATAGTGGTGAATTTTAGAGGTGGAAATCTCTTTTTATACTGTTTTTACACTTACTTGAACTGTTCAGTGTTATTCACATGTATAGAAACCCTTATATTCCCCCTTGATTTTTATCTTATTTTGTAATGGAAAGGCTTGACTGTACATAAATACCTTGTTTATGTTGTTTATGTTATTATTAGCATTTCCTTACATTGAAGAATGAAGACTGGCATCAGTGAGCCAGGTTCCAGCAGACCTGGTTTTCAGGTAGATGCACTGGCACAACTTTATTATAATCAAGCACTCAGAACTCAGCATTTCCCTCTAAATCAAAAAGAGTAATGGTGCAGTTGTGTTCAGCTCATCATGATTCCGTGGATGGCTCTGTCTGGGGGGGGGTTCCTTGGCACTCCTGGAGTGGAGTGGGTTAAAGCAAACAGAGCTTGAGTGACTTGCTTGGAGACACAGCTGGTGGGTGTGAGGCACTTGCTGTCTCCACCAAGCCCTTTGTGCTGAGGAGAGAGGATCATTACCTAGAGACCTCAGGGAGGCTTCTGCTCTCATCAGGTCATTCTGAAGATTACATCTGGATCACCTCACCTCTGTCCAGACTGTTTGTGTGTTCCCTAGAAGACCAGGAGGCCTGGACAGTTTTGTCTCTTGCTCAGTAGTATCTCCCCCATCAAGCACGGTGCCTTGATTAGAGTAGGTGCTTTAAAAATGTGTTGAATTATTGGAACTCTGAAACATAAGGGAAAAACAGACTGTAGACCAACTTTTGAGTTGTAAAGGAGGAATTCCAGACTGAATGTTTCACTGTTGTTATCATTAGAAAATTGCTTTTTGCTTCAGAAACATTCTTACCCTGTGCTTAGTTTGGATTGAATCACCTCATCCTTGTTGTGAAGGTGGTAATCTTTCATTTTGGACAGGTTTTTATGTTTTCAAGACTAGTGGAGTGGAATTCTCTTTAGGCAATTTGTTTTTTTGGTAGTGGTTTTTTTTCTTTAAAAGGTCTAATATTTTAAGATGTTTATTGAATTTTTTTTTGAATGTGCAAAAATATGAAGCTTTATAGGGCTTTGAGTTGGAAGAGGGATTTAGAATTATCTAGCCCAGTTTTGTCATTTTACAGAGAAGAAAACATTCCCCAAAATGAGTGACAAGATTCGAAATGGGATCTTCTGACTTGAATCTAGCTCTTTCAGCATTTGTACTATGTATTGCTATTTTATCCTAACCCTACATGCACATGCAGGAGAAAAACTAACTTAGTTGACTAGCTTTCAACATGTGGACAGAATGTGTGTGTGGTGTGTGTGTGTGTGTGTGTGTGTGTGTAGAAAGAGAGTGAGATATCATGGAAAACTTAATGATTAGTATGAAAAAGTTTTTTGGATTTTGGAATTGGAATGAGGAGTAGCAAAAGCAGCATCATTTTCTCATATATCTTATACTAAGTTCTAACTTTGCAAAACCCCTGAAACTTCCTGTAATCTTTGGACCCCAGTTCAGTCCATTTGTTAATAGGAGAGTTTGGACTGCTGATAACTAAATTCCTTCATTTCTCTTCTGTGTAAGCAAGGATTGTCTTTCCTATCAGTAGCAGAACTTGAACCTCATGGTCCTTTATCTAGTTTTGGTTTAGGTTTTGATTGGGTCTACTTTTGCGTCTTCAGTTCATTGTCATCATCAAAAGAGCATTTGGGCTTGTCCCCTTCACCAGTGTACATTTTATCAATATATTCGAGTGGGATCCTTATCTCACATCATCAGTCTCTGGTTTTTGTTTGTATTTTCTAGGTAATAAAGTAATACATAGGTAATAAGGATGGATATTGCTTGTGTTAACAGTTCTCCAGAAAGAGCTATTTAAAACCCCCATTATAAAAGTGCTCAGGAGCAGAGTGGAATGGGAAATGGAAAAAAATCATCCAGTAAGGTTTTTTTTTAGTTTTTTTTTTTTTTGCAAGGAAATGGGGTTAAGTGGCTTGCCCAAGGCCACAGGGCTAGGTAATTATTAAGTATCTGAGGCTGGATTTGAACTCAGGTCCTCCTGACTCCCAAGGCCAGTGCTCTGGCCACTGTGCCACCTAGTCACCCATGCAGTAAGATTCTTGATGAGTTTCTTTTGGATCTCTTAGTGGTACTTATCTTAGACCTCAGATTTCAGCCTGTCCAGCTTGTTATTTCAAATCTTATCTGTTTTCTGATCTTGCCTAAATGCCTATTCATGACCCAACTGCTTTTTGTCCTCAAATTTTGTCTGTGAAGATCCATCTTTGATAGCTTTCCTCCTAATCCACTGCCCAGACCCCAGGCAGATCTAGTCCTGCTTCCCCACTTATGTATATACCTAATAAAATAGGAAATCTGATAGTTTCCACGCAATATCCAGTCCTCTAAGAGGTCACTTGAAACTAATAGCTAATGTTTGCATGTCGTATTGTAGGTGATACATCTTTCTGTTCCTAGCTACTTTGAGATTGGAGGTATGGTGTGGTGTATAATGTACAGTTAAAAGTTGCCTCGGGCCCTTTCTCGTCTGCGCCCTCACCCTTTCTCTGTCCCCTATCTCTATCTCATTCTCTCCTCTCATAGTATCACCCCTTCCTTCTCCATCTTCATCTCTTTCCATCCTTCTATTTTTCCTTCTCTTCTCTTTATTTCTCCTTTTTTTCCTCTCAGGTCCCTATCCATTTCTCCCTTTTCTTTTTTTCCCCATTTTCATTTTATTCTTTTTTTTCTCTTGTCCCTCCTGTTACTATTTCCTCTCTCCCCATCCTATCCTCTTTGTGTCCTTCCTGTCTATTTTCTTTCTTTTCTTAATTCTTCTCTCCCTTCACCTCTACTTCTGTCCCTTAACCAAACCCCCGTTCTCTCTATCTCCTTCAGCGTCTCTTAACTCCTCACAGGCCTCAGCTTCCCCAGTCCTTATTGCTCTACTCGTTCTCCCCTGAGCCATGATGCTGTCCCCGACGGTGTCTGGGGGCTTGTGTTCCCGGGACTCTTGCTCCTTTCCAAGAACACGCTCCAGAGGCTGCCCCAGCTGCGCTGGAAGGAGGCCAATGCGGTCATTGTCTCGGCCAGGCCAGTGTCCTCAGTCCAAGCTATCCTGGCCTCCACAGCGGGCTACGTTGCCTGCACCTCCTGCAAACGTATCATTGATGACCAGCATCGGCAATCCTCAGCAGTGCCCTACTTCATGTATGACATCGATGCCATGTTCCCTCATCGCTGGCACAAGCGTGAGGGAGGCGCTGGCCCCCCAGGAGGCACTTGGGCTGTGGCCCGAGGCTACCTGCACAAGGAGTCCCTCATGGCGCTGCGCCGTGCAGTCATGGCGCTGGTCTGTTTTCCACTCTCGGTGTGGCGCCACGGCGAGGGGGACTTCTTTCTGGGCTGCACGTCGATGGCCGGCGTCAGCACGCCCTTTGCCTAGGCAAGATCCTCATCCGGTACAAGCGGCAACACACCCTGCTGCAGAGTGAATGGTCCCTTGATGCTGCTGAGCTTCCTGTGCCGTCGAGTGCTGCTGTTCCTCCACCTGTACCCGGCCTACGGGCAGCACGCAGGCCTGCCCTTGCTCTCTGTACCCCTCAGTATACCAGCCCATGCCAACCTGGGGGCCGCCCTGCTGCTTGCTCCACAGCTCTACTGGTTTTTCCTCATCTGCCGGGGAGCATGTCGCCTCTTTAGGCCTCGGGGACCCACCCCTCCAGTCCCCCGTCTGCCCCCGGGACTGAGGAGAGGGAGAGGGTCGGGGCACCTATTCCTCCAGGAATTGGGCTCTGGGACTGATGGGTTGAGATGGGAGCTAGGGGCCTCTCCAGTGGTCCTAGGCCTGGAGGATAGGGATGGAGAAGATGGGGGGAAGCTAAAAGGGTAAAAGGGATGGAACAGGGACCAGGCTTGTAAGAAGCAGCTACCTCCCTTGTCCTCAGGGTGCCTGGGACTGAGGGACAGAGGGTTTGGAAGGGCCAAGATCTCCTTTGTGTGGGAACTAAGAAAGTAAGAAAGTGGAAATCAGGAGGCACCCTCCTGTATATATAACCCCAGGGATACCCTTTTTTCCCAACTGTAATCTGCAGGGGGCCTAAGGGAGGGAAATTAAAAAGGAAGGTGCCCTATTCCACAGCAATTTAGGATAGGATGGATTAGGGGGGAGACTAACAGGGATTATAGAGGATGAAGGAGTAAATAATCTAGAGAAGGGCCCTCTCCTTTTGCCAAGGACACGCCTATTTCCCTTCCCCGGATGCTGTAGTCTAGGGGAAGGCAGCTCCTGACCTCAGGCATGCCCTCTGGGTGGGAGGTACCGCTAACCTCTTGTGTCTCACCAGGTATAGGCTGGCTACCCCTTAGAGCCAGCTAGCTCCTCTCCTGCACAGGCAGCCCAGCATCTTTCCAGACCCTTAGGAATTTTATCTATTTCCCCGGGTTTGTATTAGTCTCTTCTGGGGAGGCAGACACCGACAGGCCACCGGCCACCACCTGGCCCAGCCTCTTCATTGCTGCGGGCCCCACTTGGGGGAACTGGGGGAGGGGCTCTTGCGCTCGCTGGTTCCTTCAGGCTATATAATTTGGCCTTCTTGCCCTCTCCCACCTGTCCCTGGTGCTACAGACCTCTTGAGGCTTCCTCCAGATCCAGGAGCAGGGGGAACTTTGGGAGGCGCTATATAAAGACCGCTAATAAAGATGAGATCAGCATGAATGCCAAAAAAAAAATTTGCCTCGTGGGGAAGAGATAGGCTCTGTAGCATCATTTTTAGGGATAGACAAGGAAAGTTAGGAGTGCTTTTAGTTAAATTCTAAAGAGCTCATGTATAGAGCCCTATTTTCCATCTACTTTGTTCCTTTTTGGGAAAAATTGATTCCTTAGCTTCTTAAAGTTGTGTTTTATAGGAAATGTTTAAAAAAATGAAGCTTAAGAAAAATTTGATTTATTTTAAACTATTTTCAAGTATTATGAGTTTTATTTTTGTGTGTTGCAGAGCACTGAAAATATGGTTATATAACCATGTGAAAAAAGCAAAATGAACATAGTGCAGTGACTTCTTCCCTTTTCTCATTATTTTACTTCTTTAAAGGTACATTACCATCAAATAGAAATAACTGGAGTCCCATAGATAAGACAGAATGAAACCAGATCCAGCTTCTCACCTTCTTGCCCTTCCATTGACATACCCCCACCCCCCTTCCCAGATTTTGCTTTACCTCTAAGGACCTTAGGAAATTCTTTATTCCTATGATTTCAGCTACTATAAATGGGTAGTTATCATTCAACTCCCCCAAATCATTTGTGTCCTAAAGTAAATGTAATGATGTCTTTGCTCTTGATTTCCCTTTATAAGCAGGAACCTTAATATTATAAAAGCCTGAAAATCTTTGTAGCTTCTAGTCTGTTATGAGAATACCATTTCCTGGTGTCTTAGCTGGTCTTTCTGTAGCTCCTCAAGTCAGTCTTTAGTATATGCAGAAGTAATCTCCCTTATCTCTTTCCTTCTTATCTGTTTCTCTTGTCTGGTTAAACCAAAATTCTTGCTCATTTTCCAGCTTAATTACCTTTGCATCTCTTCTGCTTTCTTATTTAAGCCATTTATGTTATGAAACACCTGGCTGTTCCAGATCTTTCTCATTGCTTCCATCTCTCAGAACAAATGATTATTCCTCCCTGTGCACCCTCAACTTTTTTTTATTTGTACTCCCACAATTCTGATTTGTAATTTACTCAATCTGTAGCTAATGAGAAACAGTAGAAGTAAGACAATATAGTTTATTTCCCCGCTAAAGCTGTCGGTCAAAAGGATAAAAAAGCACCTCTGAGTATTTCATGGAGATGGGTAGATAGAAATTTCAATATAGATTCATACATCCTTAGAGAAGACATCTCTCTTGAAATATATTGATAACGTGATATGTCTGATTTCCATATTGATGGGTATGCAGAACAGAATCTCTCTAGACTTGAGTTTTCATGAATTGCTCAGTTCCATGAATTCTTTATCTAATACTTGTTTGCTGAAAACCATCTCTAAACCTGGCTATGCTAGTTCGTGTTGATAAAAAGATAGCCTTTCTATGGAGGTCTGAACATTTCCCTCTCTTAACTTCTTGTTGGACCTTGCTTGAGTTTGCCCACTCCACTTCCATTGAGAACTTGAGAGTAACACTTTACATTATTCCTTTATAGATAACTAAATAGTTTCTAGTTAGTGATAACTTGAGAACAGGAAGACTTAATGGCTAAAAACTGTCCTGAGAACTAGAATGACTTGGATTCATGTCCCATCTCTGACATATACTGATTGATCCTGGCCAAGTTATTAAACTCTTGGTTCTTATTAAGGCACTTATTAAGATTATAAATTGAAGAAAATGTCAACCATTGGTGCCGAATTTATAATCCTTCAGAGGTTCTTTTAAAATAGAAATAATTTAAAATATAACTAGAACATTTAGGAGGAGCAGAGTAACAGCAATAAAGCATTGACTCAAATTACTAAGATAAAATCTATGGCAATACTCTCATTCTACCTTTCCTACATGATTGATTCATTGCTTTAATTACAGCTTCCTTAGTGGAGTTTAGTAGAAGGAAATAAACTGAGGAATTTTTTTTCTTAATTGAGCCAGTAAATTTCCATGGAATTATAAAATTCCTCATGGCAAGTGTGCTTCTTTTGCATGAATGATGGAAACTTATCTAAGAAATGTCTTCATCATTATAGACCTGTTTCAGAATCTCTATTGAAGATAATGTTTAAAAGAAAAATTTTAGTTAAAGCACAAACAGAGAGTGATCCTAGAGCATTGGGATTTAACCATGTTGTAATAACTAGGAAATTTGGAACTTTCTGTTTATAGAATTGATAATAGCTTTTTTTTTAATGTTTTACAATTTGCAAAGCACTTTACAAATATCTCATCTTCATCCCTGAAGAATTAAGCCATTTTGAAAGCTGAGGCACTGGAGACACCAAGTCTACCTTTCTCAGTTACCTAAATGTGCATGATGCTCTGCGCTGACTTATTGCTGATCATGTGTGGATTTGGGTGTCCTTTACTGAAGAGAACTTACACGCTGAGCTGATCATGTGCCAGTTTTATTGGAATGAGGCTTAAAAGATAGGAGATGTGTTCAGGAGAACATAAGACTGGTAAAATGTATCTTAGTGTAGTTGTCACAAAAGCCTGGATCTCCAAAGAATTGGAATAGGTTAAAAAAGTAAATTACTTTTTCTCTTCAGTCTGACTGACCCAGTTCCCTAGCTCTCTCCTATTCTGCTCCCTGCCTCACAGTCTCAATAGTTAAGCATGAACATATTCTTTGCCTGTGCTATAAAAGGGGAAGGGGAGAGCATAACAATTAAACCATGGTCCCCAAGATAGAATTTTGGTAAACAGACATTTAATCTGTTACCATATATAATAGTTTCTGTTGATTGTTTAAAAATACATAACCTATTTCTATTTTTTTTCTTTGTGTTTAACATTCATTTTTAAAACCGGTTCATCTGAAAAATTGACTGTTAACTTAGCTTACCCAGAATAGTGAAAATCATCCAGTGTCATCAGCATCAACTTTAAATTATTAATATGAACTTTAGGCAGATATCTTTAGAAAATACTATTTAAAACAGCACACACACACCAAAGAAATTGTTTAATTTCTTAGGATGCATTGTGACCCACTTGCTTATATAGCTGGTTCTTTTAAATTTAATTTCTTTACTGATCTGTTAAAAATCAACAGGGGGTGGGGGGGTAGAAGTACTATAGAAAGCTATAACTACTTTTAATTATGTGGTCCCTTAGTGATTTTCTGATCCTTGTTGTTCATACAGCAAATTAGTCTTGTACAATCTTTGCTATGACTGGAGAAAAAAATAAGACATGATCTCTGCTCTCATGGAGGTTGTATATGATTTATTTCTCAGTAGCAGGGGCGGGGATAAGATATTACACAGGTAACCAAAATGCAATGTATGATGTAAAAGTAAAATAAGCAGTACAAAGTCCCATAGTGAAGGAGGGAAAGAATTGAGGGAAGGCTTTGTGAAGGCAGCATTTTCAAAGCTAGTCTTCTTATACCTTACTCTCCATCACGTGCTCTTGGATCCAGTGACACTGACCTGGCTAATCCCTGAACAAGGCGTTATCTCAGCATTCCCTCTGGCTGTCTCACATGTGGGACCCTGCTCTACTCCCACTTCCCTCAAGTCCCAACGAAACTCCTCCAGGAAGCTTTCCCTGACTCATCTTAATTCCACTGATTTCCCTCTTCTAATTCTTTCCTGTTCATCCTGTACATAGCTTGTTTTTATATGTGTATTTATTTGCAAGTTATCTCCCTCTTTAGAGTGTAAGCTTGCCTTGTTTTATATCCCTAGAGCTTAGCACAGTGACTGACATGTAGTGGGCACTTAATAAGGATAGAAGCTTCATAGAGGCCTGGGAATAGGCATTCCAAGAGAATGGACCATTCTGAACAAAACTATTGAAGTAGGAAAATTCTGGGACTTGTTCTAGCAGTTAGGCCTGTCTAACTGTAATGAAAGCTGAACAGATAGGTAGGTATCAAATTGTGGATTTTTTTTTCCTGAAAGAAGGGAGGGAATGTGACTAAAGTTGAGTTTTAGTAGTTTCTAAGACATTTTGGTAAGGACTGAAATAAAAAAAACATAAAGCATGAGTGCTGCAGTGCAGTTTAAATAAGAATTTAGCCTTTCTCCACTTTCTAATTGAGTTAGGACTTGTGAGACACCTTGTCTTTAATAGATATTATTTCATGAGAGAGTTAAACTGATATGAGGTTTAGTCTTCCTATCCTGTGAGGTTAGGGAATGCATCTTAGAGAAAATGGTATTTGAGATGGGAATTAAAAAGTTAAGAAAGTTTAGCACATAACTATATTAATTTAGAGAAAGACACTGAGATGTTCCTGTTTGGGGGCTGGCTATAGGTCATATGGAGGGATACTATTCTGAGATAAGGTTGGGCAAATAGAGTGGCCCAAAGTTGTCGAGGACTTGGACTGCCAGGCTCACTAGATAGTAGATAGTGGAGACTCCTGAAGATTTTTGAGTTGGTGATAGGACTGAATTTCTGCACTAAAGAGTTTGTTTTGACAGCGGTGTGAAGGCTAGCTTGAAAAGAGTTGTAGATCAAGCTGGAAAATCTGTGTTAAAGTGAAGGCAGGAGGACTAAAGTGGGTGGAGGAAGAGGGGATGGCACCAGGGGATGTTTAGGTGGAGGCCACAGGTCCCTGGTTCCTGGAGGGAGAACAGAGTAATAAAAGACAACAAGTATATGAACATGGGAGGAGCAGAAGGAAGGCTGGAGGTAGAATTACACCTTGTCACCAGAAGTCAGGACCAGACATAGACGTAATAGAGTCTAGAATTGGATAGTAAAGTTCTGGGTTGAGAGAGATTTTCACAGGGCAGGACCAAGGACAGGCCTTGAGATATCTACCCTGAGGAGGCAGAAAGAGGAAAGAAGACAGTTGTTTCCAGGTATTTTCATTGTTTTAGTATTAAGACTGAAATCTCCATGTACAATAAGGATATTTTTTACTTTTTCTGAGCACTTATTAAAAGGTGACAGGAAGAATAAGAGAATTAATTTGGCTTTGGTGAGAGTGGTTGTTGCTAGTGATCCCAAATTAATCTGCTGTGTTCTTGGTGTGTGGACCAAGTGTCTCTGCTTTTTTAGCATTGTAAGAGTGACTGGTTCTTTAATACTGATCATTAACTGCATCTAAAATAGTCTCTGTATTTTCTGCTTGGGGGTAAAAATGGAGCTGTTTACTTCTAAGGTTACTTGTCCGTCCTGTAACTTGTAAGGTTCTGTTCAGTATCTGGATTACCTAAAATTGAATTCTCTTATGTGATTTGTTGTTGTTGTTGTTGTTTGTTTAAAAAAAAAGCTGCTCATGGACTGAATGCTGATTGTGTTATGTGAGAAAGTGATGTGAAACATTTTTTTAAAATGTTATCAGTTCATAATACAGTATGTTGTGAGATTATTCTGACCAATATCCCAAGGAACCAGAAGCAAAGTATGTTCATCCTTAGCTATTTCGAAAGGATGTAAGCATCCCTCGTTCATCCTCTCATTTTTCTTTTTTTTAAATTCTAAATTCAGAGTTAAAATATTCAGAAAATAGAGTCAAAGACTAAATAATTTTAAAGGCAAAAAAAGTAGATCTGTTTAATAGTGTATTCATAGGAAAGGGAAAGTAAATACTAAGATTGAATCATCTGAAGTCTAGGATTTTCATTATGGATACTTGTATGGTTATAGAGTTAGAGCTTGAAGGAGCCATTGGAAGTCAGCTCCTCTAGTCTGTCATTTTACAAATGAAGAAACTGGGACCCTGAGAATTGACTTACCCAGGGTCCTCAGGAGCCCATGGCAAAACCAGGGTCCAAGCCCAGGACATAGCCCTTCAAATTCAGTACTTGTCCCACTAGTTCATGTCACAATCCCAACTTAAATATATTTGGGAGTTTCTGTGACCAGAAGCCTCTCAATTTAGTTTCTACAACTAGGCTCACATTTTGAGGTTTTTCCATCGTCATTGAGTCATAAGATTAAAGGAAAAATCCTTGGTGTTCATTTTATCCAGCCCTTTTTTTGTTCAGATGAAGAAATTGCTTCTCAAAGGACAAACTCACTTGGCTGGGGCCTCCTAGGTGCTCAGAAACATAGCCAGGTCTTGTGACTCTACCTGCCAGAACCTGCCTTGCTTTGGTGTCACTTCCATGAAATAAGGAGAACACTAAAAAGGATTTTTAGTAGACAGACTTCAGTTGTTGGAGAAAATAAACTTTAATATATATAAAGTTGTGGATTTAAACGGTCATTTACATGTTTATGGACATTATATAACTTTAAAATTTTGTTTTTTATTTTCCCCCTTTAAAAGTTGTTTTGACTGATCTTGTAAGGTCTCAAGCACATATAGGTAAATAGAAGAGGGTAGAGAAAAGCATGCTGGTCACTGGTCTCCTAATTCTGATGTCAGGATTTATAAAATCACTTTCATTCCTGCCTAAATCTTTGAAAGACTGTGTTCTTGATGTCCTCTTTATTATTTTCGGGGGGGGGGGGGCACAGCTTCTTGTTCTGGGAGATAAGCAATGATTGCACATCATTTTGAAATGAGAGCATTGTTGCAGAAGACATTAAAAGTCATTTTGTGTTTTCTTGCAGTGTGTACTTGTGGTTCTTTCATGGATGAAATTAAGTCAAGTGCTAAGCTGGAAAAATTGGTGCCTTCCTTCTGCTTTGCACAGTTAATGAATTAAATTAGCTTACAAAGAAAGAACTGCATAGGATTTTAGATCTTTGAGTGACCCAGGAAAGCATCTAGTAGTCTAATGTGATCTTATTCTCTAGGTGAGGAAACAGGTTTGTTCCAATTTATCCAAGTAGTCACCCTAATGACCTGCCATTGTATTTCATTCAGCTGGAATGAATGAAAAATTGTTTATAAATGCTTCCTGTGCCCCCGTCTATGGTAAGTCCTGGGGAACTCATATATTGAGAGAAAGGGGTCTTAGAGAAGATTTCAGCTCCATGTCAGATAGGAAGAGTCCATGGTCTTTAGAATCCAGTGGTAAAGCAGGTAATTGTCCATTTCCTTTTTTGTTATGTCCTCTCCTGACAAGTTAAGGTTATAACCCAAGCAGAGGAGCTTGGCAAGATTTCTCACTGAACGGTGACTACAGGGAGCTGCCTGAACCAGAATTAGAACCAGAGCCATGCCATTTGGTGGTATTCTGGGTTCTGGTTTCTTCTCTGCTTCTCAGCATTACATCTTCTGGCAAGAAGACACTTAAGTTTTCTAACCTAGAGATCTTATTGTCAAAACGCCTTACTTGCTTCAAGGTAAATCTTTTGTTATCTGAGACATAAGTTATGATTCAACTCATATTACATTTTTACTTGTCCAAGGCTTGGTGCTAGGCAGTGGAGAACAGACAAAAACAATTGTCCCTGCTATCAAGAAGCTTTCATGTGTGGGAATACATAAATAATGGATTATTTGAGGGTAGAGAGAAAAAAACTAAATATTAGGCAAACCAGCATGTATGTTATGTATCTGAGCTTAGCCTTTTGAAGGAAGTTAAGAATTTTAAGAAGTAGGAGTAAGAGCATTCCTGGCATGCAGTGTGCAGAGATGCAGAAATCAAGAATGTAATATTAAGAACAAGAAGCAACTAGTACAACACGCTATCTGTAAAGGTGAGAGGAGCCAAAATATAGAAGAGGATTGTTGCTGGCTCCTAGGCATCAAAGAGCTACTGAAACTTTTGGTCATGTGGAGGGAGGGACTGGAAAAGGATCAGACTCGAAACAGAACAAATAAGCTGCTGTAAAACTTGAAGGAAGGACGAATGAGGCCCTGGACTATGATAGTGAGCATGAGAAGGAAGGGTGGGAAGAGTAACTGTGAATTGGATTCAAGAGATTGTCCTAGAGGTAGGATTAATAAGATGTGGTATTTGGTTAGATCATGAGAGTGTTGTGTTGTTGACCAGAAAGATTATTCCCTCATCAGAAATTAGGAAGATTGGAGAAAGAGGTAAGTTGGATTGAAGGGAATTTGTGTTTAGAGAGTTTGAGGTTGGATATCTTAGAGGGAGATGTTGTTCCATTAGTAATTGGTGATGTGAAACTGAGGTCTTTAGAAAGATTAGGATTAGATAGATATATTTTGTAAACAATTGACTTCATTTAACTTGAGGAATTCAGGAGTAGAGATTGTTTTTTTGTCCTTCATTCTTGAAGAGGACCTGGACATCAGAGAGGTGATGCCATGACAGTCACATGAATTGGATTGAGTGAGGGGGGCTGTGCTGTCATCAGTCTCAGTCTCCAGCAGAGCCATCTGGATCCATTGTCCAAATATGAATCAGGACAACTGAAGTTGAGATGGCCCAGGATGCAAGGCAATCAGGTGAAGTGACTTGTGCAAGGTCACACAACTAGTAAATGTCAATTGGGATTCGACTTCCATCCTCCTGACTCTAAGACCAGTGTCTATTCACTATGCTACCTAGCTGCCCTAGAGATGACAGAGTAAAATGAAAGTCACTAGGACATATCCTTTAGGAATTTTCTGGGGATCTACTTAGAATATCCTAACCAGTATTTAATGGTTGGAAGAGAGATGATGATGTTGATTCAAGTAATGGCTGTGAGAAGGAATGTTTAATAGATGAAGAACCAGGAAAGAGTAGTACCCTGTAAACTTAGGAGAATAGTCAGAAACTAAGAAAGGGTGCCCTTTTTGTCAACAGTGTCAATGCATTCTCAATAGTTCTATGGAAAGGTCAAAGAGAATGAAAATTGAGGGGGAGAAAGACCACTTGTAACATTTAGCAGAGAACATTTTCATGAAGTGATATAGCCCAATTGCAGGTTGTAAGGGTTGAAGAATCAGTGGGAGGTAAGGGGAAATGGTAAAAAATAAGTGTGACTCATTCTTTGTGCAAAAGCTTTTTAATTTAATGTAATCAAAATTAATCCCTTTGTTCTTTATAATATTCTCTATCTCTTCCTTGGCCAAAACTGCTCCCCTTTCCATAGGTCTGACAGGTAAACTATTCTGTGTTCTCCTAATTTGCTTGTAAGATTGTCTTTTATGTCTAAATCCTGCATCCATTTTGATCTTATCTTGGTATTAGGGTGTGAGATGTTGATCTAATCGTAGCTTCTGCCAAACTATCTTCCCCTTTTCCTAGAGGTTTTTTTTAGAAGAAAGAGTTCTTGGGGGTGGCTAGGTGGCACAGTGGATAGAGCACTAGCCCTGGAGTCAGGAGTACCTGAGTTCAAATCTGGCAGTGTGGCCTTGGGCAAGCCACTTAACCCCATTTGCCTTGCAAAAACTAAAAAAAAAAAGAAGAAGAAAGAGGTCTTATCCCAGACTCTGGACTCTTTGTGTTTTGCACCTAGTCTGTTCCACTGATCCACCACTCTTTCTTTAGTCAGTTCCAGACAGTGATGAAGACTGATGCCTTATAATATAATTTTAGGTTATTTTTAGAAGCATAATTACAGCATTAACTTAAAGTTTTTTAAGATTGAGAAAGATCCAGGCATATTAAGGAGTTTGTAGAGAGGAGAAAGAACAGATAATAGGTGCATCAAGCAAGGCACAAAATGAAGGGTTGGTACTAAAAGAAGGGTCATTTCATGAGAGAGGTGTGGAGCCAAAGGAAGAATAGGACTTGTTAATGGAGATGGCCTCTAGCTTCTCATTTTTAACAACACACAGACCCACTCCTAATGAAATTTGCATTTAAAACAAGTAACACAAATATATTTAAAATAGACTTCACAGATACAAGATCGGAACTATTTGGATCATAGTAGGGAAAAGTGTCTATTGTGCAACCAAAAATACTGGAAAGTAGGTGTGCAGATACACTGTTGGTGGAGCCAAAATTTAGAAAGCAATTTAGAACTACACTCTAGTCAAGTCGATCAAATATCAGACCTTTCCCATGTGCTGAGCATTATGCTAACAAACAGGAGACAGGAAGAAAGATACATGATAGTCCCTGTCTTTGAGGAGCTCCTGTGTACAAGCACACATCATACATACACATTCAGGTTAAACTGAGGGAAGATTGAGGGATTCCAAGAAAAGTTTCTTATCCAAACTGGGACTTGATCTGAACTGTGCTAAGTGCTGGATACAAAAAAGAAAACAAAGACAGTCTTTCAAATGGGAGAAATAACCTAGAACCAGAATAGGATAATTAGGAAGTTAACAAAAGAGGGAAGGCACTAGAATTAAGAGGGACTGGGAAAGGCTTTATATAGAAGGTAAAATTTTGACTATGACTTGAAGCCAGGAGGCAGAAATGAGGAAAGTATGCATTCCAGCCATGAGGAGCAAGCTGGGAAGATTCCTGGATCCAGGAGGTGGAAATAACAAGGGCATTTTCCCTGTGCTTTAGGAAAATGCCTTTGCCAGCTGAGTGCAATATGGACCAGAGTGGGGAGAAACTTGAGACTTACCGATAATACTATTGCTGTGGTCCAGATCCGAAGATAGGGGGATTTGCCTCTGAGTGGTAATATCAGAAAAGAGAAGAGGGGATATTAGGTGTTAAGATGCTAAAATTGATGACCTTGAGAGCAGGTAGGATGTGGGAATGAAAAATAGTGAGAAATCGAGACAGACACTTGGGTTCTAAATCTGGGGGAACAAGGAAGATCAAGGTGGGTAGTAATAGGAAACTTCGAAAGATGTGGAACATTTATTGGGAAAAAGTAAGTTCATTTTGGATATTTTGAGTTGGCAAGATGTCTATGTGACATTCAGTTTGAAATGCCTGACAGGTGGTAAAGATATTATTACTCAGGGTCAACAGAAGACTTTATGACTGGTTAAAGTAGATTGAGAGTCATAAAGCATAGATATGATCATTGAATCCATGGAAAATTATGCTAAAGGAGAAGGCCCAGAGTCCTGTGGTGCATATACTCTTAGTTGACATGGCCTAGTGAAGAGAAGCAAGGGGAGGGGGGTGGGAAAGGACAGGAGAAAAGCAGTCATGAAGAAAGCCTAGAGAGAAGAGAGTGTTGACAGGGCTGCCAGCTGCAGTGAGGTCCAGAGATGAGCATGAAAATAAAGCCAGTGGAGTTTTGCAATTAAGTCATTAGTAACTTGGAAGTGAGCAATTTTGGTTGAATGAGAAGGTCAGAAGCTAGACTGTAGAGATTTAGGAGAATAATGAAGAAAAGTGGAGAAGTTTATCCACCAACAGAGGGAGAGATGTGAAATACTAGTGGAATGAGAAGATCAAATGAGGATGGAGGTGACTTTGTTAGAACAACAGCTAGTCATTAGGGAGAGCCTAAAGTTATGTGAGAGAGTGAAGGTGGTAGAGGAGATGATAAACAGAAAGAAATGGAGCAGAATAGAATCGTTTGTGTGGGTAGAGGGTTTGACTTTGGCAAGGAGAAAACCACCTTTTCTTACTTTGGGAATTGGATATAGGAGAGAAGTAGGAGCTCTCGTTTAGTTTTTCATTTAATTCTGGAACAAATTTCTCTCAGCTGAGAGTGTGGGATAGAGGGAACCATAGAAAGTTTTGAGGAGAGATGGAAAAATTTGGAAGAGAAGACTTGAAGGGAAACCAAAAGATTTTCTTAAGAAAAGAGAAAGTTGAGTTTGAGACCAAAGAGACAGCCAGTAAAAGTGCCTGGAACTGGGAGATGGAAGGTTTGTGCGGAGTAACAAGGAGGCCAGTGCCTCTGGATTGCACAGGATAGTTCTTATCCAAGAGTCATTCAATTTATGCCCTTTGATGCTACTATGATAGCACTAGTGATAGCCCAAAGTTCAGTGAAAGAAGAAAAGAATCCCATTATGTATAAAACTATATAGCAACTCTTTGTAGTGACTCATGACAAAGAATTGGAAACTAAGGTTATGGTCATCATCAGAGGAATGATTGAATAAAATATGATATATGTAATAAATACACCCATGAAAAATGACCTATGAGTCAACTTCACAGAAACATAGAAGACTTTTATTCAGTCAGTTTTTTGCTTCCTATTGCAAGTTGTTGAATTTCTCTAGGATTTCTACTTGATTTTTAAAAACCTTTTTGAGTGCTTCCAAGAAGCCTTTTTTGGACTGGAAATCAATTCATAGTCTCCTGCAGCTTCATACCTCCGAGATAACTTTCTATAATCCTGGCTTTTCTCTGACTTTCTTACTCATTTTGAGTAAGTTGTCTCCAGCTTGAGGGAGGGGGTCTGCTCTCAGACCTTCTGTGTTGAGAACCCTAGAGGTCCCTGCCATCTGGTTTGCCATCTGAACAAGGGTCTAAGGTCCTTCCGCTGGAACCCTCCCAGCTGGCCTGCTTTTTGTAGTTCTCCTGTAGCTGAGAAACTCCAACTGGACCCTGTATCCTTTCCTAAAAGTTTTTGGGGGTGGGAGGGGAAGAGGGAGGGACAGAGCCAAGATGGCAGAGAAGCCAGGAATTTCCTTAAGTTGAGAAACCCCTGCCCTGGGTACACTCCCACTCCACCTGAGGCAGACCTTGCTGGAAAATTTTTCACTTTGCTCTTTTGTGGGTTCTGTTGCTCAATCTGTTGAGAGACCTGATTGATGTTTCTCAACTTAAGGAAATTCCTGGCTTCTCTGCCATCTTGGCTCTGTCCCCCCCCCCCCCAAAAAAAAACTTTTAGGAAAGGATACAGAATGAAATGAGTAGATCTTAGAGAATACATTTTAAAATAGTAAGAGCAAAGTTAAAAAAAAAAGATTTTAAAACTGAATGCAATGGCCATCTGCTATTCCAAAGCTGCATTGAGAAATGTGCATCTCCTGACAGATGATGCTGCACTCATTGTGCACAATTAAACATTTTCAGATGTGATCCTCTGGTCTGATTTTTTTCCTTGTCGGTATATTTATAGAAGAATTTTATTTTTATTCAGTAAGAGGACAAGGGAAGTTTACAATAAGATTACCAAAAGAAAAAAAGGTTAGAAAAGAGTTGCTGAGCTTATTATTTTATTGTAAGTGCACAGTACAAAAGTACACAATCACTTGACATCTTAAGCATGTGACTTTGAAAATAGCCTGTTATGTAGAGTAGGAGAAGGCAGGTGTTTGTGACACAGGCTTGTGTTGCACAGGTTCTCTGCTTTGTCTATGAGAAGTGCTTATTTTTCTTTTTTTTTTTTTTTTTTGACAAGGCATTGGGGTTAAATGACTTGCCCAAAGTCACATACTAGGTTATTAAGTATCTGAATCCAGATTTGAACTCAGGTCCTCCTGACTCCAGGGCCAATGCTTTATCTACTGCACCACTTAACTGTCCCTCATTTCATTTTTAATGTAAAGTTCAGAATCTTTTAAAAACTGAAGAGGAGGAAGAATAATGTTGCAAAAAGAGAGAGAAACACAAAAATATAACCTTGTATTCTTGGGTTTCATTAAGAAAGACCTAGTGTCCAGAACCAGGAAGATCCTGCCCTGAGCCTGAATACATCTGAGTTCACATAGATTTTCTTCAATTAATTATAGCCATTTATAAAGAGAGTGGGAAAAGGGAGAAGGGAGAACTAGGCAATGAACCAGTTGTGGTCCAGCGTTTAGATTCAAATCTCAAGTTCTTGAACATTTTCTACCAATTTTTTTCTCTATGTTAGTAATACAAATTGAGGCCAGAATAGCAAATAAGATATAATTACTGGGCTTGGAATCAGGAAAACATGGTTTAAGTTGCAGATTTTTCTCTGATACTCACTGTGGACCTTGGGGCAAGTCCCTTATGATAACTCTGTGCTGAAACAGACATGGAATCTTAAAATGCTACTGTTGTGTAGAACTTCATAAGATATGTGCAGCCAAGTTACACCATGTTTTGTGACTGTATGTAGATATTAATGGAATCCAATGGTGGGCACATCTATCAGTCACTGAGCATTAAGTATCTACAAATATACTAGAGAGGCTTTTAAGATCTTTGAGTTGTTAAAAAAGGAAAATAAATTCCTGTCCTATTTTTCATTGATAATTTTAAGATTCTTTTGCATTTATGATCTTTTTATCATCACCACTTAATTATGTATTCCTTTTATTCTTCTTAGTTCAGAAAAGTTTAGAATGAAAGAATTTGAACACTTGATTGTTTTCTACCCCTCTCATAGGGTGGCATCTTCTTAGCAGACCAGATGATGACCTAAAATGATGATTTCTTTGTTCTTAAGCGGCATAGACATGCCTTTATTGAATGAAAAATGGCATTGGACATCATGGCTATATTTCTTCATGTAACTGTTAACTTACAAATGATATCATGTGTTCTTTTTTTTTTAATCTTAGATCCCAAGGAAGAGAAGGAGGAAGAAGACAACTCTATCCTTGCTCAGGAAGCTGCTCCTCGGTCCAGCCGGGGCTGGCGCAGCAGCAGTAGAACTGCTGCTGCCTCACGCCAGTGTGATACAGAAAACACGAGAAGTTCAAGGTCAAAGACTGGATCTTTGCAGCTTATCTGCAAATCAGAACCTAATACAGAACAGCTTGAATACGGTATAGTGAAAGTGGGAAGTGGTTGTGGAATGATCAGCTTCTAGATTTTGCTAAAGTTAGTGTAATTTGGGAAAAGAAGAGCTCACTCTTGAAATGATAATTTGTGGTTCTCTTGTCATCAGTAGTAGAATTAATAATATGTACATATTTTTCCTCCAGATATCACAGAAGAACATCATTCTCCTGGTGGAGTAAGGTAGGAAACTCTCTGAATACATTTTTATTTCATTTGAGACCATGGAATACATTCAGTAATTCAGAAGTGTATTTGTCCAATGGGGAAAGATATTTAATATCAATGAGAATTGATTCAGATTTGTTTTTCTCCATTTCAGTTCTTACAGTTTGATAAATTATTATCCAAAGCCTCTTCATTTGCCAAATACGGGGTTTGGACTAAATCTCTAAGGTCCCACCATTAAACCCCCCCATGATTCTAGTTGTTTTCTGAAATAGTCTTAGAGAATGTTTAATTTCAATATTTTTTTAGCCAGTTCTCAAGCCTTTTTGAAAACAATTATCTAACTTTTTAAAAACAACACCAACTACTAGGGAGATAGTAAAGGAGAATGTAAAAGATTATTGGGGTGGGTGGTCCATCATTTATATTTTACCAGATTTAGATTTTTCTCCCATTTTTCTTTGGAGTACAGACAGATATATTCATATATAACAGCTATTTCAAAAGTGATGTTACATAATCCAAAATATTTCTAATAACATAAAAGGAATATATCAAAATTTTCAAAGCATTCAATTTATTTTTTAATGCTTGTTGCAATATTTAGTTTATAGAGTTGTCACTTCAATATTCAATACAATAAGTCACAATTCAATATTTTAGGCAAATGGGATACTGTACCCAGATTCTAAATGTTTCTTTGATAAATTTTCAAAATATTTATTGTTAAGCTAGAGGAGAGTTCATTAGTGCCTGTAACACCTTTTTTTGAGTTCAAGCATTTTAGTTTTGTAAGAGGCTTTAAACTAGAGTAACTCTAAGAAATTCCCATCCTCTTATTACCATTAATTTTTCTTTTTTTTTTTTTTAATGGGGCAGTGGGGTTAAGTGACTTGCCCAAAGTCAAACAGCTAGTAAGTATCAAGTATCTGAGACCAAATTTGAACTTGGGTCCTCCTTACTTCAGGACTGGGCTGGTACTCTAGCCACTGTGCAACCTGACTGCCCCCCCCCCCCCCCCCCCCGCCATTAGTAACAGCAGTTTGCATATTTTTAAATATATACATACTTACATGGTTTTTTTACATGACTTTTTTCTAATTTCATCTCAAAAGTAAGATCTTGAACCAGATTTCACTTTGCTAGATTGCCAGAATTGGAAGCCTGATGGAATAATTAGTTTTGTTGAATGGACCTTAAGTGAACACAAAGTAAACACAGCTGTAGAATTTCCATCACCTCTTTCGTTTGACTTTCTCCTTTTAGTAGTGATGAGGAGGAGGAGGAGGAAGAGGAGATGTTGATCAGCGAGGAGGAGATACCCTTCAAAGATGACCCAAGGGATGAGACCTACAAACCCCACTTAGAAAGGCATGCTTCAAATTTCATTTGAAAATGTGTGATGTTTTGTTATTTTTTTTAATGTAAAATAATTGGGAGACCTTGTCTGATATGTTGCATGCTTTTAATTGTCTTTTATCATGTTGGTTCATGTATGGACATATATTCAGTTTCAAATGAATGCATACACACTTGTTTGTTTAAACATCCATTTTCTCTTTTACCCCTTCCCAATCTTGTCTTCCATTCAGATTGTTTCAAGAGTATACCTGATCCCCATTGCATTGTCCATACCTTACTACCTAAACAAATGTTGTGAACTGCCTCAGCACTTAGCAGAATTATAATTCCTTCATTATTTTATTTAGTGAGATTCATCTGTGTTGAGAACATCTTGGGTTAGTGCCAAGTACTACCTTCATAGTAACCAAGATAGTACAAAAATAATAACTCACATTAGGTTTGCAAAGTATTTTCCTGGCATGAGGAAAGTATGAACCAAAGTATGAACCTAGTATTTAAATGGAAAGTCTGTAAAATAGCTGTTGTGGCTACTACTTGATCAGATTGAGCAGAATACATTTTGTAGGCAATTGGGAGGAAAGGAAGAAGGCAATTCAGAACTCTCAGAATTTAGATGAGGAAAGGAAAATTGGAAGGAAATATGTCATAGTATTTTGAACTCAGCCTCATCCCCTTCCTAGAGATGGTCCGTTAAATGGTCCCTTACTGTCATGTATTTGTGTTCAGGGAAGCCCCAAAGCCACGGAGAAAATCAGGGAAGGTGAAAGAAGAGAAAGAAAAGAAAGAAATTAAAGTGGAAGTGGAGGTGGAGGTCAAAGAAGAAGAAAATGAAATTAGGGAAGATGAGGAGCCTCCTAGGAAGTGAGTAGGAGATAATAATTAGAGATGTAAAATTACTGGAAATTTTGAAGCCTTGGGGGAATTTCTTTTTTCCTGTGGGTTTTAAAAATATATGAGCCTGAAATTTGGGGTAAAAATGGAAATGTATGCTCTACATTTTTTTTTCCTTCTGACTTTGCTATTGCTTAAAAGAATATCTTTTAGGTCAATGGTATGGCGACCTTAATTTACAATCTTTCTGCCAGTAGAATGGAGTTTCCAGAAGCTGGCATGACCTTCTAAAGGAATACACTATTCTCATGAGAGTTGGTTAATATATCCTATTTGTCCTCAATGGTAGGATATTTCTAATTTTTTCCCCTCTGGAATTAGAACTACTACTTTTATCCCTGTAAAGACTCTTACCTGATATAAGGTGATAAAAGTATTTGATAATATGATGTTGGTTCTTTCCATCTCTGAAGGAAGAATTCACCAAATTAGGGGTCACACGGTAAGATGGTACGAGAGCTCAGCTGGGCTGGCTTTGTGCCTTGACCCATGATCTTCTGCTCTGCTATTAACTTGGATGGAAGTGGACCAGATGAGCCCAGAGCCCTCTGTCTTTGATGGTCTGTGAGCATCAAAGACATGGTATTTATTCTAGGATGACTATTGACCGTTTCCATTAGAAAGGAAGGAAGAAAATAAGCATCCACAATGTGCCAGGCACTTGACAAATATTCTCTCATAAGAACCCTGGGAGTCAGGTGCGATTATTATCTCCATTTGATGGAGACTCTGATGACTGACAAGTTAAGTGACTTGCCCAGGATCACACAACGAGTAAGTGTCTCAGGTCAGATTTAAACTCAGGATCTTCCTTGTTCCAGACCCAGCACTCTGTGCATCGTGCGATAGCTGCTTCTATCATTAGGAAATTAAGTGGGGAAAGCACTTAGTCTTTCCATGCCTTTAATGTAAAAAAATAACATAAAATATGCATTAGAGCTAAAAAAAAAAAAAGACTGGGTGGAAGTTGGGGGGTTTGTATTACCTGTTTCAGTAGTAAACTTAGTAGATTTTGTAAATGATGGATCACCTTCTGCATTCATGGAAACAGCTTATTATACAGCATAGTTGACCTACACTTAGAAAGCTTTGAGACTGTATTGGTAGCTCTGAGTATTCTTAAGTAGGCCCATGATCTGTAAATTACAGAGAAATGCCAAATGACTCTTACTTACAAATTAAAAATAACTGAGAAGTTCTTGTATTGAATGCCAAGTGGACTGTAATTTAAACAAGCTGGGACTATATTCCCAAAAGGAAAAGTTTTCATGAAAAAGCGTGAGCTATGATCACATTAGAGCTAAGTCTCCTCTGAAGTTACTAATACTTAAGTAAAACTGCTTTTGCATTTTACTTTTTCAACTGAATCACTAGGTTAGTTCTAGGTAATGAATTGTTTATTCACAGAGATTCTTGGAAATACTGCTTCAAGCAGTGTAAGCTATACCCACAACCACAAAATCATAGCTCACTGAAGTGTCGACAAACTACTTTTTTTCTGTATACCTTTCATGACAGGGTGATGGCCTTGTGGGAAATGTGTAAAGTGTTGTGGCTATAACTTAAATTGTGTGATTGAAATAGTAGTGTCCTAATATCCTACTTAGTCCTGTAAGGGACTTGGCATTCAATTTTTATCCTGGCCTACCTGAAGCATAAAGCCACTTAATAATTTTAAATGATGATAATTGCCTCTTGGAGAAGGCCATTTTTGTTGTTGTTGTTGCTGTTGTTGTTTTCAGGGAAACCGTTCTGTTGAAACTTTTGTCCATTTTTCTTCCTTGTGATTCCCACCTCTTCATCCTAATAGATTGACCAGTTTCTTTTCTGAAGAAATGTATGTATAAAAATGTAATTCCCTGTTAGGCTAGCAATCCTGTGCTTTGTAAGCATAGGGACACCTGAACTCTGGGCTTTGGGGCACTTGTAATTTGGGTCTGTTGGAATAGGGAGATTTGCTTTATTTTTTTTTCCTTGAATGCATACTATATTGAGAAAATTGAGTTGTTAATTTCAACTAGAAATAGAACTTTGTTATAACAGGGTTAGAATGAGGTCTTTCCAGGGGGAAAAGCACCAATACCCTTTCCAACATTACTAAAAATTTCCAAATTTGTGCAGATCATTTGATTTGTGAGTTGTTTTTCTTGCTGCATATGTGTTATCTAGCATGTCTCACATGTCTTTACTCTTGATTATATGTCTCCAAACTCCTTATGAGAATACTTATTTTGACTTTATTCTGGGAACATATTGAAAATCATTCTGTTTGTCTCTAATTTCAGGAGAGGAAGGAGGCGAAAAGATGACAAAAGCCCACGATTACCTAAAAGGAGGTGAATAATTTAGACCCTAGTTTTTTAGATCTTACCTTGGTATAAAGCAGAAGAAATTTTACAGCAACCTCAGAGATCACTGATCCTAAGTTTGGCATTTTTTATGAACTCTTTGTTTAGCTTCTGTGGGCCCCACTCATCATTCCAGAGCTTTGTTATCTATTAAGAATTCTGTGGATACTATTTACAAGTATGTTGTCCCAACTTTTTATTCCTGTATTTTTTGTTTTAATTCTCATGACAGGAAGAAACCTCCGATCCAGTACGTTCGTTGTGAAATGGAAGGCTGTGGAACTGTTCTTGCTCACCCTCGATATCTGCAAGTAAGTTAAGTAGCAGAATCCCCAGGTCACTCTCAGTTCAACCCAGGGATGTCAACAGTGATTTTTGTTTTTCTTTATTGGAACCATCAGTAGAGAGATGTTAGGGCCATACATGCTTTAAAAAAAATGTGATCCTCTTATTGAATGTCTTCATTCAAAGAAAAATGCCTCTCTTTTCATTGCATTGTATTTCGTTTCACCTTCTTTAGCACCATATTAAATACCAGCATATGCTGAAGAAGAAATATGTCTGCCCTCATCCTTCCTGTGGACGACTCTTTAGGCTCCAGAAGCAGCTACTGCGGCACGCCAAACATCACACAGGTAGCAGAACAACATCTGGCACTGATAAAGAAAGCAGAAAATTGATTGATTGATTGATTGATTGATTGATTTAAGCTGAAAAGTGATCACAATATTTAGTCTCATAACTGCCCTACCTGATAATTCCTTATTATCCCCTTTAAGATGCCAGTGTATTTTTTAAAATATGGACTCAACAACTGTTGAGCACCTATTGTCTTCTAGTCATTGTTACAAACAACATATTCCCAAACCAGCTTAATTACTGTGATCTTCTTTGATATATATATATATATATATATATATATATATATATATATATATATATATATATAACTTAATATTCTTAAAAATGGAATCGTGAAATCAACATGCTAATTGAGGTGTATGCTCCTCATCTTTAAAGGCAAGAAGTCTTAAAAATTAAGAGAATTGAAGACTTGATTTGATCTTTTAGTCTACCCGGCCATTGAATATCCATCCAGAAACCTTTATTAAGTATCTGCTAAGTGCCAACCAAAATTCATTCAAAATGAAAAGTCCCTACAAAGAGGTAAGGACAGCTAGGTAGATAGAGTGGCAGAAAGACTCATCTGACTAGCTCTGTGCCCTTGAGCAAGTCACTTAATCCTGTTTGTCTCAGTTACCTCATCTGTAAAAGGAAGGAAATGGTAAATCACTGGAGTATCTCACCAAAATGGCATCGAAAAGAGTTAGACACAACTGAAACAGCTAATCAACAAAATCAAGGAGCAAATATATCTAGAATAAGTAAAAAGAAAAGAAAACCAAAATGAGTGAAGGGAGAGAGTGTTGGGAAGGGATCAAGGTAGAGTGACTAATTTTATCATCTGAAGAAGGTGGGGATGTGACGAAGCAGATATGTGTCCCGGACTTGGAAACAAGTGACTTGTAAAATTGTAATTGTGATATGCAGTACTGGGGGTACAGAAAGGAGACCAGGCTGTCCTTGCATTAAGGGAAGTAATTGCTTCATGATGAGCTTGTTGTCAGGTTAAGGTTTATTTTGGGTCCTGGAGGCAATAGGGAGTCACTGGAATTGATTAAAGGAATACTGTTGTGAGATGTACCTTCACTTTGGGGAGTCACTTCGGTATCAGAGGGAGGGAGATTGCGGCAAGACTGACTTGAGGGAGAGAACCCAGTGCCAGGACCATTTCACTCGTCTGGGCAAAAGGAGATGGAAGCCTGAAGTACAGTGGTGACTTGTGTGGCACATCATCTAGTTGGACTTGTCTAATGGTTAGTTGGTGATGATGAATTGAAGCTCACATTTGAGAATGAGTGAGGTTATACATGTAGGAGAGAGATTGACAAGTTTTTGAATGATGTAGATTAATAATCTGGTGTGTTCCTAATTCACTATATTTATCCCAATTAGATTTCTTCCCTCTAAACCACTTTAATGGAAATTCACTTTGTCCATAAACAAGTAGCATTAGCAAATTAGGAATGATATATGTCAACAGTTGTCTTAATGTACTTACAGAAATGTGAATTTGGGAAAGGGTCTTATCCTTCTGTTAGAAGACATATTTTTAAAGGAGTTGTAATTAATTTGGGTGATATTGACTGACTCAAGATTCTATGTCATTAAAGAAAAATTAGGAAATAAGTGTTTAGGGGACAGGCAGAACAATGTGACTGACTGCAAGTGTAGAAATATGGTGCTCATCCACCCATGTCAGACACTTGTCCCCTAAGGACCTCTGCCAGATTTTTGCTGGACTTTGGGGGGAGGCAGGGTAACCAAGCCAGGAATTGTGAAGTGTGAGCTCTCAAGCCTGTCACCAGTGACATCATCAAGGCTAGCTGGGAAGAGAAAGAAAGGATACATACTGGTTGTGAACTCAGTACCTAATTCCCAGATAAATGTCAAGTGCACATTCTCACTAATTTTCCAAAAATCCAGAATGACCACTTTTTTTTCCTCTTAGATTTCTAGAGCAACCTCAGATTTACACTCAGATTTCAAATTTTGTTCTGTGAAGTATTAGAATTTTAAGAAATAGATCGTAGATTGTGGATTGCATGCCTCAGGGCATAACTTATTTTGGGATTAGAATTAATAATAATAAATTGTAATAAAAATAACTATCATTTATGTGGAGCTTTGAAGCTTGCAAAGCACTTTATAAATAATATCTCCTTTTATCTTCAAGACCAACTTGGAAGGAAGGTGCTTTCATTATTTCCATTTTGTAGATGAGGAACCTCAGGTCAAGCATGATTAAATGACTTGGCCAGAGTCCCATAGATAGCAAATTCCTAAGGCCAACTTTGGATTCAGGTCCTTCCTGATTCCTAGTCCAGCTGTCTCTCCACTATGTCACATAACTGCCCACAATTCTAGAGGTCAGATTTAAACTAAGGTTCCAATTCTTTGCTACCATGTGTTGGAGATAAAATGTATTGGCTGACACTTGTTTCTGCTTGTAATTCTTTCTCCCTGGATTTTATTTCAAATGGATGTGTGTTTCCTGAAGAATGACATTAGCTTTCATATTGAATAATGCATATTTGGAAAATTATATGATTTTAAAAACACATGATTTTATCGGTATGGAATCTAAATCCCAAGTTAGAACCTCCATGATTGTGAGTACACATTGAATTGTGGTCATATTTAGGGTAATGAACTTTCTGAATTTATCTGGGCTGGTCTTTGGATAACAAATTGCTCTCCTATATTTTAAATTATTCTGTCTTGAAAGGATCTAGTAGTACTTAACATTCTGCTGAAAAAACCATTGAAAATCCAGGGTCATGGCTGTACCATAGTGAAGCATTGGAGTGGCACTTGGTAGAGAATTTTAGAGAGTAGAAAATAAAAAAAAAAAATTGGCATTTTGTCTATAAATGTAAAATAGAAAACTCAATGCTCTTTTTGGCCTTTTAGATCAAAGGGATTATATTTGTGAATATTGTGCTCGGGCTTTCAAGAGCTCCCATAACTTGGCAGTTCATCGGATGATCCACACTGGCGAGAAACCATTACAGTAAGTGAAAGATGCCAACCCCCTGCCTCAGAAGGACTGCTCCTCATGTGGGTCAGAACCTTCCTTGCATATGTGCCACCAGCACCAGCTAGTTGTATTGACCCTGCCCCTTTGGGGGGGGGGCGGCGGCAGCATTTTTTTGACTGATGAATTAGTTTTCCTCTTCAGCCTTTCTCTGTTTTGTCACATCCCTGAGAATTAGAGAACTACACTACAGATCAAATTCATTTAACTTCTAAACACTTTTCCCTTTCACTTGAGAGTCCAATTGTTGATCACTTCTAGAATGTTTTTTTTTTCTTTTCAGTTCCCTTTTTGACTTGTGGGTTCTCATCCTTCTCTGCTTAGGTGTGAGATCTGTGGATTCACCTGTAGGCAGAAGGCTTCCCTCAACTGGCACATGAAGAAGCATGATGCAGATTCCTTCTACCAGTTTTCTTGCAATATTTGTGGCAAGAAGTTTGAGAAGAAGGACAGTGTGGTGGCCCACAAAGCAAAGAGCCACCCTGAGGTGCTGATTGCTGAGGCTCTGGCTGCCAATGCTGGAGCCCTGATCACCAGCACAGATATCCTGGGCACTAACCCAGAGTCCCTGGCTCAACCCACTGATGCCCAGGGCCTTCCCCTTCTTCCAGAGCCCTTGGGGAACTCGGCCCCAGCAGAGTGCCTCCTGCTAGATTCAGAAGGGATGCCCAAGGCCTTCTGCAGTGGGGCAGAGCGGGTGAGCCTGATGGCGGATGGAAAGATCTTTGTGGGAAGTGGCAGCAGTGGAGGCACAGAAGGGCTGGTCATGAACACAGAGATACTTGGGGCCACAACAGAGGTTCTGATTGAAGATTCAGACTCTACTGGACCGTAGGGGTCATTGGGACAATTCAGACTTTGTATTTAAAAAAGGAAAAAAATGGAAAAAAAAATTACAAAGTTAAAACAGATTTAAAATACTAGTAAAAGTAACTGAAGGGCCTGCTCCTCCCAGTGTGGAATATAGCACACCCCTTTTCCCTCCATCCTTCCGCCATCGGCCCCTTTCTGAAAGTGATGCTGCTTTCACCAGTGATTATCAGAAGAAATTCTCCAAGCAATGTGAGGGAAATCCTCATGCCCAATTCACGCCAGACAGGCTTCCTGACCTTTGGCAGACCTCTTCCCCCGCCACTTTTTCCTTTCCTAAACTGTCATTTGCTGTGCTTGGCTTCTTTTCTAATGGATTCCTGTCTTCTCAATCTTCTCTCCTTCTCTGCTGCAGCCCTGTTGGTCTTCTTTCTTCCCCATTGCAGCCCTCAGCCTCTCACATTGTTGTCTTCCCCTGGGTTTGGAGCTTCCCTTGGCACTTTAGGGCCCTTCCTCAGGGTGAGCTGTCCAACAGCCCACATCCTTCCTCCCCATCCCCTTTCACTTCCCAGTGAACTTGGGAAGGAAAGGCTGCCTGGGGAGCTCCACCTCCCTCCCCTTGCTTCCCAGCACCTCCATCTGACTCCCAGTGGTGCTCACATGCTTGGCAGCAGGTTTTCTGGAGAGGGAGGGGGCTGCCCTCTCTATGGTCTCTGACTGGAAAGCAGAGCAAGAGTCCCAGACTGATGACAGAAATTTGCACTTTGAACATATGTGTTTTTGTGTTGTGGAAACACAATTCCTTATTTATTGACAAAAGGTCTGATTTGTTATTTTTATTTTTTGTGGGGCTAGGAAAGTGAACTATTCTGATACAGGATCCTTCCCACAATAGGTACTTTTGAAGGCAAGACTGTAAAGTATAAGAAATATAGCCAGGCCCCCAAATCATAGTTTTCTAGTGACCTCTAAGAAGAGCTGGTCCTCAGCACTAAGAGAATCACTACAATAGCCTAGTTATCATTTGAAAAATCTTTTCAGGGATGGGTGAAAGGCTTGATGGGAATTAGTGGCCTCTTTGGCTTTCTAGAGCAATGAGCTTTAGTATTTTATGAGAGAGAGAGAGAGAGAGAGAGAGAGAGAAAGGGCTGTTTCAGGGTATGAACTGCAGAAACAAGACTTTCCCTTTGTCTTTTTCGTGTTAGACTTCTCGGTCCTTTCTTCTCATCTGTTGCTCTGCTAATCATTGCTTTGTCGTTGTCTCTTTCATTCCAGTGCCCTCTCGGGCTCTGCTGCTTGAGGGGGCAAAGCACTGGCATCTAGCTTATGATCGGAATACATAAAAAGGTACCCAGCTCTGTTGCTCTCTGATGGTTTTGCCCTTTCTTCAGAAGAGTGAGGCTACATCAGATGGAGTGATAGTCAACCTGTTACCTGTCATTTTGAACTGGAATTTTGGGCAGGGTGGGGTGGGGGAACCCCCATTGTGACCCTTTTAACAAGTGTGTGCACCCTAAATACTAGCCAGGGATATGCTGCTTTATGGAATAGCGTATGGTATAACTTTAACCTTCAAAAGACTGCCTGTGCAGTCTTGTTTTTAAGAGTATCAGAAGGGCAGTGGTTGGCCTTGAGAAAGGCTTTATTGTGTACCTCAAGTGTTAGGGCTTGAAGGTTTGTTGGAAAAGGTGAGGAACAGCTGTTTTTTCATGACACTAAAAATACAAAGGTTATCAATTTTCTATCTTGATTTTTCTTGAGTTTTTCTTCTCTCTCTCTCCTTCCCCCTACCTCCCCCCCTTACCCCCTTGAAGAAAAGGGTGACACCAAAATGTCATCTTTGAAAGAAACTTGACGTTATCACTTGTTCCAGATTAGGCCTGCCAGAAGAATGGGGAGTAGTGCTCCCACAGTAGACGGTCTCAAATACCCCATTGTTTCTTCGATCTGCAGGCCCTTTGCTGTGGGGGTAGAGAGTAAAAGGGGACAAGGATGGGGCCTGATGTGAAGTATGCTTCCCTTCAAGCTCTAGAGAATGGCCAGTTGACTTGGTATGCCGGGAACGTTTGAAAAGGCCATGAAGCCTGATCAAACGGGGCCACCCACATCCAGGCCCAGTCTGTATTGGCTCCACAGCCAACATCCATTCCATCCCTCATCTCTTTCTAGCCCGTTGCTTTTTTTCAATCTGTTTTGAGTGTAGTGGTTAATGTCTTCACAGATAACCACTGCCATCCTATAAGAAGCAAACTCCAGACATAGCTTGTCTAAGGAAAGGGAGAGAGCTGGGTCAAATACCCCCCAACCCCCCCCCCCCACTCGTTCTAACACTTAGAAACTTCCTACTTCTTCCTTGTCCTTTGCTCTGCCACCACTCGCATGCATGCAGTTTGCTTCAATTAAATTATTGTAGTTTGCAATAAACACTTTGTATTTTTCATGGGCTTTATTTTATTTTTCCTTTGGGAACATTTGGGGAAAAGAACATGATACAGAATTGGGAGTTGATTTCCTGCTCTCTGTTTAAGTAAACTAATATCTTGCTTCCTTCCCCTTTATGTTTTCTTCTCCATCCCCCTCTCCTTAAATTTGACTTAAGTGCACTTCCCAGGAGCCTTACATGCACATCTCTTACCCCTTGTCCAGAAACAGTCCAATCCTGTTATATTTAAATTGTGTCTATTTTGGCTTTCTGTTATCTCGAACAGAATTGCCTGCCACATTGCACTGTACCTCAAAAGTAGGGGACTGTAGTACATTGACATGACTGCAAGTCAAGAAAGGAGTTGTGTTTTCTCCTTAAGAGGGACATCTTGTAATCATTTTTGCATGATTGAGACACCTTCAAATGGGGTTCAGATAGAGGTTTGGATGTGCTCACTGGCCATGAGGAACTGGGCTTTTAGGGTGTGAAGCAGCTTCCTTGTTGGAAGTACCTGGACCAGTTCCATACCTGCATGGGGCAAAGAATAGAAGGGACACAATTGGCTCTGATTGAGGCGTTTGAACCATCTTTCCCCTTCACCTTCTTTGTCCTCTTCCCTCCTTCCAGATGTAGTATTCAAGGAAAAAGAAGTAATGGATCAATTTAAAATATTTTATTTCTCAAAAGACCTCTCTTTTTGCCTGTTGAAATATGCAGGACCCTTCTTAATTGAATGGGAGAGACAGGTACTTAACTGAACCTAGGTTGGAAAAGTTATGTAAAAAAAATTATAATAAAAGGGATACTCTGCTTTTCAACTCCTGTTGTTTTCTCTTAATCTAGGTAAAACATAATGAAAATAAATGTATAAAGAAGAAAAATAAAAGTTGTCTTCATGGAAGCAACTTGTCTTCCTTGGTTGTATGGGGTCGCAATGATCCCAGGGATAAGAAAGATGATATTGTAGGCAGTAACGTAACAGAAACAAGTAGCAAACTTGGGGGGGAGGGCACAGCAATGATGCCAACAGTATTGGCTGCTGGCTCAGCATGGGAGTGAGCCACTGTTAAGTCTTTGGTCCAGACTGGAATCTGAGTTTGTGATTGTTGACAAGAATTACTGATGGCTCAGAGTATTACAGGAAATCCTCTGGAGAGCCAGACTTCTGTCTACCAGGGGCAAGGCTGAGGGAGTCATGGTTAAGAGGCCCTCTCCAGAAATACTGGAAGGAAGATCCTGATGGTTCTTCTGTCATAATTTGAAAGTCTTAAGCCTCAAATATAGACAGAGCTATCTCTTGGTAGCTACCATCCTCTCATCCCTCTCTATCTGTTAAAAATGATCTCCTTTGCTATGGAAGAGAAACATGCTTCTGACCAACTATCCAGGGCTTGTCCCTGTGAATTTGACCCTTTGGCATGATGCAGAGCAAGGCTGGGACTCGAGTAAGTGGCATAGAATTGCACCCAATTCTTGGTTGTCCTCTCCCTGAGGACCTAGAGGAATTCCTGTTGATAACAAGGCTGCTGTTTCTCATTTCAGCAGCTGCCTTAGAGAAATGTTCTCCAGCAGGGTTAGGAAGCTTTAGAAGCCAGAGTGAAGGCCCTCAGGTAGAATCATCTTGTAAGTGATTTGCATCCAGAGTAGATTTAAATCTTGTTTTAAAAATAATAAAAAAAAAACCTTAAGTTGTGTGCTTACAAAAGAGGGGCCCATTTCAAAATGAAACAAATTTCTTTAAGTGGAAAACATGGAAGAAAAAATGAGGTTGGAAAGGATACAGTCCTAGAGCTCTGATGAAATCAACTATTTATCTGTGTATATAAAATATATTACATCAGGCGGGAGTTTCCTTAGAGGATTCCAGTGATCATGACCTTGTTGCTAAGAGCAAAGGGAGAACAGTAACAGGAAAACAGTGTGCCCTGCAGTGGACTGGGAGGGAGAAACAAAATGAAGGCAGGGGAAAAGGCCGATGGGGTAAAAAGTGCCCTTTGTTAAATTGTGAGGGATTGAAATCTGGATCTAGGAATGTGCTGCCACCTCAGAACCGGAGGGACTGTTTCTGTATCTGTTGTGTTTGGGGTGGGGGTGGGGGCCGCACAACAACTCACAGAAGCTGAGAAGCCTCTGGAATTATTCGAGCCGAGCCAAGATCTCAGAGAGTAGGCACAGCTCAGGTGGCTGTTGCCCCTAAACTCAGTTGTTTTCTAGAGATCGTATTTCAGAGGATGGCTTTCACAGAGCTCAACCCAGGAGCCCCCCAGCACCGGGACCTCTGCACCCGCTCTATCTGGCTGGCGAGGAAGATCCGTTCTGACTTGACTTCCCTCCTAGAGTCTTATGTAAGTAGCCCCTTGAATGAATTGCTTCTTTCCCCATCAGCCACTGTGGACTCCGTTCCTCACCAGCCACTGAGAAGTCAAAACCCTCTTACTAAATGCAGTTAGCAACCAGGTCTCTGCCTGTTGATGAAGAAAACTGAACTGAATCTCAGAAAATAAGGCAAGCCATTTAAACAGGGGTTGGTTATTCTTGGAGGACTTGCATCTCAGGTTTGTGTTCCAGTCTGATTTAGGCACAGGGTGGGGAGGGGTCCTTGAAATAGTTAATAGACTGTGATGGAGACTGCCAGTGCACTCAGGGAAAAGAGATGTTAAGGTGAATGCCTCTGGCTTCTTAAAGGCTTATTTCTCTCCTAGTCTATCCTGTTAACACCTAGATCTCTGGGAATGGGAAGCTGGGGGGGGGTGATGTTTTTTTTTACTTTGTTTAGGGTTTTTTTTTAGGGTTTTGCAAGGCAAACGGGGTTAAGTAGCTTGAAATGGGATTTGAACCCAGGTACTCCTGACTCCAGGGCCGGTGCTTTATCCACTGTGCCACCTAGCTACCCCGGGGATGCTATTTCTTTTAACCTCCTAGAGCTAGGGGTCTAGGCAGCTGTGGGAGATTGAAAATGTCACTGGAGATTCCATTCACCTGAGAATGTTGATAGGTTCATAGATTTAGCTCTTGAAAGGGACCTTTGACATCATTTACAGGGTATCGTTTACCCTGGGTCACAGGGCGAGAGAAAAGTATTCTATAGTCCAAGGTGGGAATACCAGAGAAGGTGATGCTGAAACTCTTAAACTGCTTTTATAGTCAGGCCAGATAGATGCAGAGGCTTAATAGTAGGTCACACAATGGCAAAGTTGGGATTAGAACCCTGGTCCTTTGACTTGTTTTTTCCACGGTTTCATGCTACTCCTCTTCCCCTTCCCCCATCTGCACTGTGAATTCAGAGACCTTTAGGAGATATATTTAATAAGAAATAGCCTGGGACCTTATAGCTGTGGGGATGTGAGTACTTCTCATAACTTTGTTGGGAATTTATGTGAAGGTACTTAAAATGCCAGGGTATAGCTTTGTTTTTATATACTGATGTCTTCTAAATGAAGAATGAGGGGAAGGAGTGATTTTTTTTTTCCCCCTTAATTTGGGGAGTCACTTGAAATTGGAAAAGGTTATTAGCAAATCAGATTCTCAGATTGTGATAATACACCTCCTTGTTTGCTCTTGGATGTAGACACAGAAACCTATAAAATAGCTGATGTCCTAATCCCTGTGAGGCTGTGCAGGTTCCCAATTAAGGAGAACCTCAACAACCTCTCCTGTCATCCTTATGAAAACAAGTCACACATGAAAACAAGTCACGTGAAGTGTTCTCTGTGACTTCAGGGACTTTCCCTTCCCTCTGAGGAGGAGTTCTTAGAGGCATCCTAGCACCGCCTGCATGAGCAGACAGCGGAACTTCCTCCTTTTCATTTCAATCCTGACGAGTATCTATGTTGATAGACTTTATTTTTTTTCTTTTTGCTCTCCTATATTTCCTCCCTTCCCTTGCCCAGGTTGAATATCAGGGCTTGAACAAGGATATCAACCTCGATTCTGTGGATGGGGTACCAATGGCCAGCACTGACCGGTGGAGCGAACTGACAGAGGCAGAACGACTACAAGAAAACCTCCAAGCTTATCGCACCTTCCACCTGCTCCTGACTGAGGTCCTGGAAGACCAGAGGGTCCAGTTCACCCCCACAGAAAGAGATTTCCACCAGAATATCCACAGGGTCCTGCTCCAAGTGGCTGCCTTTGCTTACGAGATGGAGGAGCTTATGGTGCTGCTGGGTCATCAGGCCCCGTCCCAAGAGAGTGCCGGTGTGCCGGATGGCGGCAGTCCCCGAACCTTCTTGGAAAAGAAACTGTGGGGCTTGAAGGTGCTGCAGGAGCTCATGCACTGGACAGTAAGATCCATCCACGACCTCCGTCTGATCTCCTCTCCTGGCCGAAGCAGGGTCCCGACCCAAGGGAGCCAACCACATGCTGAGGCCCAGCAGATGTAACTTCCCCAGTGGCTCTCCTCTCTAGTGTGGCCTGGCCTTGGCTTTGCAGTTCTTCTCCTTCTTAGCCTCCTGATGGCTTTTTTCCAAAAGGAGCTGGAGATGCAAGGAAGGACGTCAGTTTTGCTGTGCTTTCTCACATGGTTTCTCTACCACATCACTAAATAGCAAGCAATCCAGATAGCCGAGATCATTAATCATGACTCTGAAGTCCTCTGCTCCGGTTTGTGGCAGAAGCAGATCCAGGTTATTAGATCTTGGGTCAATTAAGTGAATGTAGGTGATCAAACAACTTCTCAACACAAGCTGTGGACGATGACCATGGACCTTAGGGTTTGGAGCAGCAAAGAAAGATCTAGATCAAAGAACCGCTCATCTCTGCCAGGGAACAAAAATGGCTGACACTTGTTGGTCTCCTTCAGAAAGGGGCTTCCACGTCTTCTGACCCTTCCCACTGTCCCTGGAATGATGGATTAACATACTTCTAATTTTTTTTTTTTTTTTTGGTTTTGCAAGGCGGTGGGGTTAAGTGACCTGCCCGAGGTCACACAGCTAGGTAACTATTAAGTATCTGAGGCTGGATTTGAACTCAGGCTCTCCTGGCTTCAGGGCCAGTGCTCTATTACTTTGCTACCTAGCTTCCCTGACTTCTAATGCTTAATCAAGTATCTCCTGCCTATGGTTATTAAGTACTAGGTTAGGCGTATGCTAAGCATATTGCCTTAACCTTTTTTTTAGACAATTGATGCTTTAATATTTAATAGATGGAATTCCTTGGTTGCCATATTTATGGACTGGGTCACAGAGTGAGGGGGAAAGTGTTCTCTATTCTAAGTTGGGAACACCAGAGAATGTGATGCTGAAACACTTAAAACTCCAACTAATGAATCAAGGGCAGGCTTGGAGGAGAAGGTTAAGCCTGCCAGAGCAGCAAATGAGTCTGTGGAATAATGGGAAAGAAATCCTGGTATTACTTCTGAGTTATTTATTGTGGATTACCTAATTGGTTAATCAAGATGGATGAAATATGCAGGTTTTTATAAGGCAAAGTCCTGGGGTATGCCGTTTACTTAAATTGACTTCCTATCCTATGAGATGCCCACATAGAATGTCTGAATCATCAAAAATTCTCCATAGGACCCAGAATGATGCAGGGGTGGGTGATTTCTTCTCTCTTGCCCCCTACCCTCATTGCTGCCCCTGCCTCCACACACTCTGGAAGTCTTTCAGGCAAAGAAGCCGGCTACCTTCTTGTTAGATACTTGGTAGGGAAATTCTTGTTCTGTATATGGGCTGGAAGAGACGCCTCTGAGGTCCTTCTAACTCTGAAATTCTGTGAAATTCCATGACACTCTCCTATAGATTTTTATGACATGGACCAGGAAATGGAATGATGTTGCTAGAGACTGAGAGACAGGCTTTCTCATATCATGTGGATGCATAAATCTGAAATGGGCTTCTTTAAATAGACTGAATAGTTTAATCACTGAAAGATGTGATCATAGAATTTGAAGCTGGAAGGGATCTTCAAAGCCATCTAGTCTAACCTGCTCAGGCAGGTAGGTGGCCCTGCAGTCCACAGAGCTCTGCGCCTGGACTTGGGAAAACCTGAGCTCAAATATGGCTTTAGACACTCGCTATGTGATTCTGTGCAAGTCACTTTACCCTCTTTGCCTCAGTTTGTTCATCTGTAAAATGAGCCAGAGAAGGAAATGGCAAACTGCTCCAGTATCTCTGCCAAGAAAACCCCAAATGGGGTCGCAGGGAGTTTAGGCACACCTGAAGAGCAGCTAACCTGTTACTTTTACAAATGAGGAAATGGGACTAAAAGAGGGGAAGTGACTTATCTAAAGTCACTTGAGTAATTACAGAGCCAGGTTTGAGTCCAGGTTCTCTGACTCCAAAGCCAGGGCCCCTTTCATCTCGTTCAGTTTTGGTACAGGAGTTAACTAGGCGGCTAGGAACTCAGAATTGGAGATAAGCTTTTTTTATTTTTTTGCCAAAGACTAACATGTCCAAAAATGACTGAATTAAACCAATCTGCACAGTGGAGGCATATAAAGGAAGGAATTAGACCCCAAAGAGTCTGCAATGCATTTTATAAGAGATTATGGAAAAGCAACCAGAGGATGAAATTCTCTTCTTAATCAGATAGAAACTGGATTACAGGGGCTGAGAGGAGGGACATGAATGAATACTTAGGTGGTTAGAGAAGATTTATTGGAAGGGCAGAGGAAAAATCCTTAATATAGAGTCATGAAATGAGAATATTCTTGATGTGTTCACAGGACAATGTAATCATTCACTTGTTTGAGAAATTGGAAGTTATATGTTGGGGGGAAAACTATAGAAAGCCAATCCTTTATATTCCTCTTGCAGGGAGAGGGAGTCCAACTAGGAACTTTGGATTTTGATTCTTTAACTTCATTTTCTGTAACAATTTTACAATTTTCTCTTAGGGAATTATTAACAATATTATCAATCAATATTAATATCCATAGCCATGTATGTCTGTGCTTCAACATTAAATTTGAAATTAATGAAATTACACCTTCCCTAGAATGGTAGAAATGGAAGAAAGATGGCAATCTCATCTGCTGCCCTAATTTCATATAATAGGAAGTTAAGTCCTGGAGAGGCTGTCATTTGGCCTAACATATTCCAAGTTGTTAACAGGTCCTTGGAATTAGTGCCTATGTCTCTAGATTCCAATCTAGTGCCTTCCCATTCCCATTTCATGCTACTACCTGAAACAGAGGAGCTAGCCATTGGAGAGTGAGGTACCAGTGGAAAGAAAAATGGATTTGTGATCAGAGAATGTGGTTTCAAATTCTGGTCCTATAAAGTTCTCTCTCTGACCTTGGCCAAATCACTTAGTCCTTTGAACCTTAATTTCTTCATGTGTGTGTGTGTGTGTGTGTGTGTGTGTGGTTTTTTTAGGTTTTTGCAAGGCAAATGGGGTTAAGTGGCTTGCCCAAGGCCACACAGCTAGGTAATTATTAAATGTCTGAGACCAGATTTGAACCCAGGTACTCCTGACTCCAAGGCCGGTGCTTTATCTACTATGCCACCTAGCCGCCCCTAATTCTTCATATTGAAAATGAGGGCATTGGTTTAGTATGTCTCCTGTGCATGTATCTGGGTTGGGATACTGAAGGAAAGGTTGATTCTGACCTAAAAAAAAAATTGAATACAAAAAAAAGTGATTTTCAGTTTTATTTACATTCCTTCAACTGAAATGAGTTTTTGGTCTGAATTTTAGTATCTATACTACTGAATATTATTATTTTTATTCAGCACATTCAGCCCCAAAATAGGCTGCACAGAAGGTGAGGACTAGTCACTAAAAGTGACCCACCCTAAAAAATGAATGAATGAATGAGTGAATAAAGTGACCCACCCTTTGTAGATTTCTAGCCCACTTTCCCCTAAAATTGATTCCCTCCTTCCTTAGACCCTCAGGACCTGTGAGGGTGTCAGAGTTTAGGCACCACCACTTAATCCTTTTACCAGATTAAGAAGGTGACTAAGAAGAGCCCAAAGACATAAAATGAAAGCAACTTATATTACAGGAACTAGGCTTTGCAAAGAAACACAAGAAAATAAAGCTTTTCTGCATCTTCTGTGGCCGAGTACAGGAAAAGCTGACATTTCAGAATGATTTTGCATTGATGAATCATCGCTGCTCCTTTCCCTCCCTCCCATGCTCATCACTTTGCCAGGGTAGCTCAGCGTGATGGGGGCAGAGACAAAAGTAGTAGATCTTTTTGAAGTGAGAAAAAAAGGAAGTGGGATGGTTTGGTTGTCTCCTTTGGAAAAGTTAGCAAGTGAGACTGTGGGAGTCTTGTGAGTTATACAAAGGACAGAAATGGTGTTTTTTAAAATGCTGTTTCCCTTGGAAAATGTAGGGGTTTCTTGCCTTTTGGAGAAGTAAGGGGCTAAGTTTCTCAGAAATAGAAGGGTCTTCTGAAAGGTGGTGGGAGACAAAATCAATTGGTTTATCATCCTTAAGCACCTGATGACCACAGCTGAGCCCATCTCCCTTGTTTGTGGGGACACAGTAATTCCCTGGTTTCCATGAGACCTCACAGATCTGGAAGACTCCACTTAATAATTTGACTTTTTTCCATGTATGTTATGTTTCACCAGTTGCTCTATTTTTGATATGTGAGAAATAAGAAGTGATGGGAATTCCTAATAAAAGAAAGATGTCACCCCTACAGGATCATTTTCTTCTAGTATTTTCTTCCAGGCAGCTAGGTGGGGCAGTTTATAGAGGGCTGGCCTTGGAGGCAAGGATGGGAGTTCGAATCCAGCCTCAGACACTTGATCTTTACTGTGTGACCTCGGGCAAGTCCCTTAACCTGACTGCCTCGCATCCAGGGCCATCCCCAGGCACCCTGATTCCTATCTGGCCACTGGACCCATATGGCTCTGGAGGAGAAAGTAAGTCTGGGGCCTTAGCACAGCCCCCTCCCTCAAATCCACTTCATGTACTGGTTATGGCATCACCTCCCTGATGTCATGGTCTTCTGGCCTAGGTGGGACAGGGGACTCTCACAAGAGACACAACACTGGATGCCCTGAGTTACATTTTATTGGTCCAGGGTGGTACTGCATCATCTGAGCAAACTATGAGCTCCGTAGGACCACTGGGAAGACTGTCCAGGGCTGGGCAAATATGCAGCCTCTAGATTTCTCCATAAACCGTCAGGCAAATTCTAGATTGCTCCCAGGGCTGATTTCTACTTGGGGCTTTCATCATGTGGAAGAGACTGGCAGATTAATTTTCATTAGTTCCAAGAGTCCATCCACTTCGAATTAGGAAAGATCTCACCAGGAACCTGAGGATCTAATCTCATGCCCATAAGAGTCCTGGAAAATCATTGTTCAGTCTCTTCCCTCCTTAGGGGTGATATGAGATCTGTGAAAAAATGATGCTATCAAGGATAATGATAACATCTAAATACAGCAGCCAATCCCATATGAGAACAGACATACTCAGGAGCCTCTTTACACCTTTATCCTCTGAGCCAAAAGGGGAAACACAGGCCAGTCCTGACAGGCAGAATCCAACCCACGTGGTGGTCTTACTAGTTTTTTATCCTGAACTTCAGACTGAGCAGTTCTAGACCTGGGAATACCTTTAACCTGTGGCTTAGAGCTCGATGCGGCTGGTGGATAGTCTCCACCTGAGTCCCTCTTGTTCAGTCATGTTCAATTCTTTGTGACCCCATTTGGGCTTTTCTTGTCAAAAGATTCTGGAGGGGTTGGCCAATTCCTTCTCCATCTCCTTTGAGGCAAACAGGATTAAAGTAACTTTTGAATCCATAGTAACCCAACTGCCTAGTCTAGTGACATTCTAATCTCCCTGCCAAATAAATATAGTGGGGAAGGGAACTCGGGTAGAGCCCAGCCAGTGTCTCCCTAAGCTTTTTCAAATTACAGATTCATCACTTAGCATATTCAACACCTGGTTTGGGGTGCTTTGCTTTCTCTTTCCCCCCTTCCCTATCTCTCCCCTGGTGAATGGGTCTCTGAGGTCCTGAAGTCCTGAATAAACCCTTCCTGGCTCTTAGCTCTCCTGTTCCTCTGGGATTCCTTCATCTTCCTAACTCTATCTTAGTCCTCCCCTTGAACGTTGCTGGTCCCAAAGCTGAAATTTGCCCCAGTTTAACCCGTGACCTTTAGAAAGTCACTTCATCCCTTGACCTAAAGAGTAGACAGCTTATTATTCTGGAAAGCAGTAAGCTGGGTGTTCCAGTTCTGCCACTAACTAGCAGTGTGAGCTTAGACAAGTCACTTCATAAGTCTCTTTCTTCACCTGTAAAATGAGAGGGCTAGGAACAAAAGATGTTGATGATAGAGCCTTTAGGTCTGCAAAGCAGTTTAAAGCTACCTCATACAGGGACTGCTAAGTGGTGAAGTGTACTGGCCCTGGAGCCAGGAGGATCAGAGTTCAAATCCAACCTCAGACTTTTTTTTATTAGGTTGTTGCAAGGCAAGTGGTTAAGTGGCTTGCCCAAGGCCACACAGCTAGGTCATTATTGTCTGAGACCAGATTTGAACCCAGGTACTCCTGACTCCAAGGCTGGTGCTTTATCTACTACGCCACCTAGCCGCCCCAACCTCAGACTCTTGATACTTATTAGTTGTATGACTTTGGGCAAGTCACTTAAATCCATTGACCCCCCCAAAACCAAATTAGATAGATATCTAAATATCTAGATAAAAATCTAATATCTATAAATGCATTTACAGAGAGATATCTATGTTTTTGTGGGACAATGGGATTAAATACATATATAATACTATAATCTATGTATATAATATATGTGTATATATCAAATAATATATGTATATAAATTATCAATATATGTATATTATATATTAATACATGTATATAAAATTATGTGTCCTGGGAAGTAGGTTCTATTATTACCTTCCTTTACAAATGTAGAAACTGAGGCAGAGATTAAATGACTTGCTCAGTGTCTGAGGCTGGGTTTAAATTACATTCTTCTTATCTCCAGATCCAACATTTTACTTACTGCACCACCTTGCTTCCTCAAAATCTGTGCAAGTCACATTCAGCTTGGCAACCTAGATACCCAAACTGAAATGACTCCCATAACCCAAGACCAGCCTAGATGTGGGACCTTGAGCAAATGACTTCACATCCATAAGCCTCAGTTTCTTCGTCTGTAAAATAGAAGTCTCTAACGTCCCACCCAGCTCCAATACTATCCTGTGACATAAAAGTGGTTAATAGACTGGACTAATTCAGCCTATGACCACTAGAGGCTGCCCCAGGCTAGCTGACAGCAGTTGGCTCTGGAGCCAGATCAGAAAGAGATGAGACAGGTTGTGTCTATCTGCCTCTCGTACACACACACACACACACACACACACGTGTGCCCTTTCAGACCAGCCAGGTAAGCATTGTTATTCTCCCCCAAATCCTCACCCCCTCCACTTCAGAAATAAGGATCTGAGACACCACGAAGTTTCACACTGATGAAGCAGCAAAGAGTACTGGGCTTATTATCATCTGTAAAACGAGAGGACTAGGACTAAAAGATGACGATCATGATGATGATGATGATGATGATGACTGGTATTTAATAGAGCCTTAAGGTTTGCAAAGGAGAGACTATCAGAAGAGACCAGGGTTTACTAGTCTTACAAGTCAAGTATACTAGTAAATACTTACGGTCTTAGTAGTATAATCTTGGATGAGTCATTTAATCTCCCTAAACCTCTGTTTCTTAATTTATAAAATGAAGAAACTCATACTAGTACAGAATTGTGAAGAAAACACTCTGTAGCATTCCAATTGTCATTCATCCCCCTTCCAGAAAGTGGGGGGGGGGGAGAAAACATAATGGCTCTCACTTTGAACAAATGAAATCAATTAAAAATCTTGATTTGCTATTTATAGCTACAATTATGTTTCTCTGATGTTAAGAGGGGAAAAGCTGACATTAATCTCAAGAAAGCCTCCAATAGGCTCAATAATTTTGTCGTCTTTTTCATTCTTATCTTTTTTAAATCAATGTAAGAATCCCCAAAATGGAAAAAATTCTTCCAGTAAATGCAGATCAGCAATTCTTTTATAGAGGATAGTTTTAGACAATTACCTGAGTTATATTAAAAGGTTAAATGCCAGAAAAAGGGCTTGTGCCTAGGGCTTTTCCTTCTAATCACTAACCTTCTAGCTACATGATATGGTGCCTCTCAGGTTACTATTAAGGTTATTTTCAAGACAAGGTAGTGGGGAGAAAAGATCCGAACCAGAGGGACCTGGAGTGATGACCTGGCTCAGCCTCACAAAGAGGACTGCATCTGAGTTGATGCAAGACAAATTATTGATGGCTAGTCTTTGGTTTAAAAAGCTGAGGAGATGGAGAATATTTCTACCTCTTACGCTTACCTGAAGCATTGAGCTATCCTAAGAATTTACATCTCACTCCCATGGAAGCCCATTTGGTGGAGAAGAATGACTCCCCAGTGGATACAGGAACTTATTGTCACAACACTCAAAAAGTAACATTTATATGGCTTTTTAAATTTTTCTTTTTTGCAAAGTTCATTCCCAATAACAGTCCTGTGTGGTGGTGATGGTGTAGGTATCAAGGATACTATAGTCCTAAAATCCGATAGGTGTCAAAGTAGACAAGAGCCCTGGACTGAGAATGAGAAAGACTCATCTTCTTGAGTTCAGATTCAGCCTTGGACACTTACTAGCTGTGTGACCCTGGGCAAGTCACTTAATCTTGTTTGCCTCAGTTATTTATAAAACGAACTAGAGAAGGAAATGACAAACCAGTTCAGTATTTTTGCCAAGAAAATCCTAAATGTGATCACAAAAAGTTGGACACGACTGAATTTTAAAAATCACACTGTCAGTAACTAGGGTGAGATCCAAAATCTTGACTTCTGATCCTACATTGTAGACATGATAACACTCTGCCTCTGGAAAGGACAAAAGGCTTTACATCAACTGACCATTTCCCCTTTAATGTTTGATATTTTCATTCATTAGTCTGATTTCTGAAGGGTTTATGTATAGATTACTTTCCAGACTCTCTTATCTCCTCGCAAAATATGGGAACTAAAATGAACCAGGATTCTCATTCTAATGTCCCTTCTCCCATTATTCCAATTCCTTATTCCAATACATCTAATTCTTCTGAATCTTCCCTCTCACTTAACTCCTAACTTCAGGAAATCACTAGAATCTTAGCCAGTAAATAGAATATGGACCCAAATCTTGGCTTTAAATTTGAAATTAATGTGGGAGAATGGACAAATGAATACCAACATTGCCCTTGACCAGCTCTGACCCAAAATATGTCTCTCCTTCCTCCTTTCTCGTCACATCCCCCAAATCGGAAAGAGACAACATTTAAAGAATCATACATTTTGAAGTCCAGAGAGACCTGAACTCAGATATGCTTTCTAACCATTAGCAAGTCACCTAGAATCTCTGAGCCTCAGTTCTTTTGTAGAATGGAGATAATATGTGACATAGTGAAAGACAATCAACCTCTCTCCAGGCCAAAAAGATTTAGGTTCAAGTCTCATCCCTCAAATATATTTTTTATGAGTCTGGCAAATCACTTTTACCTTTCAGTTCTCTGGAAAGTTCTCTAAATCTATAAATTGCCTTAGTTTGGAGCATTTCTTCACCTAGGTATTCTAGTGAAATCACAGTCCAGTCCCTATTCCATCACATAATTTTACAATTGAAATGAAATGATAAAGTGCTTTATAATGTCTCTGATTATTTGTACTGCAATTATTTATTATTAGTCATTCTCTTATCTGATCTCAAATTCCCTGGCTCATTGCCTTTACCCTCTATTTATTACCACTGAACCGGAACCTTCTCTATCACAGACAGGTATGAATTGCATGAAAACCACTCTTTCTTTTCTCTTTCCCTTCCCATTCCCTTCATAAAAATGTAGAGCAGCTCCTCTACCCATATAGATAGGATTGTCCTATGGCAGAATGTTGGAGGTGTTGTCAGTCTCAGTCCCTGTATATAGCATTCCTTTCTTTGCAGTAAGTGAAAGCTTACTAATCAATTTTCACTGGTATAAAACCAAAGTGAGAATATAAGCTTCTATTTGTTGAGAACTGAATTTCTTCTAGTTCTAAAGTGAAAATCCTTTTAAATTTTATTTCTGTGGATATGGCGAAAAAGGGGTCACTGAAATATTAGCATATGAGATTAATAATAAAATAATTATAACATAATCAAATTAATAATAATAAAATTACAAAGGTTTGCTATGTGCTTTTCAAATATTATCTCATTTTGATCTTTACAAGAACCCTATGAGAAAGATACTATTTTTATCTTTATTTTACAATTGAGGAAACTGAGGTAGACAAAGGTTAAGTGACTCACCCAAAGTCATCCAACTATTAATTATCAGAGGTTGGATTTGGACTCAGGTCTTTTTGACTCCATACCCAATGTGCTATCCATCCCATCAACTAGCTTTTACAAGAGGCAAAGTTCAGCAGCAAAAAGGGTTCTCAATTTGAATTCAGCCTAACCTTCAGGGTTTTTTTTGAAAGGCAAATGGGGTTAAGTGGCTTGCCCAAGCCCGCACAGCTAGGTAATTATTAAGTGTCTGAGACCGGATTTGAAACCAGGTACTCCTGACTCCAGGGCGGGTGCTTTATCCACTGCACCACCTAGCCGCCCCTCAGCCTTTCAGTCTCAGCTTTGAAATGCTGGGTGCTTTGGACAAGTCATTTGGTTTGTCTGAGCCTTGACTACCCACAAAATGAAGACTTGAATAAACAAGGACCTACCATTTCACTCACATTGTATTAGGGACAGAAACAAAGACAGAAATGAGATACCAATTATCATACGGAAAGGTCTCCTCTAATTCCAAATCCCATGATCTTGTGTTCTGGTCTCATTCTTTTAATCTAGTAGCCAAGTCTTCAGAGTTAACTTTCAGAAGGAGAGAATGACAAGCCATCCATCCTAGGAACACAAGTCTCAAAGAGTTCAGTTTCCAGAAATAAGACTTTGAAGGATCTAAAGCCAATGTTGGCCCATAAGCAAACCAAACTGGCTTGCATTTATTAAAAGTCCAAAACATATCCATTTTGGCTAAACAGAGCTAAAAACCAAAGAATTCCTGCCTTCTAGGAGCTTACGTTATACTGTATTAGGGAGGAACAGCACATATGTACTAAGGAAATACAAAATGGGCAAGGAAATCTAGAAAATGAATTTTGGCAAGTGAAGTCATCAGAAAAAGGTCTAGCTTGGAAAAATGATACTTAAAGGGAGTCCAGGTACACACACACACACACACACACACACACACACACACACACACACACACACATATATATATAAATGATACTTAAAGGGAGTCCAGGTATATATACATATATATATATATGTATATATATCAGCCAATACAAAACCTAGAGAAAGGAGTTGGAAAATGTCAGAGGGGAAAATAGGCTCATTTGCCTGCCATATAGTGTTTGAAAAGGGATAAGGTGCAGTTAGCCTGGAAAGGTAGCCTGAAGTCTGAGTATGAAGGACTCTAAATGCAAAACAGAGACTTTGTGCTTCAACAGAGCCACTGAAACTTCTTGAACAGTGGGTCACTTAGTTAGACCTGTAAGGATTAAGACTTTGTCAACCAAGTGAAAGATGAATTGGATGGAGAAGGGAGACATTAGGAGCAGAGAGGCCAACTTGAAGTTTAGGAGAGCTAATGTGGACAGCACTAGAGGAAAGACTGTGTGACGTGAAAAGGGATGGACAGCAGAGATGTTGTAGGATCAAATACTGGTGAGGGTGTTTCTATGTAAGTGGGAATGTAAGATATGGTTGATAATATATCAGAAAGGAATCATCCTGGACCCCTTGGGTGGTCATCTGGGAAAGCCTTTGGATCCTTTCTTTAGAATCAAATTTTTTTAAGTACATATTTTGATTTTTCGCCTCAATTACTGTTAAAATAATTTTTTAACATTTTTTTAAGTTTTGAGTTCCAAATCCTAACCTTCCTTTCCTCCTTCCCTTGCCTCCTCCCTGAAAGGAGATCAGATATAGGTTATTCATATGCAATCATGTAAAATATTTCCATATTAGTCACTTGGTACAAGTGACTAGAATAAAAGAAAAAGAATGAAAGTGAAAAATACCATGCTTCATTTTCTATTCAAACAGTATCAATTCTTAGAACAGTAGTGAAAATAAAGATGTTATTTTTTCCCATCTAAGTTTAAGAATCCCCTGAAATCTATTCAAATCTACCCATTTAGAACCTAGATTAAGGCCCCTGCTAAAAAGGAGCTAACCAGATGGATGTAGACAGACACTAGTCAAATGGCAATTTGCCAATCTATCCGAAATTAAGATAACAGGTTGAGTTAGTAGTAACTGTTTTAGTAGTAGTAGTAGTAATAGTAGTAGTAGTAGTAGTAGTAGTAATGATGATTCTCACACTGATGTAGCACGTTCAAGTTTTCCAATATCTCTGCATCTAGCCATCATCAGATTCTTCCCAGTAGTCCTGTGAAGGGTTATCATCTTTATCTTGGAGTTTCTGATCCCTTAGAGAACCAACCTAGAGGCTTTCACAGCTAATAAGCTCGAGATCTGAACCCAGCTCTCCTGATACCAAGTCTAACAAGCTTAGTTTAGTGTTCTCCTCTGCCTCCTTTTGGTTCAGAGGAATCTTACTATCTTGAAGATCAAGGCTGTTATCTGGGGGAAGCAGCGGCTTCAAGCACAGTGACCAGGCGCCCAAAGAGGGAGTGGGGAGGCGGATCTTGGTAGAAGGTAACACTATTAGAAAAAGCATCACAGACATTATGAAGCTCCTAATTGGGGAGTATTAGAATGTCCTTTACCTTATCTGGAAAGGAATCTTCCTATGTGTATATATATATATATATATATATATATATATATATATACACACACATATATATATGTATGTGTGTGTGTGTGTGTGTGTGTGTGTGTGTGTGTAACTTCTGTATTACCTGGAACTGAAAGTGAAAGTGAAGAAAAGCAGCCCTGGTGGTACCCACAAAAATCTCTCATGCTATCTGAATCCTGTCAATGGACTGAAATGAATAAACTGGACACAGGAAACAGGAGAGCCATTTCTACCATAACAATAAAGACAACTTTGAAACATTTAAGGACTCGTGTCAATGGTGTACCTACACCTCTAGATCCAGAGGACCAAAGATGAAGTGGATCATCTCCCTCCTGCATGAGAGGTGATGAATTCAAGAAGGCCGAAGGAAGCAAACATTGTCAATTGTGGTCCATGGGCCAATTTGTTTGACTTGCCTATGAATATTTGTTATGAGAATTTTGTTTTTTTCTGTTTTCAGTAGAAGGAGAAAAAGAGAGGGAGGAAAAATGATTTTTGTTCATTTGACAAGTTGACTTTAAAAAATGAAGAAAATTATTTTTAAAAAGAGATTTACTGAAAGACATTTGTAAAAATAAGGACAAAGCATATGAAAGCCAAGAGGTGAACTAAGGATTCCAGGAGGTAGTGATGAATGTGTTTCAGATCTGTACCACCTGTGTAACAAAGGCACAGTAGGAAAAAATGTTTTATTTAGGAAACAATTAGAGAAACAGATGGGAAGAATGTTTGAAGGGCAGCAATACGAAGGAAAGTCATTGAGACAATACTGAACAATTTGTAAATTCAACATATTTTTAAGATATTTCCAGGGCAGCTAGGTGGCACAGTGGCTAAACACAGGCCCTGGAGTCAGGAGTACTTAGGTTCAAATCCACTCTCAGACACTTAATAATTACCTAGCTGTGTGGCCTTGGGCAAGCCACTTAACTCCGTTTGCCTTGCAAAAAAACCTAAAAGAAACAAACAAAAAAAAGATATCCCCCCCAGGGGGAAAGTAATTTTGGAGCCATGTGTATATATGTGTTTCTACATTACTTACACTTACAGGTAAGCATGTAAACTCTTTGATATGGAGTCCTAGAACCAAGGTTACTTTTGATCCTTCATCAAGGAAAAAGATCAATGACATCCAAGGCCATGGAATGGGAAGGACTGGCAACTGCACAAAATCCGTTACCCTCAACCACAAAAGGCTACCCTAGCAAACCCTAGACTTACATATCTATACTTGGAAGGGACCTCAGAAGTCATCAGGTCCATTTTACAGGTAAGCAAAGCGAGGTCCAAACAGATGAAGTGGTTTGCCTCAAGGTTATCTGGGCAATTAAGTGGGAAGGTCAGGATTGCTTAGGTCCTCTGGCTGCACATCCCATAATTATTCTTTGACTTGGTGAGATAGTGACTTTCAGTTCCAGGTAACACAGAAGTTATATATACATACATACATACATACATACATACAGACATACATACAGACAGACAGACAGATAGATAGATAGATAGATAGACAGATAAATAGATGATACATAGATAAGACATGTATGGGTGTATGTTTATATGTGTTCCTTTAAAAATAATTTTTAAAATAATTATGGCTTTACTAGGCCTCATCCAATTCATAGTGGCTCGATGGTCTATTTTAAATGGTTTACTTGGATTTTTCTTTTAACTAGTAGAAACCCACAGTCAGGGGCAGCTAGGTAGTATAGTGGATAGAGCACCAGCCCTGGATTCAGAAGGATCTGAGTTAAATTGTGACTGCAGATACTTATTAATTGCCCAGATATGTGACCTTGGGCAAGTCACTTAACCCCATTGCCTTAAATAAATAAAATTTAAAAAAAAGAAAACCACAGTCAACCTTGGGAAAAATTCATAGCTTTCTAAAGTGCTGCCCCAGCCCCCCTCCCACTCAGTGCATTCTCAGAAAATACCAACTTGATAATTAGCCCAACTGATTTGCATTATCTTTCTCTATATTTCATCTTTATCCCCACTTTAGACCACTGCTTATCTTAACTCACTGACTCCTTCCAGCACCCATCATGGGTTTCTTAATATGCAATAAATATTGAATTGAATTAAACCAAATAAAATTGAATTAGATGACACCAAACAGAATTAGAGAAGAAATTCAACTGAGAAGACATCCCTTTGGATCTTTATATGCAGCAATGTATTTTTGGAATGATTTTGACTTGCTCTGAAATAAAAAGGATTTCTGACAAGTCCTGAACCCCAGGAAATTATATTAACCCTCTTTCCCCTTTTTTTGGTCCTCCTCAGTCCCCATAAATTCCTCGAGTATCCCCATTAATCCAAGTTTTCATATACACAAGTGTTTTGATATTGCTGGCTCAGGTTAGCTATGGCGTCACTTTCTCTGTTGGGGAGATTAGATGAGGTTAGATATAGGTATTAAAGGATGACTCTGCAATGTCTCTCATCTTGATACTCTTTTATTTTTCAGAAATACTAGGAAGGACAGAAAAGCCCTAAAGCCCATTTCACCCCTTGTGATTTACTGAAGACTTGATTTGGACACCCAACACAAATCAGAGATAAAGTCAGTACAAGTATCTTAGTTCATAGGATAATCTTGTAAAACAGTCCTTTGTATCCAACTGGATTTGTCTTTGTATTTAAATGGGTGGTGCTAGTCCCAATGCAAATTATTCTCCACAGTCCCTGTATTATTCTATTGGGTATATGAGAAAAGCAAAACACAAAAATAATCTATAGAAAATCACACCAAAATTAAATCTGCTATCCAGAGGTGCCATTCATCAAGCTTAAATATTTTTAAATTGCCCTATCCTTTGGACAAACAAGAATCTGAACATCTCAATGGACCTTAAGGACAGATGGTCTTTTCCTTGTTCAAGACCATATCTTTTTTCAGGTCAAGGTGTGCATTTTGGGGGAGTTGAGAAGGACTACCAACATTGTTGAAGGGTTGCTGAAGGATTGATTAGCAGAAAGTACTGGGCATCAATGTGTGTATATCTGTGTGTGGGGATTAACCTGGAGAAAAGACTGAGAGTGGGCACTGTACAGCTGCCCTTCCAGTACCAAGGCAAAGAGTTTCTCCTGTTCTACTTGGACTCCAGGGACAGAAGTAGGAAGTTGCCAACTGGCAGGCTGAGACCTGAGACACTAGGTGAGATATAGGGAAGACAGACTATAGATCAGAGCTAGGCAGGAAGCAAATGTTAAGTTCCCTCTCACTGTTGGTCTTCCCGTGTAGGCTGGATCAGCCTTTTGTTAGGAATAGTTCAGAAGGCCTAATTCCTTTTCAGCTGCCACAAAACTTACGTTTGATATTTGGATTTGGTCTTTGTTTTAGAAAATTCCTTGAGGGTCTGAGGCTGAAGGTGAGGAAGGCTTCCATAGCCTTCCTATTCTGAAATTTTGTTATAAGCTTCTCTACCAAACCCATAGTTCTTCCTACAGGAGAATCTACAGATATCAGAAGTATTAGAAATCATTTCATTCAGTCCCCTCATTTTATAGCTCACCTCCCCCACTCCAATCTTCTCCCCTTTCTAGTTCCCTGTTATATATTATCTTTCTCCATTAGAATGTAAGCTTCTTGAGGGCAGAAACAAATTATCCTTCTATCATCTATCTATCTATCTATCTATCTATCTATCTATCTATCTATCTATCCATCTATCTGTCTATCATCAATTTACCTATCTGTTTATCCATCTATCCATCTGCCCAAGAAAGAAGGCACTTAAAGATTTGAGAAGTTAGAGGTCCACCTTCCTAATTTTATTAAGGTGCCACCAGCAAGAATCTAACTTTCTTTCCCTAGGCAAATGCAGTCTGGGGACAGAAATAAGATGAAGGAATACTCTAAGTCCTATTAAATCTAGAGGAAAATAAAGGAGAATTGTAGGGCTGGGGATTGGGGGTGGGTGGGAAAGAGTAAGGATAAAGTAAGGGTTGGGGAGGGAAACTTATGCCATATCCACCTGAGTGTTTTACATCCCTTCCCTTTTGTGAACTCAAATGCCTCCTTAATTTCAGATATTCCCTGTTCTTGTAGAACCTGATACCCCAGACCACTCCCACTAACAATAATGGCCAGGGTAAACACTAGGGACAGCCAGACTCCTACAATAGCCACCACACTGGTCCACAAAGACCTAGACCTCTTTTACCGTCCTTGACAAGGTGCCAGGAGCCAGAGGAGTCCTTTGCCTTCACCCAAACCTGGCTTCCACCTGAGTCCACCAAGGTATCAGTGTTTGGATTGCTTTCATTTAGCATGGTTGACCTGAGAAAGGGAGGAAGGTGAGTAGGGTTCAACTGCTGGCTGAAGAGTCTATCAGCTGGCCATTCTTCACTGAGATAAGTCTGGTGCTGGCTGTAGCCAAGGAGGCATTTCACGGAGTGATCCGTGATAAAAGAGCTCTTTCAGGGCCCCCGGGCTCTGCCCCTTCAGGAAGTCTGTCGAAGGATTGCCCATCTGGCAGTTGAAGAAGCCTCCAAAGGGAATGCCTGCTTTTGTGCCCTTCTCATACACACACACACACACACACACACACACACACACACACACACACACACTCTCAGATCCTCAAAGAGCAGCAGAGGGTAGAAGTAGGTCGGGCATGACTGGGTCTTTGTAAGTGGGCTTCCCTGCAGACCGGTGTACTGTCCTTCAAAGAGGAAGCTGGAGTTGGGGAGTACGGACATCTCAGTGGGAATGTACCAGTGGACAGATCAGTGTACCCTATGGGGGTGATGGTGCCTTACAGCGTTTGAAGAGCCAGTAGCAGCTGGTACACTGCTGCCCACTGCTGATCACTGTTCAACAAGATGGGTATGTAGTTCTAGGGGCAGGAAGCTAATTCAGTTAGGGGGTTCTGGGTAGGGTAGCATTGACAGTATGCCTCTGTGTCCTTCCCAGATACCAACTGGCACTTTTGGAAGTCCCCTGTGAAGATGAATTTATTCTGTGCCTTTTGACATGATCTGTTGTCCACATTGGGCTGGAAGTTGAAATTGGAGACTTTCAGCTTCAAGCAGTTGGGGTAAATGTTGCCTGCGTAATACTGACAGCATCATGCCCCATGAGAGCCAGCCACCTCACTGAGCATACTGGGAGCTCCAGTAGAGCCTCATGGATGTTGAAGGATGGTAGGGGCAGTCCTGCTTACCAATAGCCTATTGGGGATGCTCTCCTGCCACTTTTGAGCTAATGCTAAGGTAGAATGGTCCACAAGCCCAGCTGTAGATCTTGGAGGTCACCATATTCTTCATGTACTCCCACTCTTGTTGGCTCTGAACCTTCCCAGTCATGTTGGACCCCAGCTAGAGGCAGTTGTAGAAGATGACTGAAGCCAAAGCGGTGATGCTCACCTTCTGGTTGGTGTCCTCCTCCATGAAGGCATGCCTCTCCTGGTCCTCCTGCATCAGACAATCCCCCGCTTCCACCTGGATGAGCATATGGATACCATAGGCCAGCAGCAAGAGCTCAGCTTGCTTTTGGGTTGTTGGCTGCATTTGTCTTTCTCCAGATGGTTGTTGATGTCCATCAGCTGCTGCCAGAAGGCCTCTTCCAAGTCCAGGATCAGCAGGATCAGCAGGATGCCAAGGAGCTGGACCATTGGCTTCTTCCTTAGGCTAGGCATCAGAGGGCACCACCCCCAAGCCAACTCAGAGCCAGGACTAAGACCATTTGGAACCAATACAGGAGAGCTAGGTTTCAAGGGTCCCAGGGATAATTAAGAAAGCATGAGACCAGAGACTTTGAAGACAGCTATTGGAAAACTAAGTTCCAGAAGATACCAGAACCCCCTCCCCCATGCTCACTTTCCAGCCTCTCTGCTCTCCTGACTTGGAAAGAAACCGAGGGATCTATTGAAGTCTCTAGAAAAATAGGTAATATAATGGAGAGCTAGCCTTTGAACCAGGAAGACATGAGTTTCCAGGAAACTGGGAAACTGGCACTAAAACCTTGAGTAAGTCTCTTGATTTCTCTTGGTTTCAGTTTCTTCACCTATAATATGAGAGGATAATAGGATGGGAAGAATGTGAGTTTGAATCCTATTTCAGATGCTATTAAGTAACACTGGGCAAATCATTGCCTGCCTCAATTTCCCCAATTGTAAAATAGAGATTTTAATAGAGCCTACCTCATAGAGGTGACATAGTGGACAGAGTATTGGACTTGAAAACAGGAAAAATCATTTTCATGAATTCAAATCTGGTCTCAGACACTAAAAGCGTCACTTTGAGCAAATTTCTTAACCCTGTTTGCCTCAGTTTCCTCATCTGTGAAATGAGCTGGCAAATCACTCTAATATCTTTGTCAAGAAAACCCCAAATGGGATCATGGCAAGTCAGATGTGACTGGAGTGATTCAACAAGACAACAACAACAGCATCTACTACTACTACTACTACTACTACTACTACTACTACTACTACTACTACTACTACTATTACTATTGTTGTACCCAAAGAGTGAGATGGAGACCAGAATTTGATAAGTTTGGAGAGCTTTAATATTCCTGGGGACTGTCTGGAGATGATGAGTACCCAAATCAGACAGTACCTGAGTGTTCAGGGAATAGGGTTTTTATAGTGTTTTGAGGGAGAGGTACTGAGAGCAAGCAGAAGACAGAAGCAAAGACAGCAGTTAGATATATTGTCTTAGTACAAGCATATGTAAACATATGGTTCAGTATAGCTAGGGGGCTGGACAGAGTGGGAGAGGGTCAGGGTCTCTGTGTTATGTCTAAACATGTTTCCTGAGATAGAGGGAGTCAAAGATTCACAGGCTTCCCACAGGTTTGAGGGAGTGAACTTTACTATCTGCATCTGGGGAAGGGGAGGCAGTCCTGGGAGGAAGCAGGAATCTTACAGAGAAAGCAAGATAATTAGGCTAACAAGGCTGCTTTCTAAATCTTAGCTAAATTTATGGTATATCTGTGACCCCTTGGGTCCTATTCAGGCTATTTTCAGACCCAAAGGCTCCTAGCCAAAGTTATATTTCTAAGGAATTTCTCAGGGCCCAGAAGGATGTCAGGCACCCCTTTCTATACAGGAATTTCACAAACATTGATATTGTACTTCACTACTACTACTACTACTACTACTACTACTACTACTACTACTACTACTACTTACTACTACTACTACTACTACCAATACTGTTACTACTACTACTGTTACTACTATACCACCATCACTACCACCACCACCACCACCACCACCACTACTACTACTACTACTACTACTACTACTACTACTACTACTACTACTACTACTTACTACTACTACTACTACCAATACTGTTACTACTACTACTGTTACTACTATACCACCATCACTACCACCACCACCACCACCACCACTACTACTACTACTACTACTACTACTACTACTACTAGTGAGGGTCAGCTAAGTGAAAATATATGTAATCTACAAACATTAAATCACTATAAACCTTAGCCATCATTATTATTATTTAAAAAATTTACCTTGTAAACCCTAGTGTAATAGGATCAAAAAATCCAAGTTCTAGTAATATCTTTTCCATTGACCTATTGTGTGATTTTTTTTTGAAAATTAAGCTTTTTTTTTGTTTTTTTTCTTTCCCCAAGGCAAATAGGGTTAAGTGGCTTGCCCAAGGCCACACAGCTAGGTAATTATTAAGTGTCTGAGGTCACATTTGAACTCAGGTCCTCCTGACTCCAGGGCGGGTGGGCTGGTGCTCTATCCATTGCACCACCTAGCTGCCCCCAAAATTGAGTTTTTAAAAAATGTTTTAGTTAATGAAGATTCCCCTCTCCCTGTTGAGATGGAGAATCAAAATCCATTTTAAATGTTAAATACATACATACATATATATAATCAAACAAAACAAATTTTCTGCATTGGTCAAAAAAGTCTCAATTTGACCTGTGAACTCATCACATCTTTATCCAGATGTAAAGGTGCTATGTAGTAGTAGAAAGTTACAACACTGATTTTTCTGGGCCTGAATGTTTTGAGTTGCGAATGCTCTAAGGGCACTTTCAACTCTAAATCTCTTTAGTTTCATTGATAATGGAATATAGTCAGGTTATCATTATTTTTAAAAGGCTTCATAGTGAAGAAGGACACAAAGTTTGATAGTGGAGAATCAGAATGAGGAACTGGTGGGTGGGATGATAAGAATGCTGATAAAGGAACTGGTGGGTGGGATGATAAGAATGCTGATAAAGGACAATAAGGGAAGGTCAGCCTCAAATGGAAAGGACTTATTCAAGATAAATTAGCAGATTGTAAGAAAGTTTCTATCTGTTCTATTTGAGTTTCAAGAGCTGGAGGAATTAATAAGTGATATTAGAATGGAGAGAACCTGAAAGAGGCTAAAAAGATCTAAGAACAAATATTATCTAAATTAAAAAAGAAAAATGGGGGTGGTGGAGTTGGAAAGGACAGGGAGGGAGGGAGAATTGAGTATTTCAACAGTGAACTTGCCCAGTTTCCGTCAAAATTCTAGGACACTATATATTAAGACAATGATTTGTGATTCCCCAGAAAAAGACATCAGGGACATAAGAGCCAATTTGGTTTTGTAAAGAACAAACAGATCTTGCAAGACAAACTTTACTTTTTCTGAGGTTACTAGGTGGGCAGATCAGAAGAATGGAGATAACGTTTACCTGAATTGTAATGAAATATTCAATTAATTCTTCAGATCTCTTCTTGTTGGCAAGACGACAATATCTGGGTTCCACTGTAGTACAGTTAACTGATTTTTAACTGACAAGAAGGAAGGTACTTTTTTACTTTTCTTTGGGGCCAAGATGAATCATTATAATTAGTCATCGTGCAGTTTATTTTGGAGTTTTTTTGATCTTCTGAATCATGTTGTTGAAATCATTGTGTCTTTCCATTTCACTTTACTTCAGCTCATGGTTCTCTGTTTTCTTCATAGTCATCAATTCTTATAAATATTCTATTAGTCATGTACAACATTTTGTTATGTCATCTATTTTGATTCTTTACTGCCACAAAAAAAAAATTTGCTCCAAATATCTGGTTATATAGGGGACCTTTCTGCAGTAGGTGACTAGCAATGGGGTCCCTGGGTCAATTTTGGACTAGATTTCTAAATTTTATGATCCTACATTCCTCTTGTCCTCTGCTGTTATAAATGAATGAAAAGAAAAATCTTCTAGAGTGAGAGAAAATTGTACATTGTACCTAGGTGCAAGGTACCCGTACCTTGTAAGGTGTTTCTTGCAAGATTCATGAATAAAATGTACAATTTTCTCTCACTCTAGCAAGTTTTTATAACAATTTGGGGGCTTGTGTCAAGATCTTCAGAAGCCCTTGAGGAAGCCCCGGGGGGAGCCCTCATAGCTTGATTTCAAGCCAGATGTTTCTTTTCTGGGGTTACCTCAGGTGGATCTCTAAATGGACATGAAACCCTGCCATTGACAGGAAGAGTGATGGAAAATTGTGGAAACGACAGAGAAAGGTAGGGAAACTTCGGTTTTTTTATCTTTCGAGGCTGATTCTAGACAGTTCTAGGAAAGGAAATACTAGATGGGAGGCCAGGGGTCCAAAAGGCACCTCAGGGAGGGGAGGAAGAGACACCCTCCCCATCCAATACCCAAGGAGAGGCCTTTGGGTAGGAAATGAGCTAGCTGGGACAGCGAGGATGTTGTCCAGGGTCAAGAGAAAAGTAAATTCATCAGATACTGCTGTTCTGAATGGCCACAAATCCCCATCCAAGGATTGTCTGGTGGCCAAGATTTGGGTCTGATGAACAGTGAACCATAAGGTACCTTTTTTTTTTTTAGATTTTTCAAGGCAATGGGGCTAAGTGGCTTGCCCAAGGCCACATGGCTAGGTCATTATTGAGTGTCTGAGGCCAGATTTGAACTCAGGTACTCCTGACTCCAAGGCTGGTGCTCTATCCACTGCACCACCTAGCTAGCCCCATAAAGTACCTTTAAATAAAGAGGAGGTGGTATGCAGCATGTTGGATAATTGGGAATGCTAAATTATGTCTGAGTAAGTTAGAAAAAGATAAAAAAAAAAACATAGATGGGATCCTCTGACTGCTCCTAGAGAGGAGGAGGCTAACAGCAGGGGCCCAAAAGGAGAAAAAGAAATGTTTTCTAAATTAAGGAAGGCGATTGGATCCAATGCTGTGTGAATGAGTTTGAATGTTCCTGCAGGAGTGTGTGTGCATTTGTTCTATGTCCTGTCTCATGTAAGTGTCTATTTTAGGCATTTCTGGGCCTGAGGACCCATCTTAAGTTTTAAAAGAGGAATGGCTGGGAGTTGGGCCCAGGAGTTTCAGAAGGTGGGGGAGAAGGAAGCAGTGTGCAGTGTCCCCCACATGGAAATCAGCCCTTCCCTCACTGAGCCAGTGGTCGCTGTGCAAGGTGTGTAGAGTGAAGAGAAGGGATGGGGATCCCTAAAGAGAAAAAGCTGTGGTTTGGGGAAGAGTTTAGTAGAGTTTAAGAGAAGGGAAAGATTGAGAAGTTCTAGGAGGAAAGACTTTATCCTTACAAGTGTCTGGGAAAGATCCCATGCTTTCTCCCTGGGTTGGGGGGAAGGGGTGATGGGTTGGACACATGGTGGTCTTGATCCCATCCACATCTTGTTAAGACTTGAACCCTAGACTGAGCCTAGCCATTCACCCGTAGAGGGAAGGGGGAACAGACAGGAGAGTTCAAGTGGGATATGTGATTGGAAAAAAAAATGGATAAAATCCAGGGGTTAAAAGACTCCTTTATTGAAAGGAAATCACGTTGAATGAATATTGTCTGGCCATGTGGCCTGAGTGATGACTGTGATGACTTGCATTGTTTTTAAATTTTTTAGAGTTTTAGAAAGTGAGCTGAAGGTTTTAAAAGAAGGATACTAATGTTGCATTATTCTGACAAAATTTGAACAGAAAGGGCGGAATTAAATAACTTAGATTGTTAAATTAATTTGGGATTAAACTATTTTTAACAAATAACTTTTGCAAGGAGTTATGTGGTTTGGGATTTTAAACTATTGTAACACCTTTGGGGTGTTAAAGTGGTATTGTGTTACTAAGAAGAGAAATACCTAGGTTATCAGGGATGTTTACTGATTTCTTTTGGGAAAAAGCTCTAATTGGTTTTAATGTTAAATTTAATAATGCTAACAATTGCATTTTTTATTTTGTATAGAGCTTTGGGAATGTGAGTGCTGGATTCTCTGTGTAAGGTACTCTGAAGTTTTTATCAAACTAAGCTGTTGGGAAGTTAGTTGAATTGTAATTACATTGGGGTTTTGAATGTGTCATGTTTTGAGATTGGATTCTGAGAATTTGGGTAAAGACAAAAGTGTAAAGATCATGGGATATTCATTCTACTCTTGTTCTAAGGGAAATGAGATGTTTAAATAAGAATCTTAATGTTTAATGTATGTTTAACAATGCATGTTTAAAGAAGTCAAGAATGTGGTAACTGCAGACAGCTGATGGGGGGCTCTGAACAAATTGCAATTGTGGGCCCTATTATAAGGTAACTTATTGATGAATAAAATGTTTTTTATCAGTTATATGATTCTTCTGTAACTGCAAGGAGATTATATTTGCAATATTTAGTTATCTATTGTGAATATGTTATTCAAATACTGTATTGTTAAAGCCTGATTGCTTAGCTGTGTGACCTTGGACAAGTCACTTAATCCAATTGCCTTGGGAAAAATAACCATTTGTATGTCGAGGATGGCTAGTAGGTAAACAAGGAGGCAGGGTGAAAATGTTCTCCATTGAGAAAGAAAGAGGGAGATTATTGGGTGACATTATTATAGCTATGTGAGTCTGTATAGGGAATGAGTCCTATCTCCGATTTAGACAACAGCATGTTAGTAAAGGTGGGAGGAGAGTCTAGCTGGCAGAAGTCAATGCCCAGTCTTTTAGTGTGGCTGTTGGACTTGCCATAGTTCACAGCAGTTTGAGAATTGGCCTTGGGTACCCCTGGGTCTGGCCTAGGTTCTCAGTCCCTGGTCAGAGGTGCACTGTGGCATAGGATTCTGATCCAGGGGAGAGAGACACTGGTGGCGTGTGACTGAGTCAGTTCAGGGTGACTATTGTTTACAACTGACTGGCCAGAGTATTTGCCTGGGGAGTAGCAAATGTCTGGACTCGTCCAGAAGCAGGGCACCTAAATTCAGGACTGTACAACTTAGAAAGAGGTGGCCTCAGACTCATGTCAGATTAATGATGGTACCTGGATCTCTCGTAAAGATGCACAAACTGGGGCATTTGTTAAGGGAAATTGATTATGAGTTAGTATGGACTTGCAAGGAAAATGCTGAAATGGCCATTTGCAAGAAAGATAATTTAAGGAACATCACTAGGTATATTAGCTATTCTTAGGGTTGATCCAATGGCACAAAATCAGGAATTTAGTTTGGATTTTGGAGCCAGGATGACCTTTCTAAAGACATTGGTATAAAAACGTGCAGTGGAAGGAGGTACAGCAACTTTGGAAATGTACCTATTATCATGATGATTATGTGGCCTATTTAAGAGGGCCCCTTGGAAGTAAAGAGGAGGAACAATATTATCCATTTGTTGGAAATTATTCCTGGAAGACCAGCTAGCACTAGAGGGACATTATTGGATTTGTAGGACTGTTGCCTAGGCCCAGTTGTCCAAAGAGTTGGTCAAGGATTTATCTAGACTTAAGGGCCTACTACCGGACACAGGATGGGAGTTGGGGCCATGGAACCCCAATTTATATCCTGAATCGGCTAATAAGACTCCAAGCTATAGTTGAAATAATTGCCAATCAAACAGCTAGGCTCTTGGACTTGCTGGCTATCCAAGTCATACAAACAAGAGAGGCGAGTATTCAACATAGATTGGTACTAGACTACCTGTTGGCCAAGGAAGGAGTAGTCTGTGGTAAACTGAACTTGTCAAGCTGCTGCCTAAAGATAGAGGACAATGGGCAGGTGGTAAAGAAAATAACCAACGATATTAGAAAGTTGTCCATTCCAAACCTGGACAAGCCCATTTAGTACCTCTTGGATGAATGGGTTTACTGGTTCATGGTGGAAACAGTTACTGGGTACCTTACTATCGGCCCTAAGTGGGAGAATCCTATTAGCCGTGTGCATCTCCCATGTATGATCCAGTTAATAACTCAAATAGTACAAGATTTTATCAGCAAATTAGGACTGGTGTATGACTCTAATAAGGAAGAAGTAAAGATATTGATAGGGAAAGGCAGTAGTCCTATCGAGGATGAGGATTGTGAATTAATTTGAGGAAGATGCTGCTGGTGAAGTGTGAAGACCAAGTTATTATTAAAAAGAAAAGGGGGAATTGTGAGGAATATAGGGTGTTGGTCTTCATGGGTGTGGAGGGGAGCCCTTATGGAATCCATTACAAAGGGGGAATGGCCCAGCCAATCACAAGGCTGGAAGAGTTTTCCTAATCCAAGAATGGCAAATCCTAAACCAATTCTCAACCAGTCAAGAGTGACCTAGAGATCTTGGCCTAATGCTACTGAGTTTGAGCAATTAGGTAATTGAATATTAACCCACATACCCCCTGTAGTGATTGGGGTTCTTTAGCATGTCATGCCTTGGATGATGGGGGGGATCAAATTAGGGGCATGTCATGGAATGGGTGGACCTCTTAGATTGTAACTCAAACTCTGAGAGCCTATGAACATCCAAGAGGGAGGGGAAAGAGTTTCTGAAGACCATAAATTACCTGACTTTCAAGACTAATTTGTGCCTCACGCCTAGGTGTGAAGTACCCCTACCTTGTAAGGTGTATATTGCAAGGGTCATGAATAAAATGTACAATTTTCTCTCACTCTAGCAGGTTTTTCTTTGTATTCATATAATTATAACATCTGCCTTGGCCATAGCACAAAGAATCAGAAATGTTGAAAGTAGAACGGGGAGGATCTTAGAAGTCATCAGTCTAACCCTTTCATTTTAATCGAAGAAACTAAGAACAGAGAACTTGTGATTTGCCCAGGGTTACAGTGTCAGAGACCTGGCATATTGTTTTCAGTTTTGTCTTCTACATTTTAGAAAGTGGGCTGGGAAACCAGAGAATGTTTTATTTTTTTTTAATTTTTTTGTCAGTGACCAGTATAGTAAGAAGTTTAGAAAGATATGCCACATGAAGAAAGGAATTTCCCTGATTTGAGATCTTAAAAAATAGCTCATGTAATTCTAACCATAAAGTTCCCTCTCCTCTCTCTCCCCTCCCTCCCTTCCTACACTCCCCCCTTTCCTCAGTTTGGTAGGATAGCAGTTAGAAGACCTGACAATGGATGGTTGCAATTTATATATATATATATATATATATATATATATATATATATATATATATATATATATATATATATGTTTGTGTGTGTGTGTGTGTGTATGAAGGGAAGTTTCTTTGAACCTCAGTTTCTTCATCTGTAAAATCCTTTTATCCCCTCTTTCACAAGGCTGTTATGAAGATCAGAGGAGTTAATCTGTCTTAAAAGTACTATAGCAATATTGGCTGTGAGGACAGGATTTCAAGATGTCTTTGAAGTCCCTATGCTCCATCATATCTCTTGAATTTTACCTTTCCAGTCAGTTTACCCTGCCCCATCCCATTCTCTGGGATCTAGTAACACCAGCCTTGATCTTCCTATTACCCAACTCTGAGCATTTTCACTGATTTTCTCTTATACTTGGAATACTTTCCCTCATTTCTGCCTCCCTGGCTTCCTTCAAGTTTCAACTAATTATCCATTCCTTTTAAGAATATTGCTTTTCGGGGCAGCTAGGTGGCGCAGTGGATAGAGCACGGCCCTGGAGCCAGGAGTACCTGGATTTAAATCCGGCCTCAGACACTTAGTAATTACCTAGCTGTGTGGCCTTGGGCAAGCCACTTAACCCTATTTGCCTTGCAAAAACCCAAACCAAAATATTGCTTTTCCTATGTAGTCTTCAATTTATCCACTATTTACTTTGCATGTAGTTGTTTGCATGAGTTCTTCCCCATTAGACAATGAGCAGGAACTGTTTCGTCTTTGTTTTCCCCTTAGAAGCTGTTAGTTATATCCTTTGCCCTTATATCCTCAATATGTTTGCTGTTAAGATTGTGAAAAGATAAGATTCTGAAAATAAGATTCTGAAGATAAGATTCTGAAAATCTCTTGACAGGATAAGATACCAAGCCTCCAACTTTTGGAACAGAGGGCAACTCTGATGGGTTGGCCACATTACTCATCTCCTTATCCCAAAGACTTTTATGGAGAACTCACAAGAGCTCACGTGGTGGTTAAGAAAATGATTCAAAGACACTCTCAGGGTCTTTCAAGAATTTGGGGATTGACTGTGAATCTTGGGAGACACAGGTGCAGGACCACCCAGCATGGTGCTGCCTCATTATTGAGGGTGCTATGCTTTATAGCAAAGCAGAATTGCAGTAGCTCAAAGGCAGCAAGAGATGAGCAAGTTTAGAGAATCCTCCCCAGGTGTTCACCGGGACTCTAGGTGGTGGTACATTCTGAGGTCATATGGGTCTGTTCAGCCAGCTGGGAAACACTGCCAGATCCTCTCACAGTGATGTGGTGTTGATCCTCTTTGAGGACTCCAGCCAAACAAGTTGACTGAGATTCAACTTTGTTCACAAATCATAGCTCTGCTGTTTAGAAGAGATGAGGAAATGTTTCTTTACCCTTTCACTATAAAGGTGAATGACTATGATTGTGGAACAGCCATTTCATCTGGTATCAGATAAGGTCAATCTTTGCTGAATTTTTTCCTCCCTGATTCTTTGTTAAAAGGGATGTCATTTATATTTTGACATGAATGTGGTATAAAAGAAAAAAATTATTAAATCTAAATTTTTTTTAAAATCATAAGTGAGCTCATGGACTCATAACCCCAAATTTGTACTGGAGGTCTAAACCAGAGCATGGTCAAGGGCAGACACTATAAGGACCTTTGATAATGGTTCCAAACAGGGGTAAATTCAGAAAGAGCACTAAGATTTGAAGAGGGAGGATTTTGATTTTGAACTGTGAGGGTCATTTTTCCAAAAACAGATAGAAAAATTGAGGCCCCTAAATAATAACAGTGTCAGAATTTGAACTTTTGTTCCTCAATCTAGTGACAGTTGATTTAGTCCAGTCTGATTTTTTGAGATCCTGACTTTGGCTAGGTAATCCTGGGCCATTCCTTCCCTCTCTGGGCCTGGTTTTCTTCACTGGTAATGGGGGATTAGGGGAAAGAAGGGGGGGGGTGGACAAGATGATTCCTAAAAGTGATGATCAACCTTGAAGGACTGGCTCATTCCATCAGTGCAACAAGCAGGAACAATTTTGGGCTGTCTGCAAAGGAGAGTGCCATGTGTATCCAGATAAGGAGCTGTGGAGTTTGAACAAAGTGCAAGGACTATTCCCTTTAATTCAGAAAAAAACCAGATATCTTATTGTCTGATCTTGTTACTTCTTAGACTTCTTGTCTCTTCTTTAAGGATATGATTTCTCTCTTATCACACCCAATTTGGATCAAGGTACAACATGGAAACAAAGTAAAGACTGACAGATTGCTTTCCGTGGGGGGTAGGGGGGAGGGAAGCAAGATTGGGGGAAAATGTACAACTCAAATAATATCTTTAATAAAAAGAAAAAGAAAAAAAAAGATGACTCCTAAAGTCTTTTCCAGCTGCATATTAAATTGTTCTAAATAAAAGTTGTCTTATTTCTAGGGCATGTAGACTTGAGATATTAGGACTCAATTGTTTGAACCCTTTCATTTTACAATTGAACCCAGGCAAATCAAATGTCTTACCTAAGGTTGCACACCTTAAGGTTTAGGAAGTATATTTTGTCCCAATGAACCCAGGGCAAATATGATTCCTACTTTACAAATTGGGAAACAGACTCAAAGACGGAAAATAATTTGCTCAGAGTCAACTCAGCTCATAGGTTAAGGAGGCAGGAATCCAACCCAGATGTCCTGGCCTTAAGTCTATTGTCCTTCATCAAGAGTTGCACTTATTAAAGACCAAGGTCTCCAGCTACATCCAAGGCCATCTCCAATTGATCTGATGTGTATCTGGCCACTGGACCCAGATGGGGGAGAAATTGAGACTGGTGACTTTGCACAGCACCCCCTCAATTAAATCCAATTCATTTGCTAGTCGTGGCATCACCTCCCTGTTGTCATGGTCCTCTTTGAGAAGAATGGACAAATAACAATCTATGAGCTGTTCTTATTTGGGGAGTGGAACATAGGGTGGAAAAACCATGCTGAGGGATTTAGGACTGCAAGAGCCTTTACAGATCTTCAAGGCTCCTCACTTTACAGAATAGGAAACTGAGGACCTTGCATTAAAAGTCAGCCTTGGGCTACAATTCTGGACCTTAGTCTACTCCTGGGGTGGGGGGTTCATTTAAATGGCCTCTGAGGGTCCTCCCAGCTCTCTGATTCCGACCTTATGCTGCCCAGGGAAATAGGCAGCAGAATCAGATTGGGAGTTTTAGCCAGCAGTCTCTAAAGGTGCATAAATCTACCCCTCTGGGCACCAGATTTCTAGTACAGGGAAGTAATTGCAGCTACCTTCTGGGACTCATTTAGAACTGGAAAGGATAGGTATTTACTGTGCTGTCTGAAGACTCCTAGACCCCTCGCCTCTATAGGTGCCCAGCATCTCCAAGGGACTTCTAAGCCACCTTTTAACACAAAGACCACATGAGGGAAAAAATGAGGACAAAGAGAGCCATTCTTGTTTATCATAATAAAATTTGTACAAGGAAATCAATGTGACTTGCTTATGTTTGATGTTCTACAATAAGAGGCCATCTGTAAAAAATACTTCATCCTCCATCCATCCACACCTGGAGCAGGAGCTTGTACCCTTGCTCAGGAGGAGCCCTGGGCCCGGCTCCGGCTACTCCCCTAGCTCCTGCTCTGGCCATCCTTCTCCTTGGGTGCAGAGTCCCCAAGGGGCTCACAGTTCCACTGTTGCCAGGGGTTAATTGCAGCAAATTGTTTCATCGTCTGACTCATCCGCTTCATGGGCTCATTATTCTTTTCAACGTGGGAGTATATCGGATAGCCCAGTTTGTCCAAAGCTTGGATCTGGTGGTAGATGATATGGGAGATCAGGCCTAATTTTCGGTACTCGGGCAGCGTTCCTGCCATCCTCAATTCTCCTGTGTTGTCCATTAGGTCCCAGGACACTGGAGTGCCCTCCGGCCCCAACAGGCAGTAGCTGGGGAAGTGCCGGATGCAACGTTGGATAAACTTCAGGCTCTTCTCGTTTCCCCCAAAGCTCCAGAGACTGTTTACTAATGAGGCATGTTCGATGTTCAGGGAGGACATCTTAAATATCTCTGAATTACTGTTGAGGAAAAAGGAAAGAACATAGCAAAAATTAAAGATCATTGACACATGAGAAGTGCATTAGGCTGACTGTAGATCATAGCCCTCACCATAGAGGGAGGGCAAACCTCAATTTAGGCACTTGCTAACTCTGTGGCCTTGGGTAAATCACTTAACCTCTCTGTTGGCTTTCCTCATCTCTTCCCTTGTGTGGAATAACTGTTATAAATTAGCAATTTTTTCTTAAATTGAGTCAAAATCTTCCTTCTGCAACTTCTACCCATTGGACTAAAGTTTCTTCTAACTTTTGATCTAGGGATCCCATGACCCTGAAGGGTTCTCTCCCCCTCTCTTTCACATCTCCATTTATTTTAAAACCCCTGGCTTCATTCAAGGAAGAACAAGTATGCTTCCCTCCCTAGAGAAAATAGTAAACCAGTGAAATAGCCCCAAAGGCAACTCATCTTTTTATTCCTCTTCATTGTTTCTCTGTCTTCTTAATAATCTAGTCTGAGCAGAACACATTGCCTCATAGAGCTTTTTGTTACCTTTAGCTTTTCTTCCTTCCTTTCTGCTACCGTCTTCTGGCCTCCTCACAATAGTTTGAATTTCTTGTCTTTCTCTTAAATCCTCCTCTTTTATTTTTTTTCTCCTGAAACCATTCCACTCTTTCTAGGAATCCTTCATTCTCTCTGACAAGTCAGTGTAAAACATTAGTGAAGCCCCATTAACTTGTAGACAGAAGAAAAATGTGTCTTTCATAGATATTTAGTTGTCACTTAGCACTGGCAGAAACAAACATAGTGAATTCTCAAGTCAGATACTGAGTTCTCTCATCTAGAGAACCTGGATTCAAATTCCACCAGATACAACTTACAGTGTTGGACGAGTCAGCTTATCTGGGCTTCAACTTCCTTATCTATAAAATGAGGGAAATGAACTCCTGTTCAAATCTGAGTTGAAATCAATAGTCCCTGATGCCCTTTCCAATTCCAATATTCTGTAGTTAACTGCAGCAACAAACTGTTTAGTCTATCCTGGAGATCTATGACTGAGGTTATTGAGTAAATTGCCTCATTTATAAAGGACTTTCCTATTTTTACAACCCCCACCCCCAACCTTTTCAGATATCATTAGTTATCACATTTCTTTTAATGCTCTAAAGCAAAAAGAAAAATACAGCAAAATGTGTCAGTAGCTAGAGCATGACTCTCTATTTCCTCCTCATCTATAAAATGTGAATAATATTATCGCCTACCTCCTAGGGTTATTGTGAAGATAGAATGAGATAATATTACCTTAATAATAAAAAAACCTTAAAACACTTGTCAATGCTAATTATTAGTTTAGCTTGGTGGTTCACTGAAGTTCTCTATTTTTGCTGTTGTTAGCCATTTTCATCATGTCCAACTCTTCATGACTCCTTTTGAGAATTTTCTTGGCAAGGATATGATTTATCATTTTCTTTTATAGCTCATTTAATATATGAGGAAATTGAGGCAAATAAGGCTAAGCAACTTTGTCCAGGGTCACAGTCAGTAAGTTTCTGAGGCCAGGTTTGACCTCAGGTCTTCAAGACTCCAGGCCCAGCTCTTATCCACTTTATTTACAATGCCGTCTCATTGCTTTCTGCAAATATTGCCTATTATTATCTAGAGGGTCTTCTGGGATAGCATGATCTATTGGAAAGAATATCAGCTTTTGAGTCACAAGCCTTGGGTTCATTTCTGACTCTTGTTACTATCTGCGTAATCTTGACTTGAGAGAATTTTCAAAATACTAAATGAAAAGCTTTCACTGAATGGCTCTAAATGGATGATTTTATGGAAATCCAGTTTGCTGACACTGACATCTTCCTTTTTTTCTCCTCTCCCTTCATTTGCTAATAAATCATCAGGTATTGGCTAATGTCACCTTCCTTGGGGAAGGGAGGTGTGTGTGTATGTATATCTGTGTGGTATGGTGTGGTGTGGTACGGTTTTTAATTATAATCCTTAGGAAGACAAACCCAGCCCTACTCTCTCTCTTGAGTTCTCATATTATCAGTTGCATTTTGAAGAACTCAAAGAAAAACATTCCAAAAGAGAATCATTATCCCTTTTCCAAATTTCTCTATTTTAGAAACAATCATTTTTTTTTGTTACCAGGTCCTATGTGAAGAGATGTTTTTACAAATATTATTTGATCCTCCTAAGGATTCTGCAAGTAGGTTCTGCTATTATTCCTGTTTTAAAGTTGAGAAAAAGCAAGGGAGAAATTAAATGACTTGACCCGGGTCACACAGCTAACAAGTATCTAATATTGGATAAGAACACAGATCTTCCTACCTCTAAGGCCCAGTGCTCTAGTCTAGTTGCCTTGAGTCACCCAAGAAAATAGCCTCGTTTGCTGACTCTACACTCTCTTCTCAATCCACATATTCAGTTCCCAAACTTTATCATTTCTTCCTACACAACATCTCTCACATTTGTTTCTTCTCCCTGCTCACACAACTACTACTCTTGTTTAGGAACCCATTGTCTCTCATCAGGGCTAATTCAATGACCTCCTAAGTGGACTCTCTTGTCTCATCTTGAATGTTTTCCAAAAAAAGTATTTTCCCAAAGTGAAGATCTGACCATGTCATTTTCCTACTGAATAAACTCCAGTGGTCCCCTTTCATCTGAAAGATCAACCATGAACTCCTCTATTGGGTATTTAAAACTTTTCACAACCTGATCCCTAGCTATGTCTCTTTTCCTTTCACCAATTCTATGATTCAAAAAAAAAAAAAAGAAGATATTCTTGCTGTATTTCTCATTTACAGAAAGCATCCATGATTTTATTGGTTCAGGGATCAACTCACTTGATAAGTGTTCTGCAACTTCTAGGTTCAGAGAGTTATCTAGGGGCGCTGAGAAGTTGCCCAGAATCAGAGGTGGCACTTGAACCTTTTTGACTCCAAGGCTGGTTCAATTTCTTAGGCCATGTTGCCTCTCACTCCATAGCAAATAACTGTCAATAATAGCATTTTTGAGACTGAAAAAGGTCTTAGTGACACCTTCCTCCCCCCCGCCAGCTACTTTCCAATGAAAGACATCAGTCTTTCTAGGTAAATATTTGATTTTAGTCTAGCTCCAATAGATGATATGAAGATCCCAGCAAAAAAATGAAAAAAGAATATAGATAAGCAAATTCCAAGATATGTGCACATGGTGACCAGAGATTCTCACATTTGTAAGACAGTCATGTGATCTCTGTAAGGTCATCACAAGATGTCAAGATCAGAAATTTATAGCTAATTTGTAGCTATACAGAAGTTAATTTATAGTATTTATGGAAGCACAAAAACAGCAAGGATCTAACTGCCCACTACTTTAGCCTTTACCTTGCTAGAAGTTCTCCCTTTAATTATGTGGGGATAGGGTTGTTTCACCTTTGAAGTGGAAATAAGTGGGAAAACAGAATTTGACATATAGAAATTCACATTCTATTTAACTAGATTGGAACACATCTCCTGGGGAGTAAGGAATAGTTATGCATGACCCAATTTTATGACAACTTACATTTTTGTTTTTGGTTTTTCACTTTTGGTTTGTGTTTCATTCACATTTTCCTGGGAAAGCGCGTGTTTTTTCATCGTTTCAGGTGTCAAATAAAGATTGCGCTTTGTCATCTTGACCTGGACTGATTTTTCTCCTGTGACATTATTTATCACCTCATTTAAGCCATTCTGTAAACCTAAAAGAGAAAAAAGATGAAAACAAAAACTCCATGAATGGTTATTCAGATCCGGGGAGAGATATGTTCAGCAGAATTGATGCCTGATGAATAGACCACTGCATTGTCTAAAAAGGGATCCTGAACAGTTCAGAAAATAGAATTGGCTCCTGACTTTGGAGGTGAAGACAGTTGACTAGGAAGAGTCATAAGATCTCAGAATCTCTTCCCAATCATATATACCTGACTGAATCCTCTGTGCACCATCTCCAACAATGACCATTCAGCCTTTGCTTCAAGATTTCCAGGGATGGGAAGTTGGTTATCCCTTCCCAGAGATTAAATCAAAATTTGCCTCTTAACAATGTTCATCCATTGATGATAATTCTGTCTCCATGGCCAAAAAAAAAATTGAATGTGCTATACCATTTGCCAGCCCTCCAAATACTTGAAGACAATTTTCATATTCCATCAGCACCTCTAATCCCACCCCAAACTTTTTCTTTTTCAATCTACATATTCTCAGTTCTCTCAACAGGCTTTGTAATGGAATGATTTCAACACACAAAGCCAACCTGTTTTCTCCTCTCTACATGTGCTCCATCTTGTCTAAATCCTTTCAAGAATCTAGAGATCAGAACTCAACATAATATTTAAAGTATGGTATAATCAGGACAGAGTCCACAATTGCTAATACTTCCCTAGTCTTTACTTGATGGAGTCTAAGATTATCTCACCTCTTGAGTTTGTAACCTCTAGGAATTAGAAAAATCTAATAGAAACAAAAGTCATCTTTGTTAAAAATGATGACTGGAGAAAATTTTATTGACTGACTGATGCAAATCCATGTCATTCTTACTTTGAATCTGCAGGTGCTGTTTCCAGTTGATGACATCTGAAGACTTGAGGATTTCTTGACAATTCTGAAAATCTTTGGAATAAACTTGATAGGTATTGGTATAGGGATCTAAATCATCTGTCATCTCCTGAACAGGTTAGAAAAAAAAGAAAAGAAAACCAGTGACCAGAATGTAGAAAGGAATTGGAGCATTGGCAGAAAGTTGTTGAGCAGGTAATATAAGCATTCTATCTCTGCTATTGGTGAAATGAGAAGGGAGAGAGCTTAGATTCTCTGGCACTAAATCAAATGGTTTACCTGCTCTTGAGGTCGTACGATAACAGTTTTAAAATCTGGCCACCTATCCACCAATGCCTCCAACTTGAATGGATTTCCCTTGTTCATATGGAAGATGGTGCCATAAATCTGGAGAAGAAGCCCAAGGAAGCCAGAGAGTCAGTCCATTGGAAAAAAACATTTATTATATGTTTGCTATGTAGTAGAGACTGCTAGATACTAGAGATATAAAGAAAGATAAAAGACAGTCCCTGCTCATAAGGGAATCATAATCTAATTGGGGAGACAACATAAACTATGTACAAATACATCATAGATAAGATAAATGGGATATAGTTAATAGAGGGCAGTCACTGAAATTAAGAGGAATCAGGGAATGTTTCTTGTAAAAGATGAAATTTTAATTGGAACTTGAGAGAAACCAGAAGTTAGAGATGAGATGAAGAACATAGAAGTCAACCTGTAAAAATGACTGAAGACTAGAGTTGGAGGATTTTGTTTGAGAAACAAGGAGATCTCAAGAGTACAAGATGGGTGGAAAGGAGAAGAAATGGAATTTTGGGGGGATGAGGTCTGAGAAGACTGAAGAAGGCTTCAGGTTATGAAGGGCTGTAAAACAGGAGGTCATAAGAAACCACTGGGGTTCTCAGAGTAGGGGGTGACATGATTTGACTTATATTTAAGACATATTTAAGGAAGATCATTCTGACAGTGGAGTGGAGGATGGACTGCAATGAAGAGACTTGAGACAGGCATAATGAACAGCAGCCTATCGTCCAGAGGGAAAATGAGTGAAAGCAGAGCCAGTATTGTAAGGGGCTTCAGGTTACGAGTATGAAAATGCCCATTTTGTTTTGTGTTGGTAAAAGTGGGGCTTTTTAAAAATAAAAAATAAGATAAAACAAAAGGAGTTGAGTGAAGGATTGGTGAATTTTGTTTTCAGCTACAACAGCCATAGTCTATGGTTCTATGATGATATGCAAAAAAGGTAGACACAAATTGTGTCCGAGAAAGGGGGAATAGGAAAGAAAGAGAAGAAAAGGGAAGGAAAGAAAGCACTATACTAAGTGCTTTAATACTCATTTCTCACAACAAATTCTGTGAGTATTATTCTGTTACTCTCCCCATTTGATGATTTGGGAAACTGAGACAAATGGAGGTTAAGTGATTTGACAAGGGTGACACTGCTAGTTAGTGCCAATGGTTTGATTTGAACTCAGGTCTTTCTAGCATAAGCACCAGTTCTCAGTACACTCTGGTGTTACTTAGCAGCGAGAAATTCCAAAGTGAGCACTTGCTTTTAAATTCCTTTGTCCAGGGAGGGATGCTCTGGGAAACTGGTCCAAGAATATTGTCTTCTCTTTGAGGAGGGAGGGAAGGCATAATTTCTAGGGAGAGGGAACAGTTCTGTAGCCTGAGTCAGGACTAAATGGAAGCAAAGCTGTCAGAGATCCAGTATAACAACAGTTAGAGAGGACTAGTAAAGGAATACTTTACATGATGTTTCAGATGAAAAAAAATTTGTTCTCAGAATCTGATAGGGGTTTATTTGAGAAGTCAAATTGGAAATAATTGGGGATTCAGAGTCTCCACAGGAGGGAATAATTTTTATACATATTGAGGATCACCTGATATCATGGATTATCAGTCTTGGGAGTAGGGAATGCCAGGCTTCAGACTCTATCTCCAACACCACATGTATGCAAATTTAACCTCTCATAGTGCAAATAAGTCATATACTAACCTCTCTGAACCTCAAGTCATCTCCTAAGACTTAGGACCAGGTGACAGAGAGGTTTCAATTTTCCCAATAAAGAAGTCTCATACTTGGAGCTCTCCCATAGAACTTGGAAGAAATTCTACAGATCATCATAACCCAACCCCCTCATTTTACAGATGAGGAAACTAAGGCCCAGAAAGATAGTCACTTTCCTAAAAATATATAGCTAGGAAAATCATGGACCTTTGATGTATTTTCCCAGGATGCACAAATTCCTTCCTGAGTTCTTGCTTCTAAATAGAAACTGAGTTGATATCCCAATATATGAGAAATCAAACTGAATTTGTGGGTTCAAAGTCTGGCTGATCCACTATCTAACAAAAGTGATAATATCTACACATAATAGTTATTCAAGTTTCAAATACACAAGGACTTTAAAGAGTTAATGGCTAGAACTAAGGCTTTTGGAACACCCTCTATAAGCAGCTCCATAATTTATACCCAATGAATCACTGGAGCTTCTCCAGTGATCGGAGAGGAGGAAGGTTAATAGAAATTGGAAACTGGAATCTAGGAATTCTTCATGGATTGTGCATGTGTATGTATGTGATGGGATCCCTTGGCCCAATGTCTATGAAGCCTGTCGATCCCATCCTAGTTCCATGGTTTTCAAATGCATAAATATACAAGATTACAAAATAAGTCGATTCTATTGAAATAGAATTAGCAAAATATTCTTAAGCCCAAATTCATAGAGATCTTGATACAGATGATGCTAGCACTGAGTTCTGAAGGAAACTTGAGAGGCCAAAAGAAGACAGTTAAGAGGAAGTAGATTCTGGAAACTGGAACAACTTGAGAAAATGGTTGGAATTGAAGAGGGAAGATATGGTGGGCCAATGTGACGGGAATACGGAGTGAGGAATCCGTCAACAAATATTTCTCAAGAGCTTACTATGTGTGGGGAAGTGAAAGGTAAAAAGACCTTAGCTTTAAAAAGTAAAAAGACCCATTATGTCAAGGGTCTTCAATGCCAAACTGAGAAGTTTATAACAAATAATCAAACAAATAATCAACCTTTAGAGGTTACTGAATTGATCTGCATTTTAGGAAAATCATTTTGGCAGCTATGAGGAGGAAGGTTAACATAGAGGAGAGCCTAGCCAAGGCTTTTGCAGTTGTCCAGAGGAAAGGAGCTAAAGCAACAGCTGCTAGAAAGAAGAGGAGAAAACACATACATTAATGATCAATTCAGTTCAAGTTGGGAGTCAGTACTCATGCTTACCTTTACAGACTCGGGAATGTCCTTCCTCAAGGCTTTTTCCAGGGTCTGCAGCATCTGGGAACTACGGAGAAGGAGCATCTTGGGCAGATGCCTCAGTCTAGTTGACTGAGGAATCCTAAAAAGGGCAGAGGGAGAGAGGCAGAGGTAGGGATATGTAAAAAGAGAGCCACGAGGCTGTGTCGTGCACCCCTTTAGTCTTACTCTGCGCTTTGCTCTTCTCTCTGCTGACCAATGTCCTAAACTCAGACCCTCATCTAAAGGAACACATTATCTTCTCTGCTCTCACCCAATCTGTGCCTATTGCTGCTGTACAACCTTAACACATTAACTCCTACGCATTTAAAAGGGACTTTGCTAGGAAACCAGAGAGGGGAATTCATTGGGCAGCTGGGTAGGGAGAAACTACCCACAAGTTAACAGTTAACAGTTTGAAAGATTATTCTTGCCCTTTGATCAGCTGCCATAATTCCATCTTCCTACATAATTATGTTTATCAGTTTGTCTTTGTTCCCAGCTCCAAGGACATGGAACGCACCGGACCACAGCTTTTCAGCATCTTGTAGAATCCACCTAATAATAAACAATAACTAATAATACCTATCCCTTACATAGCACTTTATGATTTACAGAACATTTGACATAAATTGTCTTAATCACTGGATCATATAATACAATATTGAAATAATTTGCTATCCTTTTAAAAATTATTTATTTATTTTGAATTTTACAATTTTCCCCCCTAATCTTGCTCCCCCCACCAGAAGGCAGTTTGCTAGTCTTTACGTTGTTTCCATGGTATACATAATATGCTGTCTTAATCTTGGAAGAAATCGTAGAGGTGAGACGTGGGGCAAGACCAGGACTGGGGTAAACATCCCATTTTCATAAAGGAAGATGAGGTGGATTGATTAATCATAATAACATGTTTTCAAGGCAATTTTTGTAGCTTTTTCTTCTCTTCCCATTCCATCAAATAGGTTCTCTGATGTTTAGAGTCTGTACTTCTAGGCTGTATATAACATCTATACTGAGACTCTCTTACTCCCTTACTCCCCAGATTCTTCTATCAATGTCTCAAGGGGAGGAGCTTTCCTTTTAACTCTGTCCCTTGTCTGAATAGATTTCTTGGTTCTAGGCATATTTCTTTCCAGAGTAGTCCAACATCTCAAAGCAGTAAATAAATATCTTGCAAGTATTATCTCATTTGACCCTCTCAGTAACCCTATAAGATGGGCATTATTTTTATTATTATTGTTATCTCCATTTTTCAGATAACAAAAGTGAGAGCCAGAGGGATTTAATGACTTGATCAATAAATGCATTGTTACCATAATGGGTTACAGTGATATTCTGGGGTAGCCTTTTAGCCATGTATGAGAAAACCTAATGCAAGTTATATTCTGACACCTTCTACAGTTAAGTCTGAATATGGGCATAATAAGCCTAAGACATATATGATTTCTTGTGTAGCCCCCAGAATTGAACTTGGTCTGTGTAATTGCCTAGCCTGGACCCTGGCTACCAGGTTTTACCTTTCTTTAGAGATGACTTTGTTTTTGTGACCACGACAAATGAGCTTAAAAATTCCACTCTGTATCTGATTGAAATCTGTTAATTATAGGCTTCTATTTTTTTTTAAAAAATTGTTTTGTTTTTCTCCCATTCAATGGAAAACTGCAAGAAGAAATAAAACTACTCTTGTTGGGAAACGAGCCTGCCTGGAGAGCTGCTGACCCTGTATGATTATAGAAATTACGAAGGCAGAGAGAAAAGTAGACAATTTTATAGAAAGTATCGAATTCTCTTTTTGAAATTGAGTTTGAGGAAGTTTTTCTTCCAGAAATCTAAGTGGACCCAGAAGTTTCTGTATTGTTTACCTTTTGCCAGGTAGTCACACATCACTGCCCAGGTTTAACATTCATGAGGGCTGGATGACTTGATTTAGCAATAATCCTGGATTTGGGACAGAAACAAATTGGACTCTTTTTTTGTTTTGTTTTGTTTTGTTTTTAGGTTTTTGTATGGCAAATGGGGTTAAGCGGCTTGCCCAAGGCCACACAGTTAGGTAATTATTAAGTGTCTGAGACTGGATTTGAACCCAGGGACTCCTGACTCCAGGGCTGGTGCTTTATCCACTGCACCACCTAGCTGCTCCCCAAATTGGACTCTTTGATCTTTAACTTCTACCCAGAGATCATGTGACTGTTGGCCTGATCTTTAATTAATTATCCCAGAAAGAGAAAACTAAGAGGGATCTTAGGGGACAATTCACACAACCCCTGACTTTATTTATTTATTTTTTAAATAAAATATATTTATGTGATTTATTTTTGTTACAAATATTTAAGATTGCTTCATTTTTATGAGAGATTCCTGGGTGAGAAGTCTCTTATAATAAAGTTAAACAATTAAGTAAAATTAATAAAATGACCTCATCTGAAAATTCATGCAACATTTTATTTCTGTAGCAACCTAGCACAAATCTACATTCTTTCCAGCTGCCTAGCCCACTGTGGGAAAAAGCCCCCAAACCTCTGAGAATCTTTGTTTAAGTGCATTTTTTTATTTTCTAGTCCATGTTGCTAACTTTTTCTTTTTTTATGTCTTAGCTCATCTCATTCACATTTGCAAATATGAAAGTTAGTTGTTAATTTCCTTCCATTCTATTCTCTTTTACTTTATAAACCTCTTTATTTTAAGTTTCTACCTCTTTGCTTTTAATATTCATTCTCTAAATTTTGGGTTTGTTTTGCTTATGAAAATTTTAAATCTAACTTACTTCTATTGCCTTTTGCCCCTCTTCTGGTTCCTATCTCTATCCATACTAATTTTTTTCTCATTTATTTATTCATTTATTTATTCATTTATTCATTCATTTATTTATTTATTTTTATTTTGTACAAATAATGTTTTTTTATACATTACTAAAATATTCTTGTTTAAGAGTAAACATGATACACCCTCCCCTCCCAAAAATATAGGCCCACATGAGTGATAAAGTAAAGGAGAGAGAAAAAAATTAAAATTAAAATCAAAAAAATTATAATAGTAGGCATGTCCAGGTGGTGCAGTGGACAGAGCACCAGCCCTGGAGCCAGGAGCACCTGAGCCCAGATCCAGCCCCAGACACCCATCTGTATGACCCCATGCAAGCCACCCCAACCCCATTGCCCTGCAAAAACCCCCCCCAAAAAAGGCCCACCCAAAATAAAATAAAATAGTAATAATAATAGTAGGAGTGGCCAGGTGGCAGACAGAGCACTGGACCTTGAGCCAGGAGCACCCGGGTCCAAATCCAGCCTCAGACACCCAACAATCACCCAGCTGTGCAGCCCCAGGCAAGCCACCCAGCCACCCTGCAACAACCCCCCCCAAATAACAATAATAAAAAACATGCTTCAATCTGTATTCTAACACCACCAGCTCTGTCGTGGGTGGATCCCATTCTTTAGGATAAGTCCATCACAAAAGTTATTTCCATATTTTTCCACTGTTGCCATTGCTGATTGCAACTCCCTCCTTTCATATTTCTCCACTACCATGTACTATATTTTCTCTCTCCTTTCACTCTGACTCTGCTGTAGGGTCGCTGAGTGGCGCAGCAGACTGATCCCCGGCTCTGGGGCCAAGAGGCCCTGAGCCCCCATACCACCCCTTAGGCCCAGTATCCACCCTATGGTCCCGGACAGGCCTTCCAATCCCAGCCCCTTGCAAGAAGTAAAAAAGAAAACATGTTATATCTGACTACTCTGCCCCCATGGTCCATCCTCTCCTCCATCACTCACATCACCCCCCTTCCCCCTGTCCCCCCCTCTCCTTTTTACTCCAGATTGCCTGTACCCCATTGAGTATATATTCTGTTTCCTCTCCTAGCCACCTCTGATGAGAGCAAAGATTCCCTCATCCCCCCTTGCCTTCCCCGCTTCCATATCATTGCAATAGCTCATTGTAATAAAGAAAAATCTTATTATATGAAATATCTTGGCCTATTGCCCATCTCTTTTTTCTTTCTCCCATTACATTTCTCTTTTTTCTATTGACTCCATTTTTACACCACATTATATCTTCAAATTCAGCTTTCTCCTGTGCTTCATCTATAAAAGCACCTTCTACCTGCTCTGTTACATGAGAAGTTTCATATGAGTATTATCAGTGTCATTTTTCTATGCAGGAATACATGTAGCTCATCATCATTAAGTCCCTCATATTTTCCCCTTCTCCTCCAATCTCCATGCTTCACCTGAGTCCTGTATTTGAAAATCAAACCTTCTGTTCAGCTCTGGCCATTCCAACAGGAACATTTGAAATTCCCTTGGTTCACTGAAAGTCCATTGTTTTCCCTGGAAGAGGACATTCAGTCTTGCTGCTTTCTAAGCTCTTTTGCCTTCCAGTATATTGTATTCCAAGCCCTACGAGCTTCCAGTGTAGTTGCTGCTAAGTCCTGTGTGATCCTGACTGCAACTCCATGATATTTGAATTGTGTTCTTCTGGCTGCTTGTAATATGTTCTCTTTGACTTGGGAGTTCTGGAACTAGGCTATAATATTTCTGGGGATTATTTTTCTCAGGGAGATTGGTGGATTCTCTCAATTTCTATTTTGCCCTTTGCTTCTAGGATATCAGGACAATTTTCCTGTAGTAATTCTTTGAAAATGATGTCAAGACTCTTTTCCTGATCATGACTTTCAGGTATTCCAATAATTTTTAAATTATCTTTCCTAAATCTGTTTTCCATATCATTTGGTTTTTCAATGAGATGTTTCACATTTTCTTTTAATTTTTCATTCTTTTGGTTTTGAGGTATTGTGTCCTCATTTCTCATAAAATCAGCAGCTTCCCTCAGCTCCATTGTTTGTCTGAAGGATTTGTTCTTCTCAGAGAGTTTTCTTATCTCTTTTTCCATCTGACCAGTTCTGATTTTTAAAGCATTCTTCTCCTCAGTAACTTTTTGAACTGTTTTATCCATTTGACCTAAGCTCATTTTTAACATGTTATTTTCTTCAGCATTTTTTTGGATTTACTTGACTAAGTTGCTAACTTCTTTTTCATGTTTTTCCTTCATCTCTCTCATTTCTTTTCCCAATTGTTCTTCTACCTCCCTTACTTTATTTTCAAAATCTTTTTTGAGCTCTGTCATAGCCTGAGCCCAATTTCTGTTTTTCTTGGAGTCTTTAGATGTAGGAGTTTGTACTTCCTCATCTTCAGATTGAGTATTTTGATTCTTCTTGGGATCATAGGCAAGGTATTTCTCAATGGTGTTCTTTTTGCTCTGCTTACTCATTTCTCCAGCCTGTATCTGGTTTTGGGGTGCTTCCTGAGCTTTTGAGTATCATTGCCCCCCCCAAACAAGGATTTACATGTGTGAGGTTCTGTCTTCCCTCCTGGTCTGTGAATCACCATATGCGCCCCCCCTCTGCCATGGGGCTGAGGTGGGGGGGCCCTGCTGCTCTATGGGGGGTCCTAGACTGTGATCAGGGTCTGAATGTGGTGAGAGCCCCAGATTCCTGTTCCAGGGGCAGAGGACAGAGCTCTGCAGTCTCTCTCCACTCCCCTCCCTAGGCTCAGCACTCATGCCCTAGGGGTTCCTGCTTACTGGCTCTGCCTGCTTCTGGTTCCTGGATCTGGGTGGCCGTGGCCACGCTGCTCACTGTGTGCTCTGAGTGCTGGGCTTCATGTGTTCACTCTGGCAGAAGTACCCCCACTGATCCCCCAACTTGTGCTTGGTGCTCCCCCGGGTTGTAGGTCAGGAAACTGCTCCAGCTGCCATGAGCTGCAGCTCCCAGCACCCTGGGGCTGCCTCCAGGAGGCTGAAGTCCCTTCGCTCTGGAAGGCTGCCCCTCTGGCAGGTTGCTCCTCCAACCCCGTAGAGCCAAGCCTTTCTGCTCTTTTCCAGGTTACCTTGGGTTGGAGAACTGCCTCACTGGATCTCTCTGTGGGTTCTGTCTCTCAAAAATTTAGTTAGAGTCCTTAGTTTATAAGTTTTGAGAGAGAGCACCTAAGAGATGGTCCTCTCCTGTTGCCATCTTGGCTCAACCCCTTCCTTAATTTAGACAATTGAGCAAACTGAAACCCAGAGAGGTTCCATGATTTCTCATGGCAGTGCTCTTGCCACCAAGTTAGACTGCCAGTGATTTTCTGATTTAACAAAGACAACTGTGGTATATTTAAAAAGAGTACTGACATCAATAAGAATGGATTTAAACTCTAGCTCTGCCACCTGGTGACCCAAAGCAGATCAATGAGTCTGAGTTTTTTAATTATTGTTTTAAAATTAAGATGATGATGATGATAACTATGCTACCCAATGTGCTGATTGTTTTGAAGACCAATGAGACTTGCGTGTAATGCCCTATATATATATATATGTCAACTCTTTAAAAAAAGTATTTATCTTTCCAATGAATCACTGACTGGGTCTTTTCTCCTTAATTTCATTCTTGGCTAAATTCTAAATAAAAAAATTAGCATTGATGCCTTTTATTTTCAAACAGCAGTCAGTTTTTTTGGTTAACTTCTTCCTCTCTGCCTTCTGACAACATCCCAGACAATGAGCCCTCCCTCTAAGAAAGAAAATATATTCAGCAAAGCCTATTAATGCAATGACTCCACCCAACACTGTACATATCATTCCATCACTGTCATCCTTCACATCTCTGATCTTTGCTCTTCTCTCTGCTGACCCATGTCCTAAACTTAGGCCCACATCTAACTGTCTTCTTTGCTCCCACCTATCTGTTCCTATTGCTGTTGTACAACTTTAACACACCAACTCCTATGCATTTAAAAGGGACTTTGCTAGGAAACCAGAGAGGGGAATTCAATGGGTAACTGGAGGAGGTTCATTAAAGGTACACCATGTTCTGTTTTGCTATAACATTCTTTTCAATGCATAACTTCTAAGATATTTTCATCACATATTTTGCATCACATATATTTCAACTGTTTGTGAAAATGTATTTAAAGAAAAAAAAGATCACCAGGAAAAAAATCATAGCATATGTGCCTCCATATATCACTAAGGATTAAGAAATAGAAAAATAGTCAAAGATCTCAAAAGATCCTCCAAATTAAATCCATATATGCCTTCATACATAATGACTTTAATGTAAAACTGGGAACAAGTGAAGATAACAATTTTCTCAGAGACAATGCTCACAATAAAGAGGTCTTTAGCTTCATCATAGGCACTGTCTGAGAAAAGAATTAGTAACTTCTGACATGGCAAACAATGAATAACATTTAAAAGATGACATTTTAACAGATAAGAAATGAACTGTTACTGATATAACTGAATTAGCTGGCTGTGTACAGTCATATGACAAATTTATAAGAACAATAATTAAAATTTGTGCAAAATTAAGAGAAAGGATAAAAATAAGAAAAGATGTCCTTCTATGGAAACAAGCTAGTGGTTATGAAAAAATGAATAATGGATGGAAGAAATTCTAGAGACACAGAAGTTTAACTGTTGAAAATCAATTGCTATAACAAGGAGACCAAGAGAGCCTAAAGAGTATTTCAGGTAGGGAATATGATTTACTTGCCATGAGGAGAGAGATATGACTAAAGAATGTATCAGTCCTATCTTAGAAAGGATACTGGAAGAATATGAGCAGTATTGCCTTTTAAAGTAAGTAGAAGCAAGATGAAACTAGTACAAAAGAAACTTAGAAGCCTAACCCCCAAAAAGGGTATTTAAAGATGAAAATGGAAGGACAATAAACAAAATATAGAAATCATCTGTAAAAATAATAAACTTTTACCTTCCATGAAGAAGAAATTAATCATAAGTGGGTTCTAATATTACATTCCCAAATGTGGTTATAGATGAAGCAGAAATAACACTAAAATCAAGATAGAGCAGTGGACAGAGCACTGATCCTGGGAAGACTCACTTTCCTAGTTCAAATTTGGCTTTTATCACTTACTAGCTATGTGCCTCTGTCAAGTCATTCACTCTTTTTGCCTCAGTTTCCTCAACTGTAACATGAACTGGAGAAGAAATGACAAGACCTCTCGTATCTTTGCCAAGGAAACACAAAATGGGTTCATGAAAAGTCAGATATCACTGAAAGATGAACCACAACAACTGAACAAAGATGAGGAAAATTGCCAGATTAGATCAAGTATATGTATGAGAAATCTATACTGTAGCTTACAAAAATTATGAGGATGTTGATGACTTATTTAAAAAATATATCTTAAAAAAAGGAAAGTACTAAAGTAGTCTGGAAAAAAATATTGCATCTTTTCAACACTGAAAGAAAGCAAATGAAAACAGTAACACCCACTAGTTTTTATGCCTTCTTTCCCATCTATATTTAATTTTAATGGAAATCATCCACATGAACATTGGGGACATTTTCAAGGAGGGACTTTCACAAATTACATTCTCCAGCAGATCATACTTTTAATATCATATTACTTAATGAGATACACAAAGGTTTCTAAACTCCATTATGCTTCTTGCTTATTCCAAATCAAATGGTCCTGTGATCTTCTTAAGTTGGGAGTGCCCTCCAATGATGCCAATCAAAGCTATTCGTGTCTAAAAGTCCTGTGTGACTCTATGGTCACCCAAAAGTTCATCAAATGAATTCATCAATATGCTGATGATGTTTCTCACTTTCCCTGATGTCAAAAGAATATAGGAAGAGTACTTTGGCTGTTCTGTTATCCTTCACTCTTGCCTTTTCTTTTTCCGCTATATAATTCTGTGATGACAACTATTATTCCTCTTCTTTGAAATTTCTTATTGGAAATATATTGCAATCTGCTCATACCAACAATATGACCATAAGTACTTACCATATGCTTGTCAGTGTGCTAAGGACTGGAATTGCAAAGAAAGGCAAAACTAATAGCTGCCTGAATGAGTTAAAAATCTAATGGGGGAGACAAGTAATACATTATTATGTCAAAAATTAAGGTAAACTGAGGCACAAAGTTCCAAGCACATTCAATTTATTGGTTCTCAATATGCAGGGAGAACTAAAGGTAATCTCATAGAGAGGGCATTAAGAAAAACCAAGAAATGATTCCAGCAGTTGATTTATTTTAGCTGAGACGTGAAAGGGAAGGAAGTCAGGGAAGCCAGGAGGCAAAGAATTCCAACCCATGAAAATATTCAGTCAGGAGATAAGAGTATCTTAATGTGAGGAATAGTAAAAAGAACAGCTTTACTACATCCATAGGTTTTGTGAAAGGGAATAAAATAATAAGGTTTGAAAAGTCAGAGGATTGCATATGTGAATCTTGGAGATGATAGGGAGCCATTAGTATTCATTAAAAGGGGGGCATTAGTAGGATCAGATATTTTTTAAAATCAGTTTCATAACTGAGTAAAGGATAGATTGGAATGAGTAGAGATTTGAGATAAGGAGATCATCCAGAAGGCTATTTCAATCATTCAGGTGTGAGGTGATGAGATTTGAAAGTGGCAGTTTCATATATATGAGTGACATGAAGGAAAGATCTAAAACATTTGACGACTAGTTGACTTTGGAGTGGGAGGAGGTAGTGGGACAGAAAATACAGCAATAGTTTTGGAGCAATTGATGCTCTCTCTCATTTGCTAATTTTCCTTCAATATTAATATAGTCTGGTATTTTGTGTACCTTTTTATGTTCTTTTTCTTCAAATACGTTCTATAGCACTCTTTCCGGGTTTTTCATATGTATCACCTCCACTGTCAATCTTCTCTATATATACTTAGTCCAATAAGACTGTTTTTCCTGTCTTTATTCTCATTAGTATTTTCCTTCCTGCTCTATAAATACTTCAGGAACTGTGACATTAAGGACCAAGCATGCTTCTTCCATTCTCCTTAAAGGAAAAAAAACACAATACTGAAATAATCTTATACATTTTCCCCATTTTTCTTCTATTTGTAGTCTGCTTTTCATTTTCATTATTGAATGCAATTAGGATGACTGTGCTTAGTTGGTTATCTTGCCAAGATTTCTTTAGAATAGTCTTTTCTTTCACTATTTCTTTTTTTTAGTTTTAAATAAATCAATGACCTAACTCTAATCTTTATAGCATTAAGGAAATTTGTGAGTATTGATTGGTTTCAGGAAAAAAAATCATCAAAAGTTCAGAATGGGGTAATATTAATTAGAAAGCAATTTAGCTATAAAGGGTCTAGGACATTTAGAAGACTTCACATTTCGTATGAGCAGGCAGGATGGTGCCGGTGCCCAAACAGCCAATTGATAGATAAATTATTTAGGAAATACTTCCTAGAAAACAGTCCCTGTATTAAAAACTGAAAAAAGCAAGCCAGACAGTCCCTGCCCAAAAGGAGCTTTTGTCTTCCCAAGGAGGAGAAGGCAATATATAAAGGGAAGCTGCAAAGAGGGTGGAGGGATTACCAGCAACAATGCCATCTTGGGGTATATATTAGAGACAGCATAGCTTACAGGAGGAAGTATGGTCTCTGCCTTGACTAAAACTCTTCTGAAGTCTTCTAGACTCCAATGACCAAGGTCATTGGTAAACTAGACAATGTCCGGAGAAGGACAACCAGAATGGTGAGGATGGCCTTGAATCCTCCTTGAAGCTTCAGTTAAAAGAACTGGTGATGTTTAGCTTGGACAAGAGAAGACACAGGAAGTTGCATGATGACTGTGATCAAATATTTTGTTGTCTGGTGAAAAGGGAATTGATTTCTGTTTGGTCCCAAGAATGGCATATAGAACTGAAAGGAGTTAAATGTTGGCTGGATGAATGAATGAGGGAATGAAGAAAGAAAAACACATTTATTAAGTTTTTTCCTTTGTGCTAAGCTCAAAAGCAGCCAAATATAAAAGAGTTCACAGACTCTACTTTCAAAGGACTTATATTTGAATGGGGAAGAGACACTGCTATATGGAAAGTAGTTTCCAGTCGGGACATTTTAATTTAAAAAATCTATAAGGATGTTGAGTAGAGATAATTCAAGGCAAAATGAATTCATATGATTGAGACCTTGAAGTTGAGTCTTGAAGTAAGCCAGGGAAATACATAGGTGAAGCTAAGGGTGCAGCTTTATGAGCAGAGAGGACAGTGAAGAGAGTTCAGAAGCACCAAGATGGCTGCTAAATATTGGAGGGCCAGTGTAACCGGGTAATGAAATGAGTGAAGGTGATTAAGGTATAAGAAGATTAAGGTATAGAAAGTTATGTGCCGGCTAGGTGGCACAATGAATAAATTACTGGAACTGGAGTGAAGAAAACTGGTCTTAGACAATTACTAACTGTGTGCCCTGGTCACATTACAACCCCATTTGTCTCAGTTTTCTTATCTTTGCCAAGAAAACCCCAAATGGGTGTTCATGAAAAAGTTTCATGAAAAGTTGAATACAACTGAAAAATGACTGAATAGCAACATGGGAAGATAGCTAGGAAGAGGATAGGTTATAATGAACTTTAATGTGAAACTATATTTGATCTGAGGTAACAGGGAGACCCCAGAATTCACTGAGCAAGATTTGATCAGGTCAGACTTACACTTTAGAAAAAGTGGCAGTTTGGCAACTGAATAGAGGATGACTTGGAGCAGGGACAGATAGGAAGCAAGGGAAAGCATCAGCAAGTTTTTGTAAAAGTGGAGAGAGTCCTAGCTATGAACTCATAGCACTTGGGTTAAGATCTCATCTCTGATATTTTCAACCTTGGTTTGTTGTCTGTTTTTTGTTTTAACTTTTCATGTGAATGTTTCCTCCTCTGTAAAGTGAAAACATTGGATTAGGCAGCCTTTCGGATTCCTTCCAGTTAGAGATCCATGACCTTATGCTATTAAGGCAGAATTATTCCCCCCCCCCAAACCCCACCAGCACATAGGTCATTCTCTACAGACCCTGACCAAAGCTCGAGAACCAGAAAGTGAATTGGGAGATCTTATTAGGAAGCTGTCCTTTATAATAAGACTACAAACTCAAATAGAAATGGGAGGGCACAAAAGGTACATGGGGATCTCTGCAGTTTGCATTTTAACTTAGAAAACCCACATAATATAATTATCTACATTCTATTGTATTTTTATTTATTTTAAGTATTTCTCAATTCCATTTTTATATGGTTCAGATCGCATTAATCCTCTAGTAAGTATTGGTTATTTCTGTGGTATGGGCTTATCTCTATGGTATTGTCTAAAGAGTGTTGGGAGTCTGAAGTTTGAAGCCTGGCTACTCTCTTGGGTCATTAAACTATTCACTTGGCCTCTCATGGTCTTGCTTTCCTCCATTATTAAATATAATTATTGCCTCAATTATTAAATGTGCCTCTTGCCTGCAATAGAGTAGTTGGAGGAAAAATTATCCTTAAATCCAAAGTAACATCTGGAGACTGAGTTTTATTTCTTCCTTGTCTTGGACAAAGGCCTTTAACTTCTCCAACTCTCTTTAAGCCTTTTATTTGGGAATAGGTGCTGAGATATATAGGTAAGGGTATTTTCCAGAGGAAGCTTCCTATACCTAGAACCTATAATTTTATACAATCTACCTCACAAAGTTGTTCTGAGTAAAATATTTTGTTAACCTGAATACCCCCACTGACCAGATTATATACGTTATTAATATAAAATTATAAAAGTAGGTGTTTAGTTGAGGATGGAGCTTTATGGTAATGGAGAATGTGTAAGAAGATTATGGGATTTGTCTTTTGTCCAAATCCAGCCCAGACACCATGGGGAGGTATAGAACATTTAGAATTGGGAGAGGCATGAGGAGTGATTAAATTTAGCTCTCTCATTTTACAGAGGAAGAAACTGAGGTCCAGGGAGATTGTGACTTGCCCAAGGTCACACAAATAGGAATTAGAAGAATTGAGATTCAAATACAGATTCTCTGTACTATTTAAATTCAGTTTAATAAAGACAAAAGTTTTCTCCAGTACTTGAGGGCTAAGTAAAGAAAGTATTACCTGCCATTGGAGGTCTTTCTTCTTCTCCTTCACTGACCTCCACATAGGCAAATGCTTTGTACCACTGAGTCTGGAATTCCAACAGGACAGGACAGACTTACTGGGCACTGTAGTGCGACCACGGATCTGGAGGTGAGGACGTAGTCACAGGTCATGGGGATAGCGCAGAATCCAGAATCAGCCAGGCAAGTGTTGCCATGGTTATTGGAACTTGAACCAAGGAGGGTCATAGTAGCTGAACTGGGTCAGGGTTGAGGACTGTAGGGAGGACAGGCTGGGGTTATCTCCTGCTTGAAGGGAGTCTCATATTGAATGCAGTAGCAGAGCCAAGATGGGCCAGCTGGGCAGCAAGGGGAAGCCCCTTAGTTTGAAGCAGGTGGAAAGAGACCGGAATTAAGAAGAATCCAGGGGATCATACATAGGCTTCAGTAATTTCTCACTTGAGAACTTAAGTCTTCTTCCCATCTCAGAGATACCTATAGAACCCACTTTGGAGACTAAGGTCCTCATCTTGGGGAGACAGACAAGAGAGACAGAGAGACAGCAGACCAGAACAAGATGGAGACACAGAGCAAGAGACACAAAGAGACAAAGACCGAGGTAGAAACATAGACATAGAGGGCTAGGATGGCTGAGAGGGCTGGCCCAGAAATCAGAATATCTGGTTCAGATTTAATCTCTGTTGCTTACTTAGCCACATGACCTTGGGGAGGTTATTTTACTTCTCTGTACCTTAGTGGGAAAAAGTTAAGCAGTTATCACTTCAAATAAAAAAAAATTATCCTCTATAAAAGCAAAATATCTAATGTCTAAATATTTAACAGGAATATATTTTATTCCTTTTTAAAGGAGATGTTCTAATTGTAGCAAGGGTCAATTATGTAGTTTCTTCTTTCTAAGTTAATACTGAAAATATTTACTAATGAGCACAGGTCTATCCATAATGATTTATGTCTTTCGGATGTAAATCTACAAGTGTTTACTTATTCTAAATTCTCTATCAAATACTAATTATGTAGGATCAAGGTTTAATAATTACCAAACAAGGGGTGGCTAGGTGGCAGTGGATAGAGCACTGACCCTGGAGTCAGGAGTACCTGAGTTCAAACATGGCTTCAAACATTTAATAATTACCCAGCTATGTGGCCTTGGGCAAGCCACTTAACCCCATTTGCCTTGAAAAAACATAAAAAAAATAAAATAATTCCCAAACAATAAGAACATAACTGTCCAGTGTATTGGAAGTACAGAATTCAGCAGAACAATTTTTTAAAAATGCAAACATTCCACTGTGTTTTAAGTACAGAATTCAACAGAGCAATTGTTTTTAAAAAATACAAACATTTATTTGAAATAGAATACGGAGAAGAATTATAGGGATATAAATCTCAGAAATGGTTTGCTGTATTCATTACTAAATGATTGCTATGTTTTAGGGCTCTTAATTCCTTTATATCCTTCTGTTTCCCCTTACCATACTAGGATATAGGTGGTTCAGATTAAAATCTCAATGCTGGAACTTAGGGTTCAATTCCATCTCTCTCATGAATTTCTTTTTTTAAAATTTATTTTAAATTCCCCCCCCCCCCCCCAGCTACATGCAAAAGCAAGTTTCAATATTTACTTACAAAACTTTGAGTTCGGGGCAGCTAGGTGGTACAGGGGATAGAGCACCAGTATTGGAGTCAGGAGTACCTGGGTTCAAATCTGATCTCAGACACTTAATAATTACCTAGCTGTGTGGCCTTGGGCAAGCCACTTAACCCCATTGTCTTGAAAAATCTAAAAAAAAAACCAAAACAACTTTAAGTTCCAAATTCTCTCCCTTTCTCCCACCTCCTCCCCACCCCACCCCCACATTGAGAAAGCATGTTACTTAGTGTAGGTTAAAAACGTGGAGTCAAGAAAGACATTACTGCAATAGTCATGTTGATAAAGCAAACACCTGCCACCCCCCTCCAACACACACACGCACACACACACGCACACACACACACACACACACACACACACACACACCACACACACAAATAAAAAGGAAATTCAAGAAAAATAAAGCGAGGGGAAAAAAAGTATGCTTCAGTCTATCTTGGGGATGGATAGCATTCTTTATCATAAGTCCATCAGAGAAATTGCTTCAATATTTTTCCCCACAGTTTTTATTGCTAGCTGAATTTTTCTCCATCCTATCTCCCCTCCCCCCATTTATTTTATTCTTTCTTCCTCTTTTCACACTGACCCTACTGAAAAATGTTTTTCATCTGAGTACCCTCTCCCACAATCTTCCCTCCCTTTTCTCACCTATACCCCTTTTCCCTCCCCCTGTCCCTTTTCTCCCATCCCTTTCCTTTCCCCTCCTATTTTCCTCTTGGGTTAGATACATTTCTATACCCAATTGAATGTGTGTGTGTGTGTGTGTGTGTGTGTGATTCCCTCTCTGAATCATTTCTGAAGAGAGTAAGACTCATTCAACCCCCCATCCCCCTCTTCCACTCCACTGCATAAGTGTTTTCTTATCTCTTTTTATATGAAATAACTTACTCCATTCTATGTCTCCTTTCCCTTTCTCTCACTACATTCCTTTTTCTCCCATTAACTCCATCTTTTTAATATCTTTTACCTTCAAAATTCATTCCCTCCTGTATATATAATATATAGTATATAGTATATAGTATATAGTATATAATATACAATGTATAATACATAATATATAATATATAATGTACAATGTATAATACATAATACATAATATATAATACATAATATATGATAATGATGTGTGATATGTGATATATGATATGTGATATATGATATATAATATATAATTAATATAATATATAATTAATATATAATATATAAAATCAGAATCCTATTTTGATGCAGGAATGTGTTCAGTTCAACATCAAGACCTTTATGATTTGTTCTTCCATCCCCCTTCTCTGTACTTCCCTTGAGTCCTGTACTTGAAGATCAGACTTTGTGTTAAGCTCTGGTCATTTCAACAGAACAATTTGAAATTACCCTGTTTCATTGAATGTCCATCTTTTCTCCTGGAAGAAGATGTTTAGTTTTGCTTCTTGGTTGTAATCCAAGCTCTTTTGCCATCCAGAATATCATTTTTCCAAACTCTACCAGCCTATAATATAGAAGCTGTTATATGTTCTGTTATCCTGACTTTAGTTCCACAATGTTTGAATTGTTTCTTCCTTTCTCCTTGATTTGGGAGTTCTGGAATTTGGCTATAATATTCCTATCAGTTTTCATTTTGTGATCTTTTTCAGGAGATGATCAGTCAATTCTTTCCATTTCTATTTTACACTCTGCTTCTAGGATATCAGAGCAGTTTTCCTGGAGAATGTCTTGAAAACTACACTCTTTTTGTGGTCATGGTTTTCAGGTAGTTCAATAATTTTTAAATTACCTCTTCAAGATTTGGTTTCCAGGTCAGTTGTTGTTCCAGTGAGATAACTCACATTTTCTTCTAGTTTTTCATTCTTTTAGTTTTGTTTCCTGATTTTCCATAAAGTCATCCTCTTCCCTTAGGTCCAATCTACATTTGAAGGAATTATTTTCTTCAGAGTTCTTTTCTATCTCCTTTTCCAATTGGCCACTTTTTCTTTTGAAGGCATTCTTCTCATTAGCCTTTTGGACTTCTTTTTCCATTTGACCCAAATTGGATTTTAAGATATTATTTTCTTCATTATTTTTGTATCTCCTTCACCAATCTGCTTTTCACGACTTTCCCACATCACACTCATTTCTCTTCCCAATTTTTCCTCTACCTCCCTTACTTGATTTTTAAATCTTTTTTTGAGCTCTTCCATAGCCTGAACATTTTTCTTGGCAGCTTTGGATTTAGAAGCTTTGACTTCATTATGTTCTGAGTGTGGAGTGTGTATTTGATCCTCCATAGGACCAAAATAATTGTCTATGGTTGGACTTTTTTCTTCTGTTGGTTGATCATTTCTCCATCCTATGACTTTATATTTTTATTTTTTTTATGGCTTTTGAAAGGCAAATGGGGTTAAGTGGCTTGCCCAAGGCCACACAGCTAGGTGATTATTAAATGTCTGAGGCTGGATTTGAACCCAGGTACTCCTGACTCCAGGGCCAGTGCTCTGTCCACTGCACCACCTAGCCGCCCCTTGATTTAAAAAAAAAAAAATTATTTATTTAAGGCAATGGGATTAAGTGACTTACCTAAGTTCAGAGAGCTAGGCAATTAGTTGTCTGAGGCCAGGGTCCCCCTCTATGACTTGATTTTTAAGTCACTTTGTTAAGGTGGGGCTCTGCTTCCAGGGTAGAAGTTGCACTCTCCCAATCTTTTGAGGGTTTTTGCATCTATTTTCAGGCATACTCCCCTGGGACCTGTTAGTTCTCAATCTCTCCAAGGTTTTATGAGAGGTTCTGACTGCTCTCCTTGCTTGTTCTCTGGTCTGAGGATGACTACAAGTATGTCCCTCTGCCCTGGAATTGTGAGGATAGCTGTTCCTCTGTACACAGTAAGCTGTATTGTATTTTTACTCATTTTCCTGAGACTAGGGCCCTGGATTGAAACCTGGATCTGAGTATGGGTAAAGAAACAGAGTCCTGCCTTAGGGATAGCACAGACCCCTCCCCTGTAATCTCCCCCAACCCCCTTACCACTGGATGGTTCCGCATGCCTGCTCTTGGTGCCCTTGGACCAGGTCTGTGCTGAGGCCTGAGTGGGACTAGGCTGCTGTAAGAGACTGTTGAGAGTCACAGGAAGGACATTGCCTGAAGGGGAATGACTTGAAGGTCCTCTTGACCACATGCACCGATGGCCTTCTTACATGGGTCAGCTCTCCAGATCTTGACACTTCATGAAACATTGTGAGATATCACTGAGCATGAGATGGTAACTTTGTGTGAGAGTACTGGCCTGAGGAAGTAAACTTTTATCACCTGATGTGCACTGATTGATAATTTGCAGGTGCTGCCTGGATGGGAGTGATAGGATATTTATGTTCCTGGATTCTGCTGAATAAAGCAAGAACTTGCCATCTTTGTCTCCCACCTGTTCAATTTTTCCCTGAGTCCTTGGCTACAGCTGGGTTGAGGTAAGTGATAGGTTATGAGTAAAGTATAAGCTAGCCTGCTGGCACACAACAGGCTGCCCTCTCACTCTGGTAGGGCAGAGTTTTCCTGCTGACCTTCCAAGTTCTCCTCGCCAGTCCCTGGGCTGAGAGGTCTGGAACACTCATCTGTGCTGCAGTGGACCCAGGTGTCCTGTGGTCTGTTCCTGGATGACTGGCATTGGTTTGCTCCATTGGACTCTGTCTAATCATGGTGCAACAGACCTTTCCACAAATCTTCCAAGTTGTCTTGGGCTAGAAAATTGTTTCATTCAATCTTTTTGTGGGTTTTGGCACTCTAGAATTTGATTAGATTATTATTTAAAAGTATTTGACGTGGTTTCTGGGAGGTACCTTATCTTTTCTCTATAGTCTTGACTCAGCCTCCCAATAGAGCAATTGTAAATAAGCATATGCTTCTACTTCCAGATGCACAAAATGTCTCTGACTCATGTTCTTAGATAACATCAAATGAACAGCAAGATATGTCCATCAAGGAGAAAGGAAGAAACAATTCAAACATTGTGGAACTAAAGTCAGGCTATAGCAGCTTCTACATTATAGGCTGGTAGAGTTTGGAAAATGATATTCTGGATGGTAAAAGAGCTTGGATTACAACCAAGAATCAACCAACCAGCAAAACTAAACATCTTCTTACAGGGGAAAAGCTGGACATTCAAAACTTTTTTCTAGAGCTTTCAGAAAGTTCAATGTGAAAGCAAAAATAGTCTTCATTTTTAAAATCTTCATTTTGTTGCAAGTGAGTTCAGTATTCCCCTGTGAAGAATCATTCCTTGACCCAGGAATGCAGGTGTAAAAAGAAAAACAGAGATTTATTTTTTTAAAAAAGTTACAGCAGAAAATGAATAGAGAATTAAAGAAAAGCTATGTGCTTTTTAATTTGCTAATTAACCTTGGCAGCCCAGCTGCCAGGTTAAGCAGATGTCTGAAAGCTCCCTAAATACCCCCTCAAGGTTCATGGGAAAAGATAGTAATTTGGGAATTGCCCAAGTCCTGGATTAGAGAGTTTCCCTTTTGGGGAAGGATCTCAGGTCTTGGATTCCAGCCTGGGTGGTCTCTGATGTTTTAGTTCCAGTGTAGCCTAGCTTGTCTTACCAATGTGAACATGGTCAAGGTCAAACTGGAGATCAAGATGGAATGTTTTAACAGTGATAGAGGAAAATGAAGCTTTAGGTTGGTTTTTTTATTTTTGTAAGGCAAATGGGGTTAAGTGGCTTGCCCAAGGCCACACAGCTAGCCAATTATTAAGTGTCTGAGACCGGATTTGAACCCAGGTACTCCTGACTCCAGGGCCGGTGCTTTATCCACTATGCCACCTAGCCACCCCAGAGGAAAATGAAGTGTTACAAATTTTTGTTTCCAATTAATTTCAATATTCCCTATGCTCATGTTTCTCTGCATCAATTTCATGCAAGTCATAATAAAATGTTCTGCGTAGGACAAAATATGTCTCTAAGCAACATATCAAGCAGTTAAGGGGGAAAGGGCATAATGCCTGCAGTAAGGAAGATGAGTTCAGATCTGGCTCAAATAACCTATACCTGTGGCATCCTAGACAAATGACTGAGACCGGATTTGAACCCAGGTACTCCCGACTCCAGGGCCAGTGCTTTATCCACTACGCCACCTAGCTGCCCCTTTTGGTGTCATTTATGATGGTAGTTGTCAATCATCCTGTTGCCCTGCGGCTGAAAACCCTATATTCCAAATGGATTTGGTGTAAGCAGTTGGAAGGACAGTGTGATATTAGAAAACTCCCATGGGCAGGACAGTCTTATCTCGCCCTTAAGAGAGGACATGCTAAGAAAAAGTTTTATTGATACTTTTCAATTCCACTGTCATTTTTTCCCTAAATACCACCAAGTTTCATCTCCATCAATCTCATCTAACTTTCCCTTATAATAAATTGTTGGCCACCTCTCCATTGAGAAGTGTGTCCCATCAAAAGTTCTCTGGAAACGAGATGTGTTGATGTGGATAATATGAATTTAAAGTATTTTAGTCTTTTAAAAAAAATTACATTATTTTGACTATCTTGTAAATTTAGAATACCAGTTGAATTCATCTCTGGGAAAGAAAAGTAGTCTTATTCAGGTTCAAATAGCTTCTGCTCTGTTTGTCAGACATGTGGTCAGGTGGAATGCCTGTAGAAGATATTAAAAGGAGAATAAAAATCCAGTTAGAAGTTACTAGGTAGTGAATATTACTGAGCCTGGAGTGAGGGAGACATCTTTCTGAGTTCAAATCTGAACTTAGTCACTTATTAATTGTGATCCTGGGAAAGTCACTGATGACCTCCGTGAGTTTGGTCTTATTAAAAAATTAAACTAAACCTAGTATTAACCTCTAGAGTTACTAATTTATTTTTATTAACTATCTCTATGATTGCAGATTACAAATGTATGGGACCTAGATAGAAAACCAGGCCGAAAACATAGTTCTGGGGTGGGTGGGTGGATTTATACAATTTCACTTTCAGAAGACTGCTTCTGTTCATTAAGGGAGGAATCCTCAACTCAGAATGTGCTTCATGTCATCTAGGCTTGAGGCATATCAGATGTCAGATATCGATATCAGATATTAGGTGAGGTTAGGGGTGCCTATTAGGAGCACCCCCTTCCCCACTTAGCAGTTGCACATAGACCTCCACAAAGAATGAGAATCTTCCCTCTCCATGATGTCGGTGCCATCCAGTGACTGCTGATACAATGGGGAAATTCATATTTGTTAGTAAAAGAGAGAAGAGTGATTTCCACACCACTTAATCTTGTTTGCCTCAGTTTCCTCATCTGTAAAAGAACTTGGAGAAGGAAAGGGCAAATCACTCCAGTCTCTTTACCAAGAAAACCCAGAGAAGTTTCACAAGAATGAAACACATCTGAAACAAATGAACAACAGAAAAACATGATAGGGCATGTTCCTTGAAAACTATCTGTTGCTTATAGAGTGCTTTGAGATTTTCAAAACATGTACCTTTTTCCATTTAGATCATACAATAGCTCTGTGAAACTGATATTAGAAATACTATTTTTTCATTTTATAGATGAAGAAACTGAGGTTGAAGAGTTTAAGTGACTTTCCAGAGTCATACCATTAATATTTGAGGCAGAATTTAACCATTACATATGTACACGTGTAATTTTTAATTGAACTATAAAAAATGAGATCATTTCCCTAGTCCAAACAGAATAGAACAGAGAACAAGATGCCATGAATCTCCGTTTCATGCAGCTTATTTTTAAAGTATATCATAAATCCTAATTGTTGCTTTTAAAATTATTTTCTTTATTCTTTCTTTTGAAAGTCCTTCTGTTCTCTTCTCTGTTTTTAAAACTATTCAGTGGGGGCAGCCAGTGGATAAAACACCTGCCTTGGAGTCAGGAGGACCTGGGCTCAAATCCAGCCTCTGATATAATAATTACCTAGCTGTTTTACCTTGGGCAATCCCATTGCCTTTAAAAAAAAAACAATTCAGTGGTAATCTCTTTTGAAATGTAACTATTGCTTCCCTCACCCATTTAAAATCTAGAGAAAGGATGAAAAAAATTAGTGTAAGAAATAAGCACAGTCAAAAATACACCCATCCAATGACCATGGTCAATGTTGTCTGTCTCTTTCTATATCTCGAGTTCATTACTTCTTTGACCATTGGTCAAAGGAAGAATTTTAACTTTTTAAAATATCTTGTATATATAGCACCTTCATTTTCAAATATATTTATTTCTCCTATCTACTCAGAGCCATTCTTTATAACAAAACATTTCTCAAAAGAAGGATGTGTTCCAAGCAACAAGTAAAACTAACCAAAACTTAACCAAGTTTGACAGGACTGGATTAAATTAGTGCAAATGAAGGAATATTCAAGTGGGTGCAAGAATTCCCTTAAGTGATTGCATGTATTTTCTTGTCTTAACTATTGTTTCCATTAAAGTGGAAATATGCCAAGGGGATAGAAATAATCTTATCACTTCAGAGGAATCCATTGTTCACATTATTGTTCCACACCAGTCTTTCAACTCTGTGAAGGGAGGGAAGAGATCAGAGGAAGGTCACACTGAGCACGTGAAAAAAAATGATGTCTTTTGCCTTTACAAAGAGTTAATTCCAGACATGCTCTACCTCAAAATAGTGATGAAAATAATAGCTATGGTAGCCAAATCTTGAATTGCACTTAAATTGCACATTCTGCTCTTGTAGCTTGTCACCCATCTGATGGATTAATAATAAAAAAATGAGGAAAGAAAAGATAGAAACAAAGGAAAGAAAGAAAAATAAGAAAGGAAGGAAGGAAAGAAGAAAGGAACCACCTATAGGGCGTGAGGGAGGAAGAGAAGGTAGAAAAATAAAGGAATGGAGGAAGGAAGAAATGAAGGAGGGAGGGAAGCAAGGGAAGAGGGGGAAAAAAGGGGAGGAAGAAAGAACAAAAATTAATATTTGCAATTGCAAAATACTTTACAGCAAAAATCTTGATGTAGTTTTAAATTGTAATAGAGAAAAAAATGGTCCTTCTTACACCCTTGATGGAATGTTGAGGAAGACAGAGTGCTGTCCTTTGGCATAGCCTCATTAAGGGCTTCTTGTTGCTTCAAATAAACAAAATTGTCATTGATATACATATTGGGTTTAATGGTTTAATACTGTATAATGTCTCATTTGATCCCTACAATAACTGCTATTATTAATCCTCATTTTACATTTAAATATGAAGAAAGTGACTTGGGGAGAATTTAATTTAGTGTTCATAGTTGGTGAGTATGTGGAACAGAATCTGAACTCTTGATTCTAAGTTCAACCCTTCATCCAAGATCCCTGACTGCCTCTCAAAATATTCATAAAGATGAATATAAATAAACTACAAAGTAGTTTGGGAGAGATGCCATTAGGTAGCAAGAAATCATAAACAGCAAACCATTTTTGAGGTTATAGAAAACAGGATATTATAGTTGGGAGGGCCCTTAGATCCTAACAGGGATGTCCAACCTTTTGGCTTTTCTGGGCAGTATTGCCCACAAAACCCCTCCAGAATTCCATACCCATTCACCACTAATTAGCACAGCAACACCTCAGGTTGGATACACCTGTAGACTATAAGAATATGAAGAGACATTCAGAACATACAGATAGACATTAAAGCCAAAAAGAAACTAAGAATGTCAAAGGAGGAGACCCTGGATTGTAGAAGATAGAATGTTGGATTATATGAGCTTTTAGAATATAGACCACAGAATGGCAGAGGTTCAAGGATCCAAGAACATTACAGGATCTTAGAACACAAAACATACACTATCAGAGTTGGAAAATAATAGAAATTCAAGGGTGGAAGGGTCCTTAAAACCAAGACCATTTGAATGTATAGTTATGCTAGAATACCTTCAACTTTCAAACTAGGAGGGAATTTATGTCAAAGAACAGAGAATTTTATAAATGGAAAGTGTGTCAACATGGAACATAGAACAGAGATGGTCATATCTAGAAAATACCCTTGAATATAGAAAAAGAACATAGAATATCAACTACTATAAGTGAAATGATAACTAGACCCTAGAACATTAGAAATTTAAGGAATATTAAAAAATTGAATATCAGTTAGAATGAACCTTAAAACCTAGAATTTGGATGTAGTGGCTGCATTGTAATGCTCCAATTTAAAAGGAAGTAGCAGCAGCAACAGTAGGAGGAGGAGGAGGAGGAGGAGGAGGAGGAGGAGGAGGAGGAGGATGTGGTTACTAGATGGGTAGAATGGGAATAATGGCAGTTATAGTTTACCTCGATTTTAGCAAGGCATTTTACAAAACCTCTCATGATATTCTGCTTTCCAAAAGTTAATTGGATCCAGAAGTGGTAAAAATTATCATATCTTAAGAGTAGTCATTAGAGTTTCAATGATTTTTTGAAAAAGTTCTCTAATGGAAAATTCCAAAGAATTTCCTTTGGTACTATGTTGTTAAGCATTTTATCAAGGGCTTTCATAAAAGAATAGATTAGCATGCTTATCAAATTGGTTGATAACAAATTAGAAGTGGATGACATAATCAGGATTCTAAATTTTTTTGACAGATTAGAGGATTGGTTGGAATTTATGCCTTCAAATTTAATTGGAAATACTGCAAAGTCTTAGATTTGGGTTCAAGAAATCAACTTTTCAGGGGCGTCTAGGTGGCGCAGTGAATAGAGAGCTGGCCTTGGTGTCAGGAGTACCTGGGTTCAAATGTGACCTAAGACACTTAATAATGACCTAGCCGTGTGGCCTTGGGCAAGCCACTTAACCCCATTGCCTTGAAAAATTTGAAAACAAAACAAAACAAAAAATCAACTTTTCAGAACAAAATGGAAAAGATGACTATAGAACAGCTCAAATAAAAGAAGTTATTGGGATGTAGTGGCTTTTAAGCACAGCATAAATCTACAGTCTGATATGATAGTAAAAACATAATGATAATTCATACTAAAAAATAAAGATATTCTCTTCAAAAAGAGAGGTGTGAGTTAACTAGGTCTTGAACTTTGGTGGTGTCAGTTGGAGTGAAGGGGAATGAAATGATGTGAAAGTTAGAGGGAAGGGTATAGAACCAGTCCTGGATGTCCAGTCAGAGGATAAAAAAGGTCATTCTCTGCAACTCCTTTCTTTCCTTTTTCTTAGACTTTTGCAAGGCAAATGGGGTTAAGTGGCTTGCCCAAGGCCACACAGTTAGGTCATTATTAAGTGTCTGAGGCTGGATTTGAACTCAGGTCCTCCTGACTCCAGGGCCTCTATCCACTGTGCCACCTAGCTGCCCCTTTGATATAGTTTCCAAGGGAATTAGGTTTCTGTATCTGTTAAATGAATAAATTTCTTAAAAAACAAAATTTCTCAAATTTCTTAAGAAATTTCTTAACAAAATAAAAAAACAATAAAAGGATTGATTCCAGTTCCTGCATGCTTCATAGGTTCAGAAGCAGAAGTGATCTGATAGGTTATGAGTTCAGCTTCCTCCAAGCCAAGTTCATTTTTATTGAGATGCCAAGAACTATCTTCATGGGGGAGTTCATATCTATGCTGAATCTTGAAGGAAGATGAAGGTTCAAACTGATGAAGAGGAAGAGGGAGTGGAACCCATGTTTCCTTGGCATTGTCAACACATTTAAACTTCACAAGTAGTGTGAACAAGGACATACTCATAGATTTAGAGCTAAGGGGGACTCTAGAGAGACTGGTTAGTCCAATTTTTTAAATTTTTATGAGGGAACTGAAAGCCAGACAGGTAAATAAAATAGGTAAACCCAGATAGTTACCTCAAGATATATAGGTTCCAAGAAGAGAGAAAGGTGGCCCTTTTTCTCTTGGACTACTTTGCTTTTTTCTTTGGTTTTTCTTTCCTATATGACAAAACACGTCTGACTGGTGTCACTTTCTACAGTTCCTTCTAGCAAGCATCTAGTAGAGTGTCTTGCCTAATCCTTGAATGGCCTTGGTCCAGAAAGGAAAGAATGATCTTATCCAATAAATTCAACCTAAGGCAATATCAGTGTTTGCCAGGCTTTAGATTTGCTTGGATAATGAGACAGGGATCTGGGTGAGCATATGAATCCCTTAAGGTTTGTGAGCTATACTATTTTCATAGTTGTTAAGAAAGAACCAGAATTAAATAAGGGGGTTGAACTAGGTGACTCTGGAGATTCTGAATTTGTAAAAGAAAACAGACATTTATTAATGATCTTCTATGGGCCAGGTGGGTAGCCAGGTGATACAATGGATAGTGTGCAGGGTCTGGAGTCAGGGAGATTCATTTTTCATGAGTTCAAATCCAGTCTCAGACACTTACTAGTTCACTTAGTCCTGTTCACTTAGCCCTGGACAGTTCACTTAGCCCTGCTTGCCTCAGTTTCCCCATTTATAAAATAAACCACTCCAGTATCTTTATAAGAAAAGACCAATTGGTGTCACAAGGAGCTGGACATGATAAATAACAACAAAAATGAAAGGCACTTTTCCCCAATACTATTTCATCTGATCCTCACAACAACCCTGTAAGGTGAGTATTAATATTATCTCCATTATACAGTTGAGAAAACTGAGCCAGACAATGATTAAGTTAAGGGATTTGCCTTGCCTGGGGTCACACAGTTCTAAGATCAGATTCTTTCTGTCTCTAGAACTAATACTCCTTATTCTATTTTTTTGGTCTTCCATATTCTTTATTTTATCTTATTCTTAGACTATAAATTTATAAGAGAGCCCTTATGACGGAGAAGTCAGAAAGACTTTGGATCAAGTCTTCCTTCTAACCCATAAACTCTAAGGCATTGAGACTTTGTAACTCTGGGTTTAATCTCTCCTAACCCAAAACAATGTCTCAGTTCACTATTATGATGGTCATAGAATTTCGAACTGGGAGACAGCTTAGCGATCAGCTAGTCTTAACTCTATCATTTTATTTTTTTCCTTTTTAATTAAAAATATTTTATTTTTAGTTCCAAATTTTCTCCCTTCCCATATTCTTCTCCCATTATTGAGAAGGCAAGGGAAAAAACTCATATATATATATATATAATAGATAGATAGATATAGATATATATATAGATATATAGATAGATAGATATAGATAGATAGATATAGATAGATAGATAGATATAGATATCAGTCATAACCACAAGAAAGAAAGAAGGAGAAGAAAATATATTTTCAATATGAGTCTATCAGTTTCTTTTCTGGAGATAGACAACATGTTCCATTATGAGTCTCTTGAAATTCTGGTTGGTCATTGTGTCAATCAAAATTATGAAGTGTTTCAAAATTGTTTATCTTATAATAAATTGTTCTCCTTCCCTTTACTCCTTTCACTTATGAATTGATGTGTTTCCAAGTTATTCTGAAACTATCTCCTTCACCATAATTTCTTACAGTACAAATTACAGTGTAAAAAGAGAATTTCTGACTCAACTTTCTTGCTTTAATTGTCCTAAGGAAAAAAACTATTGAATTTCTTGGCCCTGTTTGCTTGAAGCAAATAGGTTTTCCATCCTGCCAAAGTCTGCAAACAACAAACTTGGGACACAAACTTCATGCTCAAGTTTTGATTAGCTAGCTCAATGAGTTTCCTGGTGCAGATGTCCTTATTTACTCCTTTTTCCCTTGCTGCTTTTGTATTTTTACATTTACATATTTTACTTATTTACATATTTTACATAATGTTGTTGAAACGTATTTTCTCAGTTCACCGACTATCGTACACAGTGGAGTCTATGCATTGAATATGATAAATCTGCATTATTATCTCAGTATTATTGATTTAGTAACTGACAGCAGTATTTAATCAATGAACCCTCAGATACTTTTCTTCTTAATAATTAATCACCTTTACATACCATAACTTGTTCAGTTATCTCCATTTGAAAGACATTCTCTCCTTTTTTTTTAACTTTTTTTTTTTTTGGCAACGCAATGGGGTTAAGTGGCTTGTCCAAGGCCACACAGCTACGAAATTATTAAGTGTCTGAGGTTGGATTTGAACTCAGGTATTCCTGACTCCAAGGCCGGTGCTCTATCCACTGCGCCACCTAGCCTCCATTCTCTCCCTTTTTAATTCTTTGTCAGCACAAATAGGAGATGCTGTAAATATGTATGTATACCTGGGTCCTTTTTCTTTTTTAATCTCTTTGGGTTAGATAGAGCTAGCAGTGATATTGCTGGGTCTAAGGGTATACACAGATTATACCCATCATTTTAAAAAACATTGAGATTAAGTGACTTGAAATTACACAGTTAGTGAGTGACAGAGCCAAGAATCTAAACTAATACCTCTGATTCCAGACCCATTGTTTGGGATATCATAAGATGGAATTTCCCCATCAGGAATTCTGTTAGTAGAAGCCACTAGACTGTTTTCCTCTGTTGAAATATTTGATTATTCAGTGCTTGCTAAGTGATCATAAGGTCAGCAGTTGAGTTAATAAGAGAAAGACCATTTGCTTTCTATGTTTGAAGTCCACTTGGATTAGGTGCAGAAGCTAGGGAAAAATAAGTCACAAGACCCTTTCCATACCTCCACAGTCATTCCTTCCCGGGCTCAATGGGGGTGCTGGAGTTGGTTCCAAGGGATGAATGATCCCTAATACAGCGTTGAGGTCATCCCTCTCTGTTCATATTGCCCACAGGCATCTGCTACTCAGCCAAGTTCCTCATTGTATTGTACTCTGGAGGTTCTATACCAAGTCACATTACCAAATGAAATGGAAATAAATGTTTGGAGATGATATTTGTCTTGATTTTGTTTGTTCAAATAACTTTTTGGTTGTGTGAAGTAGACAATGTTCTTTGAGGAAAGGACAAATGAAGGTTTCCTGATCAACTTTTTTGGCAAAGAATATAAAATAAAGTCTAAGCTAAAGGAACCCCAACAAGCTCCAAGGATCCTATCAGGTACAGAAGAAGCTTCTTGTCTGAGAGTTTCTCTTCCTAATAATCTTTTTTTTTAACTTGACTGAATTCATATAATAATGACAACGATTCCATTAATAGACCTTCCTCTATATCTAATATGTACAAATCACAGTACTATGTGCTAAGAACACAAACAAAAAAAGAAAACAAAATAGCCCCAGTCCTCAAATAGCTTGCATTCTTTTTTGATATATATAAAATTTATTTTATTTTTAATTCATAGAACATAACCTGCATTTCTATAACAAAGTACAATAAAAAAAGATGATTACATGTGAAATTATAAATCTACCTTATACAACTTGGTATTCCTTCTAAATATGCAACAAAGCCTGTAAATTTCTTTTTTTCTTCCCTCCTACCACACTCTATTCTAGAAATGACTACTATTAAATTCAAAGAGGTGTATCTATATGTAAAATTATTCTATGCATACATCTATCTATATATCTTTTGATATTAATTTAATATTTTAAATTAATTAATTAATTAAATGAATAATAAATTATCTTTCCTTATCTGAACACAAATAATCTTTCTTCATAATGCCTTTTTAAAAAATTTGTTTATTTATCATAGTCAAAAAAGCTCACTTGTTCAAAGTTGTTCTTAAAACAATCTCATATTATATCCTCAAAATCTTTATTAAAAGTACCTAGCACCTTGTCAGCTTTTAATATCTGGTTGTTTAATTATTAGAGGTTTTAGAGCTAGAAGGTAGCTTAGAGGTATTCCATTCAATTCCTTCATTTTATATATGAAGAAACTGAGTTCCAGAGAGATGAAGAAATTTGCAATTCTTACTTTTCATTCTTCCTTTTGTTCTTTCTCTTTTTTTGTGAGCAATTGGGATTAAGTGATTTTCTCAGGGTCATATAGCTAGCAAGTCTTAAGTAAATGAGGTCTCATTTGAACTCAGTTCTTCCTAATTCTTAGGCTGGTGCTCTGCCTATTGTGCCAACTAGCTGCCCCAAGTGCCTTGCATTTCAAATCACTTCAATAAGTAGCAGTATTAATATTATATAAAATTTATAAATATTTTATAAAACGAACTTGGTCTTTGGACCAATACTTTTTCCATATTATACCATATAGGGTCTGTTACTGAGATAGCTAGATAGGGTTAAGGCTTTTTGAATCCTGACCAAAGCAGTTCCACCCCATTCTCCTATGTTAGCCAATAGTCAGTCACCAAGCATTTATTTAGTATTTGAAATATGCCAGGCTGTATTTTGTGCTATGGCCAAATGAAATAGTTACCATTCTTCTTACATGTGCCATGCTTGATGAGTGTTGGGCATTTACTCAGATATAGCATCCTCATTTGCAAAATGAATGGTTTGGATTGGGAGATCTCTGAAATTGATTCCATTTCAAGATCTATGATTCCACTGTTGCCTTTGTAAACTCTGGCATTAATTATCTCAACTCCAACTCACACCAGCTCTTTGCATCCTCAAAGCCCTGCTACGTATCCTTTCAGAATTCTAAAAGTAATCCTTGGGGGTTGGAGGCTTTTCTCTTATATTTTAGCTCATTATTCCCAATCTGGCATATTTTGCTTAAATCAACTAGTTACTCTCTTCTCAATATAAATTTACCCATTGGTAGCACCTATCTATCTTGCATAAACAGGTAACATCAGGCAGCTTTTACTGAGAAGATATAGCAAGATGAGAAAAACAGAAAATTCCAAAGTTTATAGCACAGGCCCATCTCACACCTTATGCCTTGATTATTGCAGTCACCTGTTGATGGGTCTGCCTGTCTCAGGTCTCTTCCCTCTCTAATCCATTCTCTATTCAGCCACTAAAGTGATTTCCCTAAAACACAAGTTGGATCATGCCACCCACCCCTATTCAATCAACTCCAGTGGTTTCTTATTATCTCCAAGAACACTCTGATATTTGAAGCCCTTCATACCTTATCTCCTCACTTTCTGACTCATAATCTTTCACGCAGCAACACAGGCCTCCTGGCTATTCCGCAAACACGAACCGCCATCTCTTAGCTCTGGGCATTCTTTTTTTTAATTAGGTTTTTTTTTTTTTTGTTTTTTGGTAAGACAAATGGGGTTAAGTGCCTTGCCCAAGGCCACACAGCTAGGTAATTATTAAGTGTCTGAGGCTGGATTTGAACTCAGATACTCCTGAATCCAGGGCTGGTACTCTATCCAATGTGCCACCTAGCCACCCCTGTTCTAGTCTTTTAAAGTGACTTATTCTTCACTCTGAGGTCACTTCTTTGTTAGGCAGTAGGTAACCAGTTTCCTCAACAGTCTGCTGGCATTTTGGTTGATCATTACACTTGATAAGTGTTTCTAATTATTTTAAAGTTATTGCTTTTCCCACATTGTTGCTGTATAAACTGTTCTCTTGGTTCTTTTTACTTCACTAGGCATGGGATCATTGTGTCTTCCCAAGCTTCTTGGAAATTATCCCATTCATCACTTCTTATATAATAGTACAATTCCATCACATTTATATACCATTACTTGTTCATCCATTCCCCAATTTATGGACATCTCCTCGGATAGAATCCTTTTTTACCTCCTCCAAAGGGCTATAAATATTTTTTATGTCTTAGAACTTGTTTTGCTTAGAACCAATTCCTCTCTTAATGTGTCCTCCTGCTATATTTCCCTCCTCTTTTCTCTTTATTTTCTTACTAAATGAAGTCTATGTACATAGCTTTGTGTGTGCAAAATATTCTTCAGTGAAGTTGAGATGTCAGCTGCTTTTCCCAATTCTTCTTTGTAAAGATACATACTTGGGTACTCTAATTATGTGAAATAATTTTCCCTATGCTTCTTCTCCCTTCCTCCCTACCTTGTGTATTTGTCTTCTCTTTCTATTCTTTTAGGATCATCTCTCAAGCCTTGTCTAATTATATTTTCTTTAGGAGCCTCCAATGATAATAGGACTCAGAGGTGGTGCATATCTTCCCCCTACTGGAATGTAAATAGTAGGTACTATATAAATGGCAGATGATGATAATGATAATGGTGATGACTAATTATCATTATTCATTCACATTTACTGTTTCATGTTTATCTTGACTCCTATGTTTCAACTTCAAATTTTCTATTGTAGTTCTGATGTTTTCATCAGTAATTTTTGTAAGTTCTATATTTCATTAAAGATTCATTCTTCTTCCATAGAATTATATTCAGTTTTCCTGAGTAAATTCCTGGCAGTAAGATTTTTGTCTTCTGGAATAATATAATCCATGTTCTTTGCTTTTCTGTGGTGGTGGCTGATAAGTCATATATAATCTTGACTGTGGCTCCACGATACATAAATATTTTTCTGTAACTGAGGAGCTGGATTTTGGCTATGATGTTTCTGGAGGTTTTAGTTTTGGGGTTTCTTTCAGGAGGTGATCAGTGGATTCTTTCTATTTTCTCTCTGGGTCTATTAGATCTGGATAAATTTCTTTTTTAGTTTCTGGAAACAGGATGACTAGTATCATTTTTAGATCATATTGCTCAAATAGTCCAATGATTCCTAAATTTTTTTCTCCTTGATCTTTTTAGGTCATTTTTTAATTATGATAATATTTATTATTTTACCTTAAATTTACTTCCACTTTTTTCAGTTTTTTTTAGGTTTTTACAAGGCAATGGGGTTAAGTGGCTTGCCCAAGGCCACACAGCTAGGTAATTATTAAGTGTCTGAGTCCGGATTTGAACCCAGGTACTCCTGACTCCAGGGCTGGTGCTCTATTCACTGTGCCACCTAGCCACCCCTATCTTTTTTCAGTTTTTACAGTTTATTTTAGCATTTATCTCATGGAGACAATGGCTTCTACTTAGTTCAATCTAATTTTCAGGGAATATTGCATAAATAAGGTTTTGAACTTCTGTTAATTCCCTGTCCAATTATTTTTTTCATGAATCTCAAGTGATCTCATTTCATTTATTTTTTTTTATTTTTTTTTTAGGTTTTTTGCAAGGTAAATGGGGTTAAGTGCCTTGCCCAAGGCCACACAGCTAGGTAATTATTAAGTGTCTGAGAACAGATTTGAACCCAGGTACTCCTGACTCCAAGGCTGGTGCTCTATCCACTACACCACCTAGCTGCCCTCATTTCCTTTATTAAAAAAAATTAACAACTTAAAAAAAAAGCACATCAACATGAAACTGATGAACAATACTCATAAACTTCTCCAGGCAATCAAATTTTGACATAATTTCCCATAAATCCTCATTACTGATGGTATCAAAGGCCCTTGGTCAGATCTACAAATATTGTATACAGACATCTGTTCTACTCTTGGCATTTTTCCTCAAGTTGCTGGACATTATTGACTATTCCTTTCTGAAACCAACTGGTTCTCAGGGGCAAGAATTAGTCTGTTGGGGTGGGGGGAGGGAAGTAAGATTGGGGGGAAAATTGTAAAACTCAAATAATATCTTTACTAAAAATAAATTTTAAAAAAATGAAAAAAATTGAAAAGAGATTAGAATTGTGCTGATTGGTCTCCTATCATTACAAGTAGGAGTTGCAAAGATGAATATTTTAGATTATTAATAAAAGGGAAACTTCTCAGCAATTAAATCCATGCAAAAGCAATTTGGCTACCTTGGGAAGTAGTGACTTACTGCTCACTAGCCATACTTAAGCAAAGGCTGTATAAGATTTGTTAGGGTATGTTGTAGAAAGGATTCTTATCAAGTATGGACTGGATTGGATAGTCTCAAGGGTCTCTTCCCACTCAGAGATTCTATGATTTACCACCCACATTTCTTGCAAGAAAGCTGTTAGGACAGACATTTTTACTAAATCATTTCACAAAATGCTTTAAAGGGTCATAAAAATATTTAGTATTGTACTTGTTCCTTGAAACTAAAGTATTGAAAGTTCTAGCTTGCTGCTGACCTCTCATGCTAGAACAGCTTAAGTGATGCATGAGACTGCTTTTCCCCTAAAAGGTTATTAGCAACCTCAAGAGGCTCATATTAAAAGAAAATGGCACAAACATTCATTTTGTTCCCTTGTGTGCTCAGTTACTTTTAGAGACCTGTGTAATGGAGTGTAGCACATCTATGAATTAATGGATTTTTTAAGTAATTCTGTTTTCCCTAACACCATAAAGTGTTTAATCTATGTTGAAATATTAATAAAATGTGTCATTTTTTTGAAATAAAAAAGATTTAGTCTGTTGATTAGTGTTCTGGCAAGAATCTTACCAGTAATGACTAAAAAAGAAAACATACCTATGACTGTAACAAAAGAATCTATTCCTATTACCTTTATAAGAAAAGAATGATAGAGGCATCCTTAAATTTCTGGGGAATAACCTTTTCATTCCATATAATCTGGAATTTTTCAATTAACTTTTGGATGAGCAATGGACCCCCCCCCCCCCCCAATCTTGTAAATCTCACCTGGAATAGAATCAGCACCAGGTTTTTTGTCACATGAAAGGAGACCAATGGCATTCAAAAACCTCTTCTTCTGTTGGAACTTCAGCTAGGACTAGTTGATTTCAAATTGAGGAAACCAGTCAATGGCACTGATTGATGAGTCTGTTAAGAACACTTTGGAACTTTGTTCATCTTAACTCCTTATAATGCTAAACAATGGGGTTCCATCGGCACTGAGTAGTTGAGATGCACCATATGTCTTTGATCCATAAATAGCCTTCAGGACATCATAAAAGCACTTTAAATTGTAACTACCTGCATAAAATTGAATTTCATCTGCCTTCTTACTGTCCCAAGAGTCCTGAACCTCTTTAAGCTTCACTTGTACTTTACTTTTGATGGAATTAAATGCTGCCTTCTTAGAAATGAATGAACTATCCTATCTGAACCTTGTGCAGGTCTTGTTTTACATTTAACAGCTTCTATATTTCCCCATCATTTTCATCATACCAGTCTTAGTGTTTGTGAGTGTTTTGGACAAGATGAAGAAATGATGTGCTGTACAGCAAATCTCTGAAAGTTGCCCCACTCTTTTTCTATTCCACCATTACCAAATGTGTGTTGGCTTAGCTTTCCTTCCAAGTTAGCAACAAACTCTTCCTATTCAGAAGCACTCTAATCTCTTGACAGTAATAATTAATTATAAAATAGATAATTATGTTATACATTTACATATTATTATATATTTTATATTATATTATGTGTAATATATAATTATAATAAATTATTAATAATTATTTGTTTTGCTTTGGGACCACCGCTTTGGTTGAATGTGAATGTTTAGCTTAGAGAGGATGAATCTATGATCAGTCCAACACTCTGCACCATACATTGCCTTTGTCACTCTCACATCCTGTATCTCTCTCTTCTTCCTTATGATCATATAGTCTATTAGATGCCAATATTTGCTATGAAAGTGCATCTAGGAAGTTTTATTGTGTTTAGGTAGTCAGAAGACAGTGTTTGTGATGAGAAGGTCATGAGATTCACAAGTCTTCAGTAGTAGGTGACCCTTGTTGATGCTATATAAAACTGTATTGTCCAACTCCTTTTCTCCCAAGGATTTCCTGCCATGCTTGGAAGTCACCAAGAAATATGTTTGCCTTCTTTTGGTACTTTAATGATAAGGGTCTCTAGCCCATCATAAAATTTTTCTTTGATTTCATCAGGGTTCTTTATGGTGGGAGCAGAGGCACTGATGATGATGGTGGCCTGGTTTTTTTCCCACAAGTGACATTTTCATTGTCGTGATCCTGTCTTTCACAGCTTTTGGTGGACATTCATGCTTGCTGACTAGGCTACTTTCCTCTTCACTGCAGCCACTCCAGAGAAACATGTATCCAACTCCAACTTCAGTAAGCTGGCCTTTATTTGCCAGCCTTGTTTCACTCAGGGTCACTATTTGGATATGATACCTGCTGAGTTCTCTTGCAACAGGAGACATTCAACTTTCAGGCCTATTGGATTTTATGCTATCCAGGAGTGTGCACACATTCCATGTACTAATGGTGAGTGGAATCTTCTTTGAAGTAATCACTTAACCATCTTTATCCCAGTCTTCCTGGCAGCATTTTTGAGGGTATTAAAAAAAGGTATAAGAGGATATAAAAAAAGTTCTGGAAAGAATCTTTTCCATCTTCACCAAACACCCCTTATCTCGTAATATATGTACTCCTGAAATAGTTTCAGAGTACCAAAGTCAGAGGTGACTCTGAAATTGTCCACTGGATATTCAGTACTATCATTTAATCATATTTGTCAGATATTGGGGATATTGTTCAACTTATAGAAACTCTTCTCATTTCTGAGGAGAATCATAAAGTCCATTAGCATGCAAATAATTGGTTGACTGCCAAGTCAGAAACTGGTCTAAAACCACCATTTCTCAAATCTCATCTGCCCTCAGACAGTTACTAGTTGCATGACCCTGGGAAAATCACTTAACTCTATTTGCCTCAGTTTCTTCCTCCATAAAATGAACAGGACAAAGAAATTACAAATCATTTCTATTACTTTGCCAAGAAAAAATTCAAATGGGGACATGAAGAATGGGACAGGATTGAAATAACTGAACAACTTCACAATGGATAATTTAAAAAGACTATCAGAAGATCTTGAAGGGCATTTTTTTATTCTTCAGTTTTTTTAATTTATTTAATGCAATGGAGCTAAGTGACTTGCCCAAGGTCACACAGCTAGGCAATTAGTAAGCCTAAGGCCACACTTGAACTCAGGTCCTCCTGACTTCAAGGCTGGTACTCTGTCTATTGTGCCACCTAGCAGCCCCTTGAAAAGCATGTTTTTAAAAAAGTGGTAAAAGTTGTCCATTGGGGGTGAAGTTCAAAAACCTGATGAGCCTGTTGACTATTAGATGCAATTAGAAACTCTCTCAGAGTTGACAATCCAAATCGTGGCACAGTTAGAAAATTTGTTGTGCCTATGGTAGTAGATCAATCTTCAGATGATATGAGTAAAATTTTTTGTGTGATCATATTTTTGGATGGCAAGGGAAATCTCTCTGAAATTCTCTCATTAATGACTGTTGTCTCCAATGGGAGAGATGAAAGAAGGAAAAAAAGGAGTCAGAAATGTTCAAAGGCAGAAAGGCCACTGAGTGTGAATGCTAGCTTCTGTCTAAGTCCTTACCCTTGGGCAAGGCTCTATCAGGAATAGAGGAAATAAAATCTTTTTGTTGTTCAATCATGCATGACTGCCTGCCCCCATTTGGGGATTCCTTGTCAAGGATACTGGAATGACTTGCAATTTTCTTCTCCAGCTCATTTTACAGATGAGTAAACTGAGGAAAACAGAGTTAAATGACTTATCCAGGGTCTCACAATTAGTTAAGTGTCTGAGCTCAAATTTGAACTCAGGAAGATGAGTCTCACTCCAGGTCCATCATTCTATACATTTTTCCACTCAATAGGACCCTAACCCCATGTTATGAACCTTGCTTCCACTGTAAACCCTGCTTCTACTTTGGGATAGGGTGGAAGCATCCTTTTAGCTCCATATAGTCAGCTGATTTAGATATAAATAGTCTAATGACATATAGATTAATATAAGACCTGAAAGCCATTAAAATATGCAAATCCAAGTCCTACCTTTCCCCCCCTAATCATACTACTATTTTTACTAGCATACCCTTGACTCTAGATTTTATACTTGTGTCAATATTTGTATATATTTTATTCCATCCCTGGTCATGAAGACAGCCAATATCTTTTTGTTTTACTTGGAATGAACCCCAACAAATGTTACAGAAAGGGTTGGTTCAATACAAGCTTACATAAAGTCACCTAGTATTTTCTCTCAGTATCTGCCTTCTTATATTTAATCACCTTGGTAGGACTCTGTATTAATTCAATTAAGCTGATGAATTGCTGCTTGACCCCTCAAATAGGGAGATTTACATTTGAGTTTTTTGTTTGGGATTTTTTTGGAGGGAGTGAGGGCAATAGGACTTAAGTAGCATACCTAGGGCCACATATCTAGTAAGTTATTGAGACTGGATTTGAATTCAGGTCCTCCTGACTGAGACCTTCATTTCTGATATGATGACTGTATTCACTATTTTAGCTGGCAAGGGTTAAAGAGCTTCATTTGTTAAGGTACAATTCTGTTAGACATCTATAGAATATTTATAATCTATTCCTCCAACAAGGAACCAGGCTCCTATCTAAAACATGGACAGGAACTATTGTCACTTAACCCCATTGCCTTGCAAAAATAATATACATTTTATGTGTATATATATATATATATGTATATGTATATATATATATTGAAAAAATTATTAATAAATTTGAACCTAGTTTCATAAGACTAGAAATTGTTTGACCTAAAGTTTACCATAAATTATGTTTGTTATGAAGATCCTTCAAAGAAGCCTACCACTGGAAGACATGTTTAGATCCCACTCAGATCTTTTTTAGGGTCCACTCAAATAGCTTGCTTTTTGATTGCATTCAACTTTTATTAAATATTTCCCCTTATGGGCGGCTAGGTGGCGTAGTGGATAAAGCACCGGCCCTGGAGTCAGGAGTACCTGGGTTCAAATCCGGTCTCAGACACTTAATAATTACCTAGCCGTGTGGCCTTGGGCAAGTCATTTAACCCCATTTGCCTTGCAAAAACCTGAAAAAAAATTATTTCCCCTTACCTTCTAATATAAATCTCAAGCAACTGAGGCAAACAAGGGTGAAGTGACTTTCTCAGGGTCATCCAATTAGTATCTAAGGCTGTATTTGAACTCAGGAAAAAGGGTCTATTGACTCATTGCAGGGTTAGTGATCTGAAATGGAGGCAGCTGGGTGACTCAGTGGTAATACACTGGATCTGGAACTGGTAAGACTTTGAGTTCAAATTCAGCATTGGAAACTTGCTAGCTGTGTGCCCCCCAAGTTATTTGCCCTCTGTCTTAGTCCTCTAGATAAGGAAATGGCAAACATCCAGTATCTTTACCAAGATAGGAGAGTATGACTTTTAAGTCAGAGGTAAGCATGGTCACTGGTAGGATTTTTTAGACCTTAAATGCCTGATCACTACCAACAAGATGGTTTCCCTGAACCTGGGCCTTGGTGTAACATTATTGTATGTGCATTTTGTTAGCTGATATCTCCTTCCCTTTTTCCACCTTCCACCTACCCCTCCCATTTTTAAGACTTCTAGATTATTAGAAAGACTTTATTCTTTATGTCCTCAAACATAATGAAGTGGTTAATTCTTGCTGTTGTTCAGTCACATCCAAATCTTTATGACCTCATTTGAAGTTTTTTTTTTTAGGTTTTTGCAAGGCAATGGGGTTAAGTGGCTTGCCCAAGGCCACACGGCTAGGTAATTATTAAGTGTCTGAGAACGGATTTGAACCCAGGTACTCCTGACTCCAGGGCCGGTGCTTTATCCACTGTGCCACCTAACCACCCCTGAAGTTTTCTTAGCAATGATACTAGAGTGGTTTGCCAATTTTTTACTCCAGATTGTTTTAAGATTGAGAAACTGAGGCAAACAGGGTTAAGTGACTTGTCAAATAGCTAATAAATATCTAGGATCAGATTTGAACTCATGAAAGTGAATTTTTCTGACTCCATACACAGTACATTTGCCAACTGGCTTCCCTAAAGTAACCAAAAATATTAGATGCTTTTCTTTTCAAGGATTACCTGAAGTCTAAATAATTCATATTTCAGGAAAAAAAGTATACCATTTGTTTCTAAAATTCAAATGAGATTGGAAGGCACTTAAGGGATTGGGCAGAGGATCTTTGTAGGAAAATGTCAAACTTTGATACCACAGGAAAATTTTCTTTGCAACTCCACACAGAAGAGTATGGGAAAAAATAGTGCAGTGCATAGAGTACTGATCTTGGAGTCAGGAGGACCTGAATTCAAATCCAGTCTCAGACCTTTAATATTTATATATTGGTGTGACCTTTGGCAAGTCACTTAACCCCATTGACTTGCAAAAACATTCTACACATATAAACATACACACACACACACACACACACACACATATATATATATATATATATCTTGAAAAAATTATTAATATTGTTTGAATCTAGTTTTATAAGACTAGAAATTATTTGACCCAAAGCTTACCATAAATTATGTTTACTTTGAGGATCCTTCAAAGAAGCCTAGACTACTGTAAGACAGGTTTAGATCCCACTCAGATCCTTTTTAGGGTCCCCTCAAGTAGCTTGCTTTTTGACTGCATATATTTCCCCTTACCTGCTAACATAAATCTCAAGCAACTGAGGCAAACAAGGGTGAAATGACTTGCTCAGGGTCATCCTATTAGTCTCAGAGGCTTTATATGAACTCGGGAAGATGGGTCTATTGACTCCATATAGGGCTAGTGATCTGTAAAGGACCTATCAATATTTCATCAGAATTAGAAAATCATTTAATACCTTTGTCAGAGTCATTTAAAACCTCCAAGGAGAATCTATGTCTTCAGCTTCAGTAGCAGTGGCACCACCAAACCAAAGGGTATTGGATATCTTCTCTGCCTATCAAACAGGTACTTGTGTCTTAGTTGGGAAACAATGGTATTTCAGTCTTAACCACAGCAGTATTTCTGATAGTCACGATGAAATGAAAGATACTGTCAAGTTGTTTCATGTCATAACAGAGGAACACAAAGATAGGGGTCTATGGAAACTATTTAGAGGACAGTAGATGAAAAATTTACTCTTTTGTTGTTGATCTTTGTAATTACTATAATCATCTTCGGAGTCTGTGGACAGTGTATCATCCAAGTTTGTCTTCTTTCTACTAAAAGTAGTATCCTTTCACTTAGGTTACAGTTAACCTCCAAGGAAAAGGAAAAATAATATTGAATCTTCCATTTAACTGTATTATCTAAAGTCAAAATCTGGATTGTCAAAAGTGGATTTGAGGGAGTTATGTGTGATCTATTGGGAGCTGATATAACTAACTTCACTTTCTATTATATTTACAGTATTACTATTAATTGCTTAGCACATACTGAAGACTCACTTCCTTGAGTGTCTTCATTCAGCTTCTTCCAATTGCTATAAAGAGGTTTTATTTTGCAAAGGACTTGGACAACCCAAAGAAGTCTGTCCCTTTTTTTTTTATATTGTATTGCAGTTGATGTGATTCGGTGTAGATCACTATGCTATCATGGGCACATTTCTTATTTTATAACAAGTAATACATATCATCTTCTGTTATAACAAATATACATTCCATCTCTGACCAACAGATACATCTCTTTCTCACTTTAATGAAAGGTTAGTAAGATGAATGATACACTGGTATATCTCCAGTCAACTTATAACGGACACACATGTCTTTTATCTACTGACGAAATGTGTCTCACTCTAAAATTGAACAAACTTCAGTTTTTATTATATGTCTGCCTCTTGGGCTAGCTCATTGGCAGTGGCTAGTCAGGAACCAAGGAAAAGTCTTGCAACCATTTTTCTCTGATCTGAGCTCTTGCAAGTTCCTGATTTAGATTTCAGCTAAAATCCCACTGGATTCCGTTTCTGTCAGCTAGATGATTCTGTTGATTCTGAGTGACGGAACTGTAGCCTCAACATAACAACTGGAATCTGTGTCCATTATGGAACATTACCCATATCAGACTCCTTGTCCTATAAGATTCCATAACAATGTTCCATTTTCTATAATATCTGATGACTAGAAAACAGTGTTAAATATGGAAAATACTTTGAGGTAATCTATGTAGAAAGCTTCAGAAGTGAAAGAGATTTTGAACAATTGTCCAGTGGAACTGAAGCACAGAGACTAAAATAATTTAACAGATTTATTAAGTTCTTGTTACATGCAAGGCAAAGATAGAATCACATAATGATTTGAGGACCATCTTCAAAGTCAGGATGATCTGGGTTCAAGTCCTGTGTCTGTCATAGGCAAATTGGATGATTGTGGGCAAGTTACTTAAATTCTCAATTGTCTTTGGTAGCTCTCTAAAGGCTGAATTTACAGGGGACTTGTCATTATATACATGGATGGAATTTCCAAATTGGGAGTCACACACATGGATGGACAAAATAAATCCATACAAAATAAAACTATCAATTTCAGGAAATGAGAAGTGGAATTTTCCTACTCAAAATAAAATCAATAGCAAAAAAAAAATATTCTTAATAAAATGAAGGCTCTGAATTTAAATGTTGTGGCAAGTTCTGAGAACTGTGATTGTATAGGATTTGACCTGGAGTAGCAGAAAGAGCATGGAACACGTGGGCTGTTTCTGCGTGATGATGTCATGTGGAAGTCTCATAGATCAAGGAGTGTTTGTATTATAATCTCTATGCTTCCTTCCAACTTGAGGTTCAGTTAGCTATAGAATATTAATATAGTTATAGAATATCAATGCTGGGAGGAAATTTAGACAGAGGACTTCAACTCCTCTAAGTTTCAGATGAGTAAAATCAGACCCTATCCCAGGGAGGTCAAGTGGCTTGTCCATGGCAACTCAGAGCTACAACTGACTCCAAATCCAGTGTTCTTTTTACTTTTTACTTCTTTTAAGATTCTAGTCTTTCCTATGTCTTTAACAATCTACAAGATATTAGATAAGCCCTGACACTCTTGCTTCATTTTCCTCATCTGGAAGATAATCTGGACTAGTTAGTATGAGTTAGGGGGCACAGTAGTTAAGAGAGCTGGACCTGAAATCAAGAAGGCCTAAGTTCAAATCCTGACCAAGAAGAATTTCAATCTGGCATCAGATACTGTGACACTCTAGAGAAATCACTTTGCCTCAGTTTTCTTATCTGTAAAAGGGGGTAATAATACCACCTGCCTCACAGAGCTGTTGTGAAGATCAGTTAAACACATATATAGTCTTGCAAAATTTGAAGGATTATATAAATGTTGACTATTGTTGATGTCATTTAATGAGTCTATTATTCTGGAAAAGATGGGGTAGTTCAACTTTGTAAGGAAGTAGAGGGTAAGGAAGTTCAGAATTCCCTTTGCCTATTGGGATGCAGACAAGTTGGTCTATAAGACCCAATTCATTTGGTAAATTTGGTTCATTTATTCAACAAATATTTATTAAGAGCCCACCACTATGCTAAATGAATTGGAAGCCTATCTACATATATGCATTTGTATACCTTAGCTTTCTTTTCAAATCTCTTGAATCCATATTGCCTTTTTTAGTTTGGGGGGGTTAACTTCCACTGGTTCCATCCATGAGGATAAGAATTAAAACCCAACTGTTTCATACAATTAAAGAGGTATTTCCTTTTTTCTGCTATATGTAGGGAAAATGGAATATTTTCTTTTGCAAGACTGTACACAATATAAGCTCCCAAGAAAGTTCCAAGGCCTTTTGCTTGGTATTTGGGGAGGGTGTAGCCCATCCTTATCTCCCCAGTCTGCTCTGTGACACACCAAGAAATGGGGTTCTTCTCTGAGTTCAGCAGGCAAAAGGTTGGGAAGCTCTGAATGCAGCGTGTGACGTACTTTAGACTCTTCTCATTGAGACCCAGCTCCCAATTGTCATTCACGAGGTTTGCATGGGTTACATTGAGAGTGTCAAACTTGAACTCCATATTTCTGGGCAAAGAAATTAAACTCCATTATTTACATGTCTCATGAAATTTTCTGACCTCTCCACAATGGGTAGCTAGTTTCTCCAAAATGTATTTTTACTAATTAATAATAGCTAGCATTTATATAACACCTTAAGGTTAGCAATATGCTTTGTCTCTGTTATCTCACTCAATGCTCAAAACAGTCTTATGAAGTAGACATTATCATCTCCATTTCACAACTAAGGATGCTGAGAAGCTGAGTGACTTGCAACACAACCAGTTTCTGAGGGGCAGATTTCTGATTCCCCTAGCACCCTATTTTCTGACTTATCTGGATGCCTCAAATCCAACTTAGAGCCTAGGGATAGATGGACTTCTAGAGTGGGTTAGTAGAGAACTAAGCCTAGAGTCAGGAGGATCTGAGTTCAAATCTGCCCTCAGACACTTGCTAGTGGAATGACATTGGGCAAATCATTCAATCTCTGTCTCAAAGTATCCTCATCTGTAAAATTGGGTTAACAGTGGCATCTGCTTCTCAGTGTTATCATGAGCATCAGATGATATGATATTGGAAAAAGTACCTAGCACATACTTTTTCCTTCCCTTCTCCCTCTTAAAAACATTTAGCCAAGGCTTTGTGCATAATAACTTCTTGTGGGGGGACGGGTGGTTTGGTTTTTGCAAGGCAGTAGGGTTAGTGACTTCCCCAAGGTCACACAGCTAGGATTAAGGATCTGAGGCAGGATTTGAACTCAGATCCTTCTGACTCCAGGGCCAGTGCTCCATCCCACTGTGCTACCTCAATATTCCTAAACATAATAAATTTTTGATAAATATTAGTTTAGTCATTTTTCCCAAATCAGTGTTGGCTATTGGGTGAACCCCACATACCTGCCAAAGAATGCCCTCTCCACCATCACTGGTAGATCAGCAAGCTTTGGCTTCAAGACATCTAATGATCCATAACCTCCTTTCCAATAATATTTATTGTTACATTTTGGTTTTTAGGTTAACATTCTCATTCTCCTTAACTTCCACTCTATCTATAGCTCTGACTTCTGACAGGACAATCTTCAGCTACTAGAAAACCATTCTAATATTCTTATGGTTCCTTTGTCCTTTCTGCCTTTGATTTTTCTCTTTTTCACAATAAGAATTCTAATTTCTTCAATCAGTCCTTGTCTGGTCTCTTTTCCAGTCCTTCATCATCTTTGTCTCCCTCATTTGGACTCAGCCATAGTGTGGCAATATCTTTCCCAAAATGTGGCTAAACATTGTTCACTTCCCAGTTAAGTAGTTCAGCGATGGACTTGAAGTCAAAGATTACTGAGTTCGAGTCCTGCCTCTAGCTGGGTTATCCTAGGCAAGTTACCTTACCTCTTTTTACCTCAATATCTTCACTGAAAAATATGAATAATAATGACACCTAACTTACTAGGCTGTTGTGAGGATGTTATAATACATGTAAAGTAAAAGTAAACTTTTAAAAATTGCTAAATAAATATCAACTACTGCTGCTGCTGCTGCTGCTGCTGCTACTACTGCTACTACTACTACTACTACTACTACTACTACTACTACTAATAAATAAAACTTCTACTACTATTACTACTATTATCATCTACCTCCTCTATCACTAGTTAATTCCAAATTCTACATTTGCAGATTTGTCTCATTTCATCACTAAATGAAACACTGGGAACACAGGAAATATAGATGAATACCTGAATTCTTATTTGAATAAAGTTTAAATGATTACCTCTCAAAAATCTTTGGATCTGGCATAGCTGCCACCACCTTGCTCTCAGTTGTCCCATGGTGTACAAAGAGAACATTGCTTAAATGTTCCACTTGAAGGGACTTGGAAGCTGCAATCTTTCTTAGGACTTTATCTAAACTCTCCTGGCAAGCTGGAAGAAGAAGAAGAAGAAGAAGAAGAAGAAGAAGAAAGGTAACACTGGTCCTTATTGAGTATTTACAACTGTTCACGCCAACTTTGTTTTTTAAGTGGGACAGAGTATTATTTTCTTAGTCTCAAGACTAGTTACCTTGAATTTGAATGACTTGGTTCCAGTTGATGACCTCAGTAGATTCCAGAAATTGTTGGCATTTCTGAATGTCCTTAGTGAAGATAAAGTAAGTGTTTGTGTAGTGATCCAGTTTGTCAACCATTTCCTATTTAGAATGGAAATGGAGAGTATTTGGATTGTGCTGATAATAATTGGAGAAACATCATTCTTCACCTTTTTAGTCAAAGAGTCAATATTCAAAGCCATATAAATCATAATGCTTATACATCATAATGTTGAAAACACAAGTCACTTCATTTATCTGATCTTCAGTTTCTTCAACTGTAAAATGGGATAATAATATATGCTAACTTAGGGTTGGAAGTGTTTTATAACCTTATCTGAGCTACTGGTTATCATGAATGAGATTATGTGCTTAAAATATCAAAATGCTATATGATTGTTAGTTATTTTTAAATCATTATTATTATTGTCGGTATCACTTCCTACTAGTCCTTCCAACTCTGTGATTCTAATATTATCCTCTACTTTTACAACAGGTCCCTGGGTGTCTATATGGTAATAGAAAAAAGAAAGCCATCCCTGGTGTTGGTCAGCTATCATTCTATCTTCACCCACTAGGCCCTACATTGATAATTGTCCCTCATCTTGTTTTGTTACTCTTTGTTATGCCCTCTTCTACTCACCTGCTTCTTAGGCCGGGTAATGACAGTCTGATAGTCTGGCCAGGAGTCCACTACCACTTCTAAATTGAAGGGATTTCCATGAATGATGTGGAAAATGGAGCCATATACCTTGGAGAGGAGGAGAAACAGAAAGGAGGCAGGTGAGGCTGGTGAAGATCAAAGGTGTGATGCTGGAAAATGAATTAGTTGAGGATCCTTGTGAAATTGAAGGCTTAGGGCAGGTAACCTGATGGAAATCAACTGTACTCTGGGCATGCCCTACTGGTTTGGGATCTTGGAGGTAGCTAAAGGAGCAGACAGGAAAGATTCTTAGAAATCCAAATGATTCCAAATAAATCCTGAAAGATGAACAGGAATGTCTCAGAGGGATGACCAAATTGTGGTTTATTCTTGGAGAAGAGTCCACACTGATTAGACCCATAAAGGGTGCATACACCTGAATGTGATCTCTGTGGAAGGAAATCACACACATACACACACACACACACACACACACACACACACACACACACACACACACATGCATACAGAGGCACACTCAGAATGGGGAAGAGTAGACATGGAATTAGGAAGATCCGGTTTAGAGTCCTACCACTAAGACACACTGGGTGAATGACTCGGGAAAAGTCATTCAATTTCCCACTGGTTCAGTTACCATACATATGAAATGTATTATATATAACTATAGCTAATTATTAAATAAAACATTTATTGTGAAAATTTTCACTTGATTTTTTTTTTGATTGAAATAGTTTAGTATTTCTGTTCCTTTCCATTTCATCACTTTTCTATTTTGGTTTTTCCAATGTTTTTCCAGTTACATATAAGTATAAATTTCAACATTCATTTTTGTATGATTTTGAGTTCCACATCTTCTTCTTCCCTCTCCTTCCTCCCACCTCTCCAGGTCAGCAAACAATCTGATATGTTATATATATATATATATATGTATATATATATATACATATATATATATGTGCAATCATGTTAAATGGATTTACATATTGGTTATATTGTTTGTAATCTTCTCTCAGAGACCCATCCACTCCTTTTCCACCTCACCTTCAGGGATTCTGGGATGCTGTTGGCCAGTGATTGATATAGAACCTGCACCATGTGGTCCTCACACACTAGATGCATCGTGCGTCGTATACAAATCCTTCAGAATGAAATACTGGTTAGAATAGAAAACAAGGGACCAAGAGACCCAGGACCAAGATGTGAGAAAGAGGGAATAAGGCAGGAGAAATCCATAGCACACATGGTCCACAAATTGTATTTCCTGGTCTTGCAGTAACAATGAGCTACAGATGCTGAAAGCTTAAATCAGACTCCACAAAAATTCAATTCCTGAAACGTACGGGAAAGGGGAATAGTCTACTACAGCTGACTAAAGGCAAGTTAGAGAACATCTCTAATTTCCTCCCCTGTAAAATGAAGCTAATAATAGTATTTACTTTTAGGGCTGCTGGCAGGCTCAAATGAGAAATAATATTACACGTAAAGCGCTTTGCAAACATTAAAGAGCTATACGCATGTGAGTTATTCTAATGTTTATTATTGTTGCTATTATTTTCTCCTGGAAGCTCATACTTACAAACTGCGAGACCTTGAACTCCTTTCCCCTATGTGAGCCTCAGTTTTTTCAGCTGTAATTTGTGGGGATTAGATAAAATTTCTTACAGCTTTAAAGATACCATATATGATCCTTAATTAAAAGAAATATCTGCTATGACCTAATGCCCTCAAATGGTCATCTAGGCTCTGACCAAGACCTCTGATAATTGTGAACTCACTATTTTTTTTAAAAAAATTAATTTTTTTCAGAGTTGGGGGAAGGAACTTTGTTCCGTGTTTAGGGATAATTGGAACAAAGACATGTCAAGAGGAGACAATAGGAGATAGAAAGTAGTGTGATATTTGTTCATAAGGGAGGTCAGTCTATCAAGGTGTTTAGAGTTGAAATTGAAGGAAGCCTTGAATGTCAGAACAAAAAGTTTGATTTTTTTTCTAGGCAATAGGAATTCATTGAAGGTTATTAAGTAGGAAAGTGATGAGATGAGAGTAGTGACTTAGGAAGATTATTCAGACTATCCATGAGAGAGGAATTAGAATGAGTGCTGGTGGTAGAAATTTGTTTAGTAGTCAGAAAGACCAGTGCATTATCAGATATTCTAGATGAGAATATTTTTCATCCCTCCTCTGAAAGGAGTAGAATACACATAATAACACTGTGGATGGGAAGAAGGGAAGGGATGTAAAATGATGTAAAAGATAAGATAGACAGGGCTGACTGTTCCCTACCCCAGTTCTAGTCCAGACCTGGGTTGCCCTTAATGAAAGGAGAGAGAATTGACAGACAAGGCGGGGAGAAAAGTTCAGTTTTGAGCATGCTGAATTTGAGAATCTGGTATGACCTTCAAATAGAAAGGTAGTATGCTATGGTAGATAGAGTGATGGAATGGGAATCCAGAAGACTTGGGTTCAAATCCTACTTCTGAAAAATCATCTGTGTGACCTTGCACAAGTTACTCTTTGTCTCGGTTTTCTTATCTCTAGAAGAAAGGGGTTGATGTCAATGGTTTCTGGATTCATTCTGAGTCTAAATCTATGGTCTCATGATCCTATGTCCTATTATAATTCTGAAGCTCAAGGGAAGAGGTCATGGGGGGCAGAGAGATTTGGGAATTTTCACCACAAACCAAGACGTGGAAACAGATGACAACATTAAGAAAACTGGAATCCAGGGAGGAAAGAGGCCCTGGAATAGAGCTTTGGGAACCTCAGTCCCTACAATTCTATACCTGCTCCCTGTACTTGGAGGGAAGGGTCATTTGATTTTGGTACTCTGTTCAACCCCATCCACTACTGATTCTTTCCACACAGATTCTTGTTCCTCTTACTCAGTGGACTTCATTGAGAAGTGAAGATAGAATGCGAGGGGAAAATCTCCCTTCTGGAGGTTCATTATTCTACAGTAGCAGAAGCAGTTTCTGTTTCTCTGACAATATACCAGTGTATAATAAATAGGAAAACCAGGGTTAGATCCCAGGTTTTCTCTTTCCATTATACCACATGAGAGGGCAAGTGAAAAGAAACTTGTATTTCTTATAAAGAACTAGATTTCAAATGAAACTTGGAAAGTACTTTTTGACTCTTCTTTACTTTCCAATAGGATATGATAGGTTTGGGGTTGAAAATTGGGTAAGCTAATCTCTAAAACCCTTTCCAGTTTGAGAACCCATAAGCCCATGGAGTCCCACCCCATCCTATTCACAGAGAAGGGTCCAGTGAAATTTGGGATTGAATCACAGGTCCTTATAGCACTGCCCACTGCCATCTTCTAACTTTTCTGAGATAGAAAGCTACAGCACTTAAACCTTTCTCTGGGGATCTTACCTGGCCACACAGTAGTGATGGTTGTGATGCTTGCCTCAGCACACCCAAAGGTGTCGTTTGGAGATTTCTTGGTTGATTTTTTACGATCCAAATCACCATATGACTTCTTGAAAGAGGGATGTGTGGCTTTGGAATGAATATTGTATTAGGACAAAATCACTTCCAAATTCAGGGAGTCTGCCCTCATAGCTCTTGGTTTTATACTCAATAGCCTTACCTAATTTGCTTATTCAGAATTTGGTCACTGACTACCAAAGAATTTGACAGAATGTAAATAAGCACTGCTACATTATGAAAATAAATATCGTTAGAAAAAATGATTACTAAAAAATTACTTATATTGCAAAACATCTGGCATGGCACTTGCTTCCCTATCTTGAAACCTCCAGCTATCTGGCTGCCAGAAAGCCCAGTTATGCCTTGGCTGGGGTATAGACAGGATGCCAATCCATAAGGTCACTGAAACAGAGACTTCAAGGACAATAAGACCTTTGCTCTTGAGCAAGACAGGGTAGCTCAGGAGTCACCTATTCTAACTTTCTCTTTTTTACATATAAAGAAACTGAGGCCTAGAAAGAGGAAGTGACCAGAGGTAGGCTTTGAATCAAGGTCTTACTGACACCCCACCTAGACTTCTACCATGCACACCTCTGTGTCACTCAAAGGTAAGCTTCCCAATCATCATAGCCTTGCTTCCAGTCATTCAGATATATAAGATCGCAGAACTAGAGTGTTGGAAGACACCTCAGATCCCATCTAGGCTGACAAATGAGAACAATGAGTCTCATGGAAGTTGAAGGCTTATTTAAGGTCATCAGGTAGTAAATATCCAAGTTCCCTCGAATCCAAAGCACTCTTATTATCTGCCTTCCATCACTCAGGCTGGACTGCCTTTAGCATAGGTTTTCTTTAACCCTGAGCAACTTGAACTGAACAGTCTCCTCTAAAAGAGTTCTAGGATGTGGGCTATTCTACCAGGGCTAGCAGACCATGATGTATTTTGGGGAAAGGGCACATGGGGTGGGAGAATAGAGAAGTGTTTCAGAGACCAGAAAAGAACAGGGCAGCCCTTGGCCTGAAACTCAATAATATCCTTGACAAGTGGTCATCTAAACTCTACTTGAAGAATTCTAGTCAGTGGGAAACTCATTAGCTACCAACTTTTCCTTACAGGATCTCTAAATTACTCTCTCTGCAAAGTTTCCTAAATTTTCATTTCTGCCTTCTTTCTATCCCCAGGGTTTTGCAGTGTCCAGCTTGTAATAATCACTTACAGAATGTATATTGACTAAGGGATGATAGTTGGAAGATGGAAGACTAAAAAGATGAACTGGAGGGAAGTGCCCACATACAAAGAATTAAGTCTCCTTCCCACTCTCTTATCACCATATCATTGTTCTGGATGGTCTTTTTTTCTCTATCTCTCTAGGTCTTATTCTGTAGAATAGCCGGAAGGACAATTTCAAGCCCTTTATTTAGAGCAGAGAGAGATGGTCTTACTCAAACAAAATCAGAGGATCTTGTGCCTCTTGCCTACTTGGTTTTGACTTCCTGAATCAGAAGCCAAATACCTTTTCCCCAGGTTCACTAAAGCCAAATGCGGAAGCCTTTCATTGAGGAAGGAGTTGTAGATTTTCCTTCTGCCTCTAGAAATATTGCATTCTTTCAGTTTCCTCCTCAGCTCTGAAGTACAATGAGTTGGCTTCTTTGGATGATATAATTAATATCTCAATGAATTTTTGGCCCAAATTTCTTTATGAAATTATGAAAAGAAATGCTAAATGAACTAATGGGATCTGCCCTTCAAGGTGTGGGAGATGGTGGCATTTTTTTTCTAATTTAACTCAAGGTCCCTGGAAAATACTAAGCTACCATTATAATCTAAGGCATTTCTATTGGGTTTAAAGTTTGTAAAGGCTCCTCTAGGGTGGAGAGTCCTGGTTCCAGAGGTAGAGGATCTGAGTTCAAGACATAACTCTTTCATTCATTATCTGTATGATCTTGGGCAAAGGCACTTAAACTATCTGAGCCCTGATTTTCCTATCATATCACTAGTTGATAGGTAAGGTCCCTTCTAACTGGAAATCCATAGTCTTATGAACTTTTTGAGGGATGAGGAATAGCAAATATAATAATAGCATGTATTTTAATTTTTAATTTTTAGCATTTGCTTTTAAAAAATTTGACTTCCAAATTTTCACTCCTCCTCCACTCAATGAGAAGACAAACAATATTTATATTTCACTTCCGAGCACTTTTATAAATGGCAACTCATCTGATCCTCTCCAAAACTCTATTATCCCCACAATATGTCTGAGGCTGGATTTGAGCTTAGCTCTTGCTATCATCAGGATAACTCTGTTTGTTATGCTAAAGATACTAAGACACAATATCCAAAGTCTAATATGTCAAGACATTCCCTCTTGGCCTTTTCCATATGGTGACTTAGGAGAGCCAATGGGAGCATTGCCCTTGAAATTCCAATCCTTGGGTTCTACCATAGACTAGCTGTGAGGGATCAGACAAATCATTAAATTCCTTTAGACAGCAGTTTCCTCATCTTTAAAATGGAGGTAACAATTGTGCATTGCCAACTCCAATGGACGATTGGGAAATGACTTTCTCAAACTCTCACAAAAGTAAGTACATGGTCAATTCCTCCTCCCACTCTACCTTTCTATGAATTTAATCCATAAAAGTGCTAGGTAGATGTTAAATATTATTATAGTCTCAGGTAATTAGCCTACCTACTAGTAATGTCTAACAGGAAAAACCTAGACACACACATGAATTACTTGTCAGATCTAGACAACCAGGGGTAGTCCCTTCAATATGGAATAAATCATAGCTTACAATTTACATGGTGATTTAGACACATTATAATCTGGTCACAAGAATACTTGAGATATATACTATAGTAATTAAAATGCTCATTTCTTAAGATGAGGAAACTGAAGCAATCACACTCTAACTTCCATTTCTGTTCCAGCCTTTGTTCTGGCTAACTTTTCTATCTGGAATTCTCTTCCCTTATACTTCCTCCTCTTAGACTCTCTGTCTTCTTTCATGACTGAAATCAAACTCCATTTGCTTTTGGAGGTCTCTCCTGGTCCCCCCAGTCTTTAAATCTCAGACTACCATAAATCAGTTCTTTATTTGTATTGTTATTATATTATTGTTTATGCATTATCATATTGGGAATGTGACTTCCTTGAGGGAAAAGACTTATTTTTTCTTTCTTTGACTTTCCCAAGGAGTCAAACAACAAACATAGGTTTTACGTCATTACATGTAAATACTATGTTTGCTGTTTAATTGACTGACAATTGAGATAGAGCATTTTTTCCACTGTTACTTGCTGTCTTTCACACTTAAAAAACTGAAAGCACACTAGAGTTGAAATGAGGCTTTGGTCAGACTTTCAGACAAGTTAGCGACTAGATATTCAGGGCACAGGATGAGAAAAGAACCTTGTGTTTCTGTGTGGGGAGGTTCATCTCACTTACTCCTTCTCTTCATCGTGGGTAGGTCTTTGAACATAGAAAGTCAGGACTGGAAAAGGATCTCAGCTGCTTTGTTTAAGGCTTTGGAATTATGCCACTAAAGTTATTAAATTGTCTACACTCTTAAGATGCCATAACACTGGAATTAGGTTTGTTAAGAAAAGATGATTATGGAAAAAGGAAAATAATCTATCTTTTCTAAAATGTTATAACAGTGCTCTCTGTGGTGGCAACTGGAAATTGAAAGATTCTCTTCAAGTAGGGAATGATTAAATAAATTGTGGTATGTGATTATGATGACTATTACTTTACTTTTAAGAAATGATGAGCTTGCTGATCTTAGAAAAACATGTATACATAATAATATACACAAAATAATGAAGAGTGAAATGAGAACCCAGAGAACACTGTTTACAGTACAATGTTGTTATAAGAACAACTTTGAATGACTTTCATTTTGACTATTATAAATACCCAAATTAATTTTAAAGGACTTTTGATGGAAGACTCTATTTGCAATCGAAGAAAAATAAATAAAAGTATATGTGGAATGGTCATATATATGAATGCATATATAAATATATATATAAATATATGTAAAAATAAAAAAATAAAAATACATGTATCTATGAAACATGTTTATATATATGTATATGTGTATGTGTATTATATAAATATATATATTTATATATTTGTCTCTAAGTTAACCATCTCAAGGGAGGTAGAGGGGAGGGGCTAAAATAAGGGAAAAAAGAAATTTACATAATAATTTTATTATATATTTAAAAGGAATGGCAAGTTGTATATAACAGACTTACTTTTTCATGTACTATCATCTTTTTCTTTTCTACTGTTACAGAAATGCTTGTCTTTTTGTAATAAATTTATTATTGTGTTTTAGTTATGCACATAGATATAATATAATATTACACATAATTTAATATTATACTAGTACTGTCTTAGTATTCTTAATAAAGCATATTATAAATAAAATTGTTACACTTGAATTATTTGATCTTATTAACATGATGTTATAATATTATGAAATATTTAGCATAAATAAGTTTAACATAGCTTATGGAGTCGCCTGATTATTTTGGAATGTGCAGGATGTTTTGGGGTTTTTTTGCTTGTCTTATTTCTTAAGTTCAGAGTAAAAGAAATAAAATTTAAATGAAGACTTGGCTTTGCTGAATAAGTCAATAATCAGCTGAATCAAGAAGTGAGGTCTTAAATTTTCCTGTCAATTCCGAGGAGGTCTTATGGAGGAGACAGAGGCAAAGGGGCCTATTAAGTGACTCATGGACAGAAATTAGCAAAAATTCCAAGGTCCTTTCCAGTTCTAACATTCTATGTTCTGAGGTCATCTTCTGGCACTGGCATTTGATGATTCCATTATGCATAAATAGCAGCTAGGTGATCCAGTGGATAAAGTGACAGGTTTGAAGTCAGAAAGACTCATCTTCCTGAATTCAAATCTGTCCCCAAACACTTTCTAGCTATGTGAGTCACTAGCTGGACAAGTCATTTAACTCTGTCTCAATTTCGTCATCTGTAAAATGAGCTGGAGAAGGAAATGGCAATCTGTTCTAGTATCTTTGCCAAGAAAACCTAAAATGTGATCATAAGGAAATTGGGAATGAGTGAAAAACTACTGAACATAAAGAGAAAGATGGTTCTAGCTATGGTGGGTTACCCTGGAAAAGGGCATATAAGTATTAGGATAAGCAGATCTTCCAATAATTGACAAGTGACATATATTATGGGATACTGTAAGATTTCTGTGAGACCTCTGTAGTTACCTCATTTCAAAGATCTTAATAACTGTTTCCTTTGATAAAAATTTCTTTGCTGAATGTTGACTTGACCTAGTGAGTTTAAAGTGAGGGAATTCACCGTAGCCTTGGAATGGCTAAAGGATCAGTTTTCTTAAGAACTCAACTAGATGGTACAAGAGAATGTCAGGAAACATCACTATAGGCTGGAAAAACTTAAGGCTTGATAAATAATTATAAAAATTTGACATGGTGTCTAGAGATATGCATCAGAGGTTGGTTATATTTCATGGTCTGACATTTGACAAATTTGCATAATACAAAAAACATACCCCAAAATATCCTGTAAATTATATGGAGACCAAACTCCTATCTTAGAATGAGTCATGGTTCCAAATGACTCAGACAAAACATTGATCCATAAAAAAAAAATTTAAGGATGTTTGAATAGATGTTGTCATAGCGATTGACTATAATTCCCAAGCTGAGAGAGGAATAAAAAGCCTTAGTAATATAGACACTTAGAAGACAGAATTATAGTCATATGAAAATAGGATGATTTGCATGTCATCATCCTATCTAGTCCTGGAGTTTTACTGAGCCTACGAAAATGAGTTTACCTCCTAAGAATTTTATTCATTTACTTAAAAGGCTGTTTCTATTCAAGTTCCATTGGATTAGATGAGAGGAATTTTCCTATTATGATGAAAATTTTAACAATCATTTATTAAGCATCTACTATGTATTTGGTGCTGGTGATATAATGAAAGAGATTAAATAGTCTCTGGCCTCAAGGAACTTAGATTGTATTGGAGCAGACATATGATGATATTTGTCCTTTGTTCTTTTAGCTTTTTTTTTTTAGATTTTTCAAGGCAATGAGGTTAAGTGGCTTGCCCAAGGCCACAGGGTTGTCCTTTGTTCTTGAAGAAGACCATGACATCAGGGAAAGTGATGCCTTGACAAGCAAGAGAATTGGATTTGAGTGGGGGGGAGGGGTGTTGCTGTGCTAAATCAACAACCTCTTTCTCCTCCAGAGCCATCTGGGCCAGTGGCTAGATATAAATCAGGTCAACTGGAGATGACCCTAGATGTGAGGCAATAGTGACTTGCCCAAGGTCACACAGCTAGTAAGTATCAAGTGCGAGGTCACATTCAAACACCAGGCCTCCTGACTCCAAAGCCAGCGCTCTAACCACTGTGCCATCTAGCTTCCCTGGGGACATATATAGAGATAAGGAAGCAGGTGGAGAACTAACAGCAGAGGGGATTAGAAAAGATTTCACAAAGAAGGTGAACTTGAGCAGAATTTTAATTATAATTTTATTTTCCCAATGGTAGTTTTTTAGCATTCAACCAACTGCAAATTTATGCATTACATACACACTCTCTCTTCCCTCCCTCCTTTCCCCTCCCCATGGTGGGGACCAGTCTGGCAAAAGTTGTATATGTATATTTGTATTTAATATATTTACATATTAATCATTTTGTGTAAGAGGAATTAAGACTAAGGGGAAAGAAAACCATGAATTAGGAAGGAAAAACATTAGAGAAGTTTTAAATAAGTGAATATTATATGTATTCAGATTCTGTGCCCCCCACCCCCCAACCGCCCTGGATATGGATGGCGTTGTCCATAACTGGTCTCCCAAGGTTGTCCTTGATCTCTGAACTGGGGAGAGAAGATGCACCCATCATTGTTGATCAACTCACAATATTGTTAGTGTGTACAATGTTCTCTTGGTACTGCTTCCTTCACTCAGCGTCAGTTCATGTAATTACTTCCATGCTTCTCTAAAGTTCGACCACTCGTGATTTCTTACAGAACAATAGTACTTCATAGTATTCAAAACTTGTTCAGCTGTTCCCCAATTCATGAACAGCTCCTCAATTTCTAATTCTTTGACACTACAAAATTGTCATTGCTATAAATATTTTTGAACACGTGGGTCTTTTTCCATTTTTTATGATATCTTTTGGATATAGGCCTGGTATTGGTATTGCTAAGGGTATAATCAGTTTTATTGCTCTTTGGACATAGTTTCAAATTACTCTTCAAAATGGATGGATTAGTTCATAACTCCACCGAGAGACCATTAATGCCCTAATTTTCCCATATCCTCTTCAACATTGATCATTTTCCTTCTTTGTCATCTTAGTCAAGGTGAGAGGTGGTACTCATATTTGATTTAATTTGAATTTTTCTAATCAATAATGATTGGGAGCATTTTTTCATATGATTATATATATAACTTCAATTTCTTCATCTAGAATCTGTTCACACTCTTTGAAAATTTATCAACTGGGGAATGGCTTGTAATTTTTAAAATTTGATTCAGTTTTCCATATATTTTAGAAATGAAATCTTTATCAGAAACACTAGCTGTGAAAATTATTTCTCATCTCTCTGTTATTATTATCTGCAGTGTTCTCTTTGTTCTGCTCATTTCATTCTTCATTTTTTCATGCAAATGTTTCCATATTTTTCAAAGATCATTGAACTCATTATTTCTTATAGTACAATCATATACAGCAATTTGTTCAGTCATTGCCCAATTGAGAGGCATCCCTGCAATTTCCAGTTCTTTACTACCACAGAAAGATCATATAGTTTTTTTTTTTTCCTTTTTCCCTAATCATCTTTGGAAAGAGACCTAGTAGGGCTATGACTGGGTGAAAAGATATAGTGATTTTAATAATACTGAGCCTGATTTCAGATTGATTTCCAAATAGGCTGGGTTAGTTCATAATCCCACCAAAATGAATGTGTCTCATTTACCCCCATCTCCTCCAAAAGTTGGCATTTCCCCTTTTAATCACTTTAGCCAATCTAATAGGTATAAAATATTTCCAGGTTCTTTTCATTCTTTTCATAAATAATCAGTAATGATTTAGAGAATTTTTTTTCATTTGACTATACATTGTTTTGACTTCTTTGCTGGAAAACTCCCAGTTCATATTCTTTGACCATCTATCAATATTTTTATAGATTTGACAAAGTTCTTTGTATACTTGAGATATGAGACCTTTCACTAAAAATCTGTCTGTATTTTTTCCCAAAACCTTTAACTGAAAACTGTCTATAAAAATATTCCTGAATTTTCTACTTTCCTTCTGAGCTTAGTTACATTTGTTTTATTTGTACAAAACTTTTTTAATTTAATAAAATATTAGACTATGAGGGGCAGCTAGGTGGCGTAGTGGATAAAGCACCAGCCCTGGAGTCAGGAGTACCTGCGTTCAAATCTGATCTCAGACACTTAATAATTACCTAGCTGTGTGGCCTTGGGCAAGCCACTTAACCCTATTTGCCTTGCAAAAACTAAAAAAAAAAAAAAAGGAATGGAATCTTCAGAAACTAATGACTTCATGAGACAGCAAGAGACTGTTAAACAAAACCCCAAAATTGAAAAAATAGAATAAAATGTTAAATACCTCATCAGCAAAACCACTGACCTCAAGAATAGAATGAGGGTCAACCTGAGAATTATTAGACTTCCTGAAAACACTGAAGAGAAAAAAAGCCTGGACTTAATATTATGGAATCTAGTGATGGAAAATTGCCCTGATATCAGGGAACCAGAGGGCAAAGTAGTTATTGAAAGAATACATCAGTCCCCTTCAGAAATGAAAACACCAAGGAATGTTGTGGCCAAATTTTAGAATTATCAGATAAAAGAGAAAATCTTGCAAGTAGCCAGAAACAAACAATTTAGATGCCGAGGAGCCACAGTAAGGATTACACAGGACCTGGTTGCATCAACAGTAAGGGATCGAAGGACCTGGAATGAGATATTCTGAAGAGCAAGGGAGCTTGGAATGCAGCCAAGAATCCACTATCCTGCAAAGCTGAGCCTTCTTTTTCAGGGGAAAACATGGACATTTAACAAAATGGAAGAATTCCAAAAATTCTTGATGAAAAGACCAGAGCTAGATAGACAATTTGGACATCAAGCAGGAGGTTCAAGAGACACATGAAAAGGTAAAAAAAGGGGGGGAGAAATATGCAACTAAAAAAATGAGAGAAAGAAAAAATTTAAAAATCCCCAATTAAATACCAAATTAGAAATTCTAAAAATTAAAGGAGAAATTAATAAAATTGAAAGCAAAAAACTATTGAATTAATAAGCCTCTGGTCAATTTGATTAAAAAAAGAAAAAGACAAAATTGCTAGTATCATAAATGAAAAAGGTGAACTCACCACCAATGAGGAAATTAAAGTAATAATTCAAAATTATTTTGCCCAACTCTATACTAAAAAATTTGACAATCTAAGTGAAATGAATGAAGGGCTAGTTTACCTGTTAGATCTATGGAAAGGGAAGCAGTTTATGACTAAAGAAGAGATGGAGAACATCACCAAAAAGAAACTAGATGATTTTGATTACATTAAATTGAAAAGCTTTTGCACAGACAAAACCACTGTAACCAAGATCAAAAGAAATGTAGTAAACTGAGAAATAATCTTTACAACTAATGATTGTAACAAAGGACTCATTTCTAACATATACAGAGAACTGAGTCATATTTTTTTTAAAAAAAGCCATTCCCCAGTTGACAAATGGTCAAAGGATATGCAAAGGCAATTTACAGATGAGATCAAAGCAATCCATAGATATATGAAAAATTGTTCTAAATCATTACTTATTTGAAAAATGCAAATTAAGGTTTCTCTGAGGTACCACCTCACACCTCTCAGACTGACCAATATGACCAGAAAGGATCATTGTTGGAAGGGTTGTGGGAAATTGAGATGCTATTACATTGTTGGTGGAGCTGTGAACTCATCCAACCTTTCCGGAGAGAAATTTGGAACTACACCCAAAGGGCAACAAAAAGGAGCATACCCAACTGCAGAAAGGCAGAAATAGTGAATACATCTTTCTCAGATCACAATGCAATAAAAGTCATATGCAGTATTGGGCCAAGGAGATATAGACCCAGAACAAATTGGAAACTGAATAACCTCATTTTAAAAAAATGAGTGGACCAAAAAACAAACTATAGAAAGAATTAACCATTTTATCCTAGATAATGATAATAATGAAACAACATACCAAAACCTACGGGATTCATTCAAAGTGACTCTCAGGGGATATATTATAGATCTAAATGTTTACATGAATAAATTGGAGAAAGAGGGAATCAATGAACTAAACATACAACTAAAAAAATTAGAGAAAGAACAAGTCAAAAATCCCCAATTAAATACCAAATTAGAAATTCTAAAAGTTAAAGGAGAAATTAATAAAAGCAAAAGCAAAAAAAAACTATTGAATTAATAAATAAAACCAAAAGTTGGTATTATGAAAAAAAACCAATAAAATTGATAAACCTCTGGTCAATGTGATTAAAAAAAAAGAAAGAAGAAAACCAAATCCCTAGTATCATAAATGAAAAAGGTGAACTCACCACCAATGAGGAGGAAATTAAAGTAATAATTTGAAATTATTTTGCCCAACTCTATGCCAATAAATTTGATAATCTAAGTGAAATGGATGAATATTTACAAAAATATAAGTTGCCCAGGTTAAATGAAGAAGAGATTAAATACCTAAACAACCCTGTCTCAGAAAAAGAAATTCAACAAGCAATCGTTGAACTCCCTAAAAAAAAATCTCCAGGGCCTGATGGATTCACAAGTGAATTCTACCAAATATTTAAGGAACAATTGGTTCCAATCTATATAAACTCTTTGGAAAAATAGGGAAAGATGGAACTCTGCCTGACTCTTTCTATGAAACCAATATGGTACTGTTACCTAAACCAGGAAGAATTAAAACAGAGAAAGAAAATTATAGACCTATCTCCCTGATGAATATAGATGCAAAAATCCTAAATAAAATCTTAGCAAAACGATTACAACAATTTATCACTAGGATAATACATTATGATCAAGTAGGATTTATTCCAGGAATGCAGGGTTGGCTCAATATAAGGAAAAATGGTAGTATACTCAATTATATCAATAACAAACCTATCAGAAATCATATGATCATATCAATAGATGCTGAAAAAGCTTTTGACAAAATACAGCATCCATTCCTATTAAAAACAGAGAGAGTGTAGGAATAAATGGATTGTTCCTTAAAATAATTAGCAGTATCTATCTGAAACCATCAACAAGCATTGTATTCAATGGGGAGAGGCTAGAGGCATTCCCAATAGGATCAGGGGTGAAACAAGGGTGCCCATTATCACCAATACTATTCAATATTGTATTAGAAATGTTAGCATCAGCAATTAGAGAAGAAAAATAAATTGAAGGAATTAGAATTGGGAAGGAAGAGACAAAACTCTCACTCTTTTCAGATGACATGATGGTCTGCCTAGAGAATCCCAAGAAATCATACAAAAAAACTACTGGAAACAATTAGCAATTTTAGCAAAGTTGCAGGCTATAAAATAAACCCTCATAAATCCTCAACTTTTCTACATATGTCTAGCAAGATACAGCAGGAAGAGCTAGAAAGAGAAATCCCATTCAAAGTAACCTCAGACAATATAAAATACCTGGGAGTCTATTTGCCAAGACAGACACAGAATCTTTTTGAAAATAATTATAAAACACTTCTCACACAAATTAAATCAGATTTAAATAACTAGGCAAATATCAACTGTTCATGGATAGGTAGAGCTGATATAATAAAAATGACAATTCTACCAAAACTGAACTATCTGTTTAGTGCCCTACCAATCAAAATTCCAAAAAAATTACTTTAATGAGTTTAAAAAAATTGTAAGTAAATTCATATGGAGGAATAAAAAGTCAAGAACTGCCAGGAGCTTAATGAAAAAAAGTGCAAAAGAAGGTGGCTTGGCCCTACCTGATCTAAAATTAAATTATAAAGCATCAGTCATCAAAACTGTTTGGTATTGGCTAAGAAATAGAGTGGTGGACCAGTGGAATAGACTAGGTGTAAAAGCAGGAGATGATTATAGTAATCTGCTGTTTGATAAACCCAAAGAGTCCAGTCATTGGGATAAAAACTCCCTCTTTGATAAAAACTGCTGGGATAATTGGAAATTAGTATGGAAGAAACTTAGATTAGACCAACACCTCACACCCTTTACCAAGATAAGATCCAAATGGTTACAGGACTTAGACATAAAAAACAATACTATAAGCAAATTAGCAGATCAAGGACTAGTTTACCTGTCAGATCTATGGAAAGGGGAGCAGTTTATGACTAAGGAAGAGTTGGAGAACACCACCAAAAACCAATTAGATGATTTTGATTACATTAAATTAAAAAACTTTTGCACAGATAAAACCATTGTAACTAAGATCAAAAGAAATGTAGTAAACTGGGAAACAATCTTTATAACTAATGATTCTGACAAAGGACTCATTTCTAAAATATACAGAGAACTGAGTCATATTTTTAAAACAAAAAGCCATTCCCCAATTGACAAATGGTAAAAGGATATGCAAAGGCAATTTACAGATGAGGAGATCAAAGCAGTTCATAGCCATATGAAAAAATGCTCTAAATCATTAATTATTAGAGAAATGCAAATTAAATCTTCTCTGAGGTACCACCTCACACCTATCAGATTGGTCAATATGACCAGAAAGGATAATGATCATTGTTGGAAGGGATGTGGGAAATCTGGGACACTATTACACTGTTGGTGGAGCTGTGAACTCATCCAACCCTTCTGGAGAGCAATTTGAAACTATGCCCAAATGGCAACAAAAATGTGCATAACCTTTGACCCAGCAATATCACTACTGGGTCTATATCCTGAAGAGATGATCAAAAAAGGGTAAAAATATCACTTGTACAAAAATATTTATAGCAGCCCTGTTTGTGGTGGCAAAGAATTGGAAATCAAGTAAATGTCCTTCAATTGGGGAATGGCTTAGCAAACTGTGGTATATGTATGTCATGGAACACTATTATTTTATTAGAAACCAGGAGCGATGGGATTTCAGGGAAGCCTGGGATGATTGCATGAACTGATGCGGAAAGAGAGTAGCAGAAGCAGAAAAACACTGTATACCCTAACAGCAACATGGGGGGGGTGATGATCAGCCTTGAAGGACTCTCATTCCATCAATGCAACAATTGGGAGCAATTTTGGGCTGTCTGCAAAAGAGAGTGCCATCTGTATACAGATAAGGAGATGTGGAGTTTGAACAAAGTTCATGGACTGTTCCCTTAATTTAGAAAAACACAGATATCTTATTGTCTGATCATGTTACCTCTTAGACTTCTTGTCTCTCTCTTCTTTAAGGATATGATTTCTCTCTCATCACACCCAATTTGGATCAAAGTACAACATGGAAACAAAGTAAAGACTGACAGATTGTTTTCTGTGGGGGTGGGGGTGGGGGAGGGAAGTAAGATTGGGGGGAAAATTGTAAAACTCAAATAATATCTTTAATAAAAATTAATAAAAAAATGTGCATACTCTTTGACCCAGCAATACCACTACTGGGTCTATACCCTAAAGAGACAATGAAAAAGGGTATAAACAGCACTTGTACAAAAATATTCGTAGTAGCCCTGTTTGTGGTGGCAAAGAATTGGAAATCAAGTAAATGTCCTTCAATGACAATTGAATGACAAATTGCCTCCTGTGGGGGTGGGGGGAGGGAAGTAAGATTAGGAAAAAAATTGTAAAACTCAAAATAAATAAAATCTTTAATTAATTAATTAACTTTTTAAAGGTTTTTGCAAGGCAAATGGAGTTAAGTGGCTTTCCCAAGACCATACAGCTAAGTGTCTGAGGCCGGATTTGAACTCAGGTACTCCTGACTCCAGGGTCAGTGCTCTATCCACTGTGCCACCTAGCCACCCTGTAAAATCTTTAATTTAAAAAAAAAGCAGAATTGGCCAGATGGAAAAGGAGATAAGAAAGCTCTCTTAGTAAAAGAAATCCTTCACATCCAGAATGGAGCTAAAGGAAGCTGCTGACTTTATGAGAAGTGAAGACATAATACTTTAACACCAAAAGAATGAAAATTTAGAAGAAAATGTGAAATATCTCATTGAAAAAACATCTGATCTGGAAAACAGATTCAGGAAAGATAATTTAAAAATTATTGGGGTATCTAAAAGTCACAGAGAGCAAAATAGAAATTGGGAGAATCCACCAATCTCCCCCATAAAGAGATCCCAAAAAACCAATTCCCAGGAATATTATAGCCAAGTTCTAGAACTCCCAAGTCAAAGAGAAAATATTACAAGCAGCCAGAAGGACACAATTGAAATATCATAGAATTGCAGTCAGGATCACATAGGACTTAGCAGCAACTACATTAAGGGTTCGTAGGGCTTGCAATATAATATTCCAGAAGGCAAAAGAGCTTGGAATGCAACTAAGAATCAACTACCCAGCAAAACCGAACATCCTCTTCCAGGGGAAAAAGATGGACTTTCAATGAACCAGGGGAATTTCAGTTGTTCCTCTTGAACCAACCAGAGCAGAACAGAAAGTTTGATCTTCAAATACAGGACTCAGGTGAAGCATAGAGAGTTGAGGAGAAGGGTAAAACATGAGGGACTTAATGATGATGATGAACTGCATGTATTCCCGCATAGAAAAATGATACTGATAATACTCATATGAAACTTCTCATTTAACAGAGCAGGTTGAAGGGGCTTTTATAGATGAAGCACAGGAGAAAGCTGAATTTGGAGATATAATATATTGTAAAAATGGAGTCAATGGCTAAAAGGGAAATGTAATGGGAGTAAGAGAAAGGAGAGGTGGAATAGGCTAAGATATTTCATATAATAAGATTTTTTTTTTATTATTGCAATGAGAGATTGGTCACACAGAGGGAGGAAGAGTAATACTCCAACCCTTGAATTGAGGTTACCATTTTAATCATTTGATATGTAAATTACTGACAAAGTAATTTAATTAATAAAAAATAGACACATTAATAATATGGGAAAAAACATGTAAGGATTACCTGAGAACATGAGGATAGGCATTTTCACAATCATGAAAAGAATGTGAATCCACAGGCAAACAGTTGCATGCAAGGATGTGCCTCTTAGCAATTCTTAAGTCCTGTTATCAATTTTTCTTAATTTTATTATTTCCACATATTGTGACTCTTAGTAGAACACAAATGCCAATAGAACAATATAGTCATTTCTAGAGAGATGACCTCTTATCTTTGAATTATTTCATCCAACAAATAAATTGTAAGGTGACTGACACAAAGTATATATGGAAAAAAGAAGAGAATGTGTATGCCTAGACAGCAGGGACTGTTGTGTTTTTGACTGTATTCTCAGTCCTAGAATAATGTCTATTGTGTCTACTTATGTAGGTATTTAATAACTGCTTATTTATTGATAGTTTATTTCATCATTTGATGATAACTTTTAAAACTAGAAAAACAAATTATGGGATAAGATTCATTATATGGTAAAAATTGTTGGGAAAATTGGAAACCTATATGGCAGAAAATGGGCAAAGACCAATATCTTAGAACATTTACCAAGTTAAAGTTAAATGGATACATGAACTAGTTATAAAGGTATATATTGCAAGAAAATGTGAAGAGCATGAACTGATGTATATTGCTTATCAGACATATGGATAAGGAAAACGTTTATAAATAATAAAGAGATCGAGAGGGAAATGAGGTATAAAATGATTAATTTTGAGTGCATTAAATTAAAAAAAGGTTTTTATACAAAGAAAAATGTAGCTAAGATCACAAAGAAAGCAGAGAATTGAGGGAGGGAATAAATTTATAAATAGTTAAATAAAGGTCTCATAACTCAAATATATAAACAGGTTTATAATATTTACAAGAATATGAGTCATTCCCCAATTGATAAATGCTCAAAAGATAAGTACAGGCAATTTTTAGATAAATAAATCAAAATAATTTATAATGATATAAAAATGTTTAAATCATTACTGATTAGAGAAACAACCTTGAAATATCATTTTAAGCCTTCACATCGAATAAAATGGTTTTTTGCAAAGAAGACAAAGGAAAGCATAAAATTAGGGGAATATTTATAGACCTGTTCTCAGATAAAGAATTCTTATTTTGAATATATAAAGAAATTTGTAAAATCTGTAAGGATATCAATCATTTCTCAGTTCATAAATGACCAAAGGATATGAACAGGCAGTTTTTAAATAAAGAAATCAAAGAATTTATAAATATATGAAAAATGTTCTAAATCATTATTGATTAGAGAAATGTAAACTAACACAGGCACAATATAGCTCATTTTATACCAGTCAGATTGATCAAAATAATTGAAGGAAAAAAGCAACAAAGGTTGGAAGAGGGGTGGAAAGATTGGGACACTACTTATTATTGATGGATTTGTGTACTAAAATTTTAGAGAACAATCTGTTATTATGCCTAAAGAGTTGTAAAACTTCTGACCCAGCAATAAAAGCCACCAAATCTATTTCCTAAGATGATAAGGAAGTAAGAAAAAGAGCCTTTATGTTTTCTTTATGGTAGCAAAGAATTGGAAATTGCAGGTATGCCCATTAATTTGGGAATGGCTTAACAAGTTGTAGTGTAAGATTGTGTTGGAATACTATTGCATTACTGTACTTGATGATCTTAGAAAAACATGGAAAGATTTGGATGAAATAATGAATAGCAAAATGAGCAGAATGAAGACAATGTCATATGCCAAAATAGTTATATTGTTTTCACAATAATTTTCGTCTGTTAAGTCATTTTGACTTTTATAAATACCCAGATGAACTACAAAAGACATATAAAGGAAAATGCTATCTGTATACAGAGGGGGGAATAAACAATTGATAAATAGAAGTATGTATAGAATGATTTTACACACACACACACACACACACACACATACATATATACATATTTGTATCTAATCATATCCATCCCTTGGACAATGGAGAAGGATGAAAAAGGGGGAAGGAAATTTATATAACTTTAGTGTATATTTAAAAGGAATAATAATTTATGCATAATAGATTTGCTGCTTCTAAGCTATGTTATGGAATTTGTTTTATTACACAAATTAAAAATGAAATAAATAAAAAAAATTTTAAAAGAATGTAAGAGAAACTAAGTATTTCTAAAAATTAAAATTCTAAGTTGTCATTTCTCAAAAACAAAATAAAACAAAACTCTCAGATACTTGACAAAATATTGAAAGGTAAAAGCAATGCTTTGGAGTCAATCACTGTTTTATTTTGAACTACACTATTTACATAGAAGGTATTTGATACTACTTTGAATTTGGTAAAGCAAAACCTATTTCCCTGTAATTTCTGTCAATTCTGAATCTTGTCTTCCCACTTTAATTTTTTTTTTTGATGAAGCAAAAGTGATCATTTTTGTCCTCTTTTCCTCGTCTCTTTTTACCTAGTCTTAATCACTAAATGAGTGTTGCCTCAGTAAAACTGGGATCTTGGGAAGACCATGGTCTCTCATCATATCCAAGGTCATCTCCAATCATCCCGTTCCATACTTGAGCACTGGACCCTGATGGTTATGAAGAAGAAAGTCAGACTTGTGACTTTGCATGGTGCCCTCTCCTTAAATCTAATTCACTTATAATTCACCTATGGTTTTTGAGAATGAAGGACAAATAACAACCACAACAAAGACAACAACCACCAAAAAAAAACCACAATGGATTTAATTACAGGATAAATTATCAACTGAAAAGCAGGGACATAGTAGCCAGAAAATTGCCATCACCAGTGCCAGATTGTGTAACTTGTGATTAGAGCGTTATGTTGCTTCAGTCAGTCAACAATCATTTATTAAGTTCTTACTCTGCGCCAGGAATGCTGTTGAGTATAAAGATGGAAACAACTCTATTCATAAGTATTTTACATTTCAATATGAATAAAAGATAAATAAAGTAAAAGATAAAGACTGCTATTTATGTCCTCTAGCATCTACCAATAAGAAGCCAGGAAAAACCTCCAGATAATTGTGGGAATCTAAGTAAGTAGAAAGCCAGAAAAAGATTTACCTGGTCCTGCATGGCAGACTCCTTATGAGAAGTTTAAGACCTATATATCATGAATGTCCAAAATTCCATTCCACTTAGTTAAGTAGGCATTTATACTGAACCTATTATGAATTGGGCTACTGGAATTAAAGGTAGAGATACAGTGATAAAAAGAAAGATAGCCCCTGACCTCAAATAATTTATAGTCCATTTGGGGCACGGAAATAACACATGTAACGCCTACAAAAGGAGACACTTCCAACTTCAGTTAATTACCTGGACAGCAGGAACAACAGCGAACCTTTCCAACTAGTACACATAGTAAGCAGTGTCGTTAGCATTCTGTCCGTTGCATCATTTTAGTTCACAGATGACACCTGGGAATTAAGACAATACTAAGCAAGAACCTGTCCCTGACCCCCCCCACACACACATACTTGGGTAGAGTTCATAACTTAGAGAAATATCAGTTAATTTGCTTGTTAACCTCATTCTGTTTTACTCTTAAGGCCAAAATCTCAGGTAGGGTTTGTCCCTGAATTGGACAAACTCTGGGAAGGTTAACACATATTTATTTCCAACAGCTCAAAACTTGGTGAGGATACATCATTTTACAGAGGTTAAATTCACAAATTGTGCCATGACTTGGATTAGACAAGAGAGATGGAAGTACCAGACCTCTCTTCCCCCTTGGACAACCTGTGATGGACATCACCAGGTTTTTATCTGACCTTTCAGTTTTGCAAAAAAGGGGTGCCAGATCTAGGTGTCATTAAATTTATTCTGGTCTCATTTTAAGTGGAAGTTTTCATTATTGTTATTATTTTTACATTATTATTACACGATCTTAGAAACTTGTAAGTTGAATAAGTGTTTTTTAGATAAGTTTTGTGATTTGTAAAAGGAAATAAGGAGGCCATCTTCCTCAGTTTTAGGAAAGGTCACTTGTCTACTAAAGGCTTGGCATTAAGGCAAGTACTATATGAATGTTATTTTTTTTATTATTTCTTTAATTAGATATAGTTCATAGTTTTGCATATTTTTATTAGAAAATCCAATATTCTTGAGACAGATTCTGTGTAAGCAATCTGGAACTACATTTAAGAAAATTAAAGCTACATGTTTTGGTAATTAATGAGTTTTGTTTCAAGTTTTAAAAATGCATATTATTTTTTGGTATTGTTATACTCCTCAGTTTTCTGATGATGTGAAATTTAGTAAACAATTATATCAACTCTGATTATGAGAAAGGGCAACTTCTCTTATACTCTAGGTATTGTGAGATTAAAATTTGTACTGCTGAAACAAAAGGAGAAATAAATGGCTTCAGAACCTGTTAACCAGGCTATTTCTACTACCATGTGCTGTAACATTGTTGTAATTTTAGAAAATACACACTTCCATATTTTTGTCTATAATGAAAGGAAATTTTCTTAAAATTATTTGACTAAATCTTTTGAAAATTATGAATTGCTAAGTTATTGTTTTAAGTGTTTTACATGGGTGTTATGAAAAGAAAATCTTATTGTTGTAGAATTCTTACAGAAATCCTTGCACCAAATGAGGATATAATTTTCACACCTACTTCATCTAAGTATATTTTCATGTAAGTTGATTTGGAATATTTAAAGTCAAATTAGCCAGTGTTATTTCAAAGTATTATTTATGGAGGAGAGTTTTCTCTTGATCCAAAGGAAAAAATATATTGTCAATTTTAAATAAGGAGAACAATAGTGACTAAGTTTAAAGCAAAGAATGACAATTAGACCTCCAATTAACTGTACCTCTATACATAGAAACAGGATCTTATCTTGGGTTGGTGACTCAAAGGTATTATGATGATATTTCATTTATAGCCTTTCCCCTTTTTGTTCTTAAGTTTTTTGTATCAAGGATTCTTTTGGATATCTGTGAAACTCGTGGAGTCTTTTTAAGTACCTGAAATAAAAGCAAATGAGATTACAAAAGAAAGTTATATTGAAATACAGTTGCCAAAACATATTTTTTAAAAGAATAAACTCACAGACCCCAAGTTAAAACTTTGTGAATACACTATCTATGTATTATATTGAGGTGTCGCTGATCAAACAAGGTTCCCTTTCTAAGACCTTAGTCCCCAACATAAAAGAGAGAAAATACAGGAAATAAAGGAAGAGACCAAATGAGAGAAGAAATATGAAATCTATGGAAGGGGGAGAAGTCTACTTCAGACATGTCTGAAGAAGACAAAATATTAAAGAAACTGTTGGTTACAATGGTAAGAAAGGCTTCAAGTGTGGTGATAGCTCCTTTTCCTTTTTCCCCATGAAGAAATCATTTGTCATGACAGTATGCTTCTCCCTACATAGTTTAACACATCTGACAAATGGTGGATCTTGATTCTTTATGAAGGCTTCCAAAGAGGGGAAGGCCATAAGCTCTAAAGGCAGGACTTTAGATATTGTGCCATTTGATTAGTTTGGGCATTTTGCTGACATTAAACCTAATTTGACTCTTTGTAACATTTGCCCATTACTCTGGAATCTCTGGAGCCAAACTGAACAAAGCTTATCCCCTCCATATGCTAAATCTTTCAAATATTTGAAGAGAGCTAAACATGCTCCTGCTCTCCATTGTCTTCTCTTCTCAAGGTTAAGTTTCCCTAGTTCCCTAAAATGATCCTCAGATGACATGGACTCAAAGCTCTTCACTGTCCTGGGTGCCCTCTTCTGGACACTCATTGGTTTATTGTCTCTCTCAGATCCTTGATCCCAGACTTAAACATAGCACTCCAGATGAGATCTGATAAGGGTGAAGGATGATAGGATGATCATCTGCCCTCCTTCCACTCCATTCCTGGAAAATTCATCTCTTTTTTTTTTTAAATTTTTTTATTTTATATCTCTTTTTTTAAAAATTTATTTATTTTTTATTAAAGATATTATTTGAGCTTTACAATTTCCCCCCAATCTTACTTCCCTCCCCTCCACAGAAAGCAATCTGTCAGTCTTTACTTTATTTCCATGTTGTACATTGAACCAAATTGAGTGTGATGAGAGAGAAACCATATCCTTAAGGAAGAGACAAGAATTCTAAGAGGTAACAAGATCAGACAGTAAGATATCTGGTTCTTTTTTCTAAATTAAAGGGAATAGTCCTTGTGTTCAAACTCCATGACTCTTTATCTGGATACATATGGCACTCTCCTTTGCAGACAGCCCAAAATTGTTCCCGATTGTTGCACTGATGGAATGAGCAAGTCCTTCAAGGTTGATCATCACTCCCATGTTGCTGTTAGGGTGATCAGTGTTTTTCTGGTTCTGCTCAACTCACTCAGCATCAGTTCATGCAAATCCCACCAGGCTTCCCTGAAATCTCATCCCTCTTGGTTTCTAATAGAACAGTAGTGTTCCATGACATACATATACCACAGTTTGCTAAGCCATTCCCCAATTGAAGGACATTTACTTGATTTCCAATTCTTTCCCACCACAAACAGGGCTGCTATAAATATTTTTGTACAAGTAATGTTTTTACCCTTTTTCATCATCTCTTCAGGGTATAGACCTAGTAGTGGTATTGCTGGGTCAAAGGGTATGCACATTTTTTGTTGCCCTTTGGGTGTAGTTCCAAATAGCTCTCCAGAAAGGTTGGATGAGTTCACAGCTCCACCAACAGTGTAATAGTGTCCCAGATTTTCCACATTATCCTTTCTGGTCATATTGGCCAATCTGAGAGGTATGAGGTGGTACCTCAGAGAAGCTTTAATTTGCATTTCTCTAATAATTAATGATTTAGAGCAATTTTTCATATGGCTATGGATTACTTTTGATCTCATCTGTAAATTGCCTTTGCATATCCTTTGACCATTTGTCAGTTGGGGAATGACTTTTTGTTTTAAAAATATGACTCAGTTCTCTGTATATTTTAGAAATGAGTCCTTTGTCAGAATCATTAGTTGTAAAAATTGTTTCCCAATTTACTACATCTGTTTTGATCTTGGTTACAGTGGTTTTATCTGTGCAAAAGTTTTTTAATTTAATGTAATCGAAATCATCTAGTTGGTTTTTGGTGAAACTTCATCTCTCTTAATGTAGCCATGGGGTCATTGTTACAATAGTGACATACTGAGATTCCAACAACTGGAAATTCCCAGGTCTCTTTCAGAATTACTGCTTTCTAAACATGTTTTCCTCTTCTGTTACTCATAAAGTTGATTGTGTCATCTGCTTCACCTTCTCGGTCCTTGGGGTCTTGAAATTTTCTATTCTCCATTGTTTTATTCTGTGAGACAGAGGGAGTGGGGCTTATGTTTTGATTACATGAGGCCAAGATGCTGCAGACTCTTCAAGGATCCTTGACTAAAAGCATACCTGAGGCAATGAAGGTGAGGAAGAGACTCATGAGAAACAATAGAAGTAAATCTCTGCTGTGATTCCTTTATGATTCAGCATCAAAGCTGGGGGAGGAGGAAGGAAGTCTCCCAAGGAGAACTGCATTGGACTGTGATCAGTTCACTACACTTTTCTGAACATCCATTTCTTAATTTGTAAAGTGGATATTCTCAGTTTCTATCTCATTGAATCATTGATAATTGTTAATTTTCTCCAATACTCCAAATCACAGAGAGAGAGAAAATCAAAAGTACAGAGCCAGTCAGACAGAAACAGAGACAGAAAGACAAAGAGACAGAAAAGACCAAAAGAGAGAAACACACACACACACACACACACAGAGAGAGAGAGAGAGAGAGAGAGAGAGAGAGAGAGAGAGAGAGAGAAATAAACTTTATTAAAGGCTTGCTATAAGTTAGGAAATATCTTGCTAATTGAAATAGAAGTAAAAAAGATAGCCCTACTTTCATGGAGTTTATATACTTATGAGTGAAGACAATACATGAATGATAGTTGATGGGAGAAAGGGTACCTATGTGAACATGAGATAGAAAAGGCTGGAGAATCAATCAGGAATAGAGCCATGAGATAGCTTGAGCACCTCCTGAAGTGATGGGTCTTCTCCAACTGGAGAACAGGACCTCAAGGGCAAAGACATCTCCAGGTGAGATCATTCATCTCTCTTCACATTTTCTTAGTAAAGAATCTGGATAGGATAGTAAGGGGTGAAATGGAAACAAAGAGACAGGAAAGGGAGAATAGAAAAAATACCCTCATTCAGGATACTGACAGAGTACTACTGGGGTTCAGTATGGAGAAACAGGATGACTCTCCTAGAACAGTTCATGCTGAGAGTGTTCTACCTTTTTCTTCATCCCTATCTTCCTTTTCATTTCAGGTTGCTGTCTTATATTTCTAGACTCTTTTGCTTTTGTCTTCTGCTTTAGGTTTATGGTTCCATTTTTCACATCAATCATGGAAACTCCTTCAACATGGAGATGCTAGTAGTCTCCTGGTCAGACTATCAGACTGTTATTACCTGACCTCAGAAACAGGTAAGTCCAGTAGGTACCAAAGTATTAGAAAGTGGTCATTTAAGTAGATAGATTTCTATTAATAGAAAGAGAAGCCTTCCTTCTGCTACCTAAGATTACGTGGAGTTGGTTCAGATGTGTAAAACAATTAGAAGCTCATCTACAGATTTAGATTTAAGTTGACAAAGATGTTTTTTACTCCCTCCTATTTTACAAAACTAACAAACTTTTCCACTACTGTGTCATTGTTTCTTCTTGCCACTGTGCCTAAGGGAAATAGTTTCATCTCTTTTTTTTCTTGCCTATATATAATCTAGGCCATGGAAAGAAAGAGAGAGAGAAAAAGATCAACAGGACAGAGAGATCAGAAAAAAAGAATAAGAGAGATAAACTGAGATAGACACCAAGAAACCGAGGCAGAGACACCAAGAATGAGACAAACCTGACTCTTCCTCCATACTTTAAGACTCACCCCTGGTCTACCATGTGTATTGTAAGAGACCATTAATGTGAAAATTAATACTTTTTTGCTTTCTGATGCTAATTAAGCATATTAGACTAATTAGATTTTTTTTTTGATATATTTCCTTTGGAAAACAGTCCAAATTTTAAAGGATTACTTTTGCTTGGTTGAAGGCTTAAATGTTGATGTTTATTTTTTGCTTAGTCCAAAGCCTCACATATATTTATTTTGAAAATGTTGATTGATTGATTGATTAATTGATGGTGCCTATTATATAGTCACTCCTCTGAACAATACAGGTTTCACATTCCTTGAATACTGGTATCTAAGCAGCTTACCAAATCACATCATTGGAGCTCAGCCATATTAAGATTTTTTTAAATCCCATTTTCTTATGTATAGAATGAGGCAATCAGGCAAGACTCATTCCACAGTAAAGGATGATATTTAAGGTCAATCAACTCTTTACAAAGGAGTTTTCTAGTTCTATGAGGAGAATGTCATCCTTGGAGATTGATGAGAAAGAGAAAAAGAACTCAAAATATGTGAGAAAATAGCTTTTAACCTTGTCTTTTAAAATCCTTCTGCAGTACAACAGAGGGAAGGAAAAAGATTCTTTTTCTCTTTCCCTCCTAGCCACTTTGACAATAATGTCTTGAAGTAGAGTAGTTGCCCCAGGAAGAGTCAGTAGAAGGCAGTCTTAGGGACTCACTCCACCAGCTTCACTCCATCAACTCTGCAGAGATGCTGTTCCCAGGCCAAGCAACCCAAGTCCATGATTCAAGAAGAAGCAACAAGGAGGTTCAAAGTCAGAAACCAAGACATGATGCCTGGTATTCAGCTCACAGTGGAAAGGAGCAGGTCCTGCCAAGCTAGAAATGATTCTAATGGAAGCCGAATGGTGGATAGATTATGTCTTCCATTTGGGGACAAAGAGATCTAAGTGTTGAAGATAGGATCATTCCCTGAAACTTTTCAGTCAGCAAACATTTAGTTTATTCTTGATATTTACTGGCCAGTAAGACCTTTATTTTTATTTTATTTTATTTTAGTTTGACCTATTGAGGGAGGGTTGTTAACTGTGGGAAAGGAAGAAGAGCACAGAAGAAAGTTGAGATGATTAGAAGTCTTCAGATAAACAACTTCCTCACATTCCTCTGTTTTGCATCCTAAGGATTTAGATGGGATATTGAAATACAATGCACAGACTCTTAGACATGGAGTCAGCAAGCTCTGAGTTCAAATCCAGCCAGAGTCACAGATTAGATGTGATTTTAAGCGCTATATATTATTGTTTTTCTCACTAAATTTTTTTTTCCTGTTTTAATTTGATTCTTCTGTCACAACTTGATTACTTTGGATTTATGTTTAACATAGTTATGCATGTATGACCAATATTACATTGCTTTCTGTCGGGGGATGGAAGAGGGAAGGTAGGGAAGGACAAAAATGTGAAATTCAAAACTTTGCAAAAAAAATGATTGTTGAAATCTTCCACTGTAAGTAGTTGGAAAAAAATATTAGTAAAATATTTTTTAAAAAATTGGAATTAGAAAAAAACTGAGCCATGTGTAATGCAGTAAGCTAGTTACTATAGGAGATACAAGGATAAAGATAAGATCACTTTCACCTAATGAAAGTGATAGTCTTGTGGTAGTCAGCATGTGTAAACAAGGGATAAAATTTACAAATTCAGTAACAAGTTATTAAGAAAAGTTAGGGACAGATAATTTCCAAATTGGAGTGGGGGGAAGAAAAAGAGGTTTTCTGAAGGAGGTATCAGTTGAAATGAACTTTACAGGATAGAGAAGCTATCCATAGAAGAAAATGGGAGTGAGGGGGATGTTAGAGGAGGGTTTTTTTTTAGGGAAGATTATCAGTTTAGGGAATATGAGTGGCAAAGATCTAAAAAGGGTAAAGAACAAGACATCTTTGGGAACAAGATGTGAAGCAATGTTTTCCTTGCAGTATAAAAGACAGTTTCAACCCTTCCCTGTTGGATGTTTCCCATGCTGAACTTGTGAGTAATGACTGGAACTATGGGCAGAATGAGAGGAGCCTGAGATTCATCAAACGCTGCCTCCAAAATTTCCCTGGATACTGTCTGTTGGGTCTAGAAGGGAGTCCCATCTCTTGGATGATAATGGAACAAACTAGTGAATTGAGAATGGGCTATACTCTGCCTGAATATCGAAACAAGGGCATTGAAAAGCAGATGGTGAGTGTTTTTAAACAATCTCTTCAACAGAATTAACATACCATTTTGTAGCCATACTGAGTTGAATATGTGTTTCCCCCAAATACCAAAATCTCTAGGTGTTCATGTTGTTGATTGTGGTTGCCATGAATGGAAATGTGTGTCAACTGAGCTTCTTTAACTCCTATTTTTCTCACTCAACTAACACAATTCCTAAATTCTATTCTTAACTCTTGGTGCGACCATGGGAGACATCTTCCATCAGTGTCAACTAACAATTATTTGGATGTCAACAATTAATTCCTCTCAGTAGATATAAATAAATGAAGATTACTAGAAAAGACTAGCCTTAGAATCAGAAAGGTCTGGTTTGAGTCTTGCTGATTTCCAATAAAATGTATGACTCTGGGCACATTACTTCACCATCCCTGGGTCCCAGTTCCTTAAACTATATAATAAAGGACTTAAACTAGTTAACTGACAAACCTCTTTCTAGCTCTCACATTCTGAACTTGACATTGACAGTGTGGAAGTAGAGTCAGGAGGTGGAGAGAATGGTTTAATTTGTTGCATTGTCATAGCTCTAAGCTGAAAGATCTCTTAATCCTCTTATATATCAAGCCTACAATTTGAAAACCAGTTCTATGCATATAACATAAAGCAAGTCTCTATTAAAGAGAATTGTAGCATAACTTAAAACTTTATTGCTTCTAGTAAATATTATTTATGCCTATTGTTCTATTGAGGGATGGTTAGGTGGTGCGATGGAAAGAATACCAGATGTGGAGTCAGGAAAAATCATTTTTCTGAGCTCAAATCTGCTCTCAGATACTTATTAGCAGCATGACCCTGTTCAAGTCACTTAACCCTTATTTCTTCAGATTTCTCATCTGCAAAATGAACTGGAAAAGGAAAGAGAAAAACACCCTAGTATCTTTGCCAAGAAAAGTCCAAATAGGGTCAAAAGGTCTTAGACATTACTGAAATGTCAGAATATTAATCAACTTTTCAAGGAATTGACATTTTGACAGCATGACCACTTAGTACACCAAAGCAGCTTGAGGAGAGGATTTTTATTTCTTTCATCTTCCCCAGGGGAGCTCATCAGGGTGCATATTCTGTTCAAAATGGTACTTCAAAAAGGAGTTGGGTAGAGTTTTGTCATTGTCAAGATGTTCATCTGGAAATACATCCCTCAAAATTGGCAGGGTCAAGTCACGCTTTCTTTAGCTCGTGACAAAATACTCTAGGGTCTCAACAAGCATCAGAAGAGACTCAAAGCTCTCTTGGAAGTGAATACTGCTATCCTTGACACCTCCATACATTGCCCTTCCATAGCAACAATAAGTCAGACTTTACAATATTTAGGAAAGAATGCCAGGTTTGCATTCTGATTATTTAATGGCTAAAGTATTAGGGCTCTTCTTGAATGAGTAAGAGATTGGTAACACTTGAAATTCCAGTCAGAGAATATAGGCTAAAACTTTGCTCAAGATAGAAGATATTGTTATATCATTTTTTGTGTTTTTTTTTCTAGGCAATGGGCTTAAGTGGCTTGCCCAAGGTCACATAGCTAGGTAATTATTAAGTTTCTGAGCACAGATTTGAACTCAGGTCCTCCTGAGCCCAGGGTGGGTGCTCTAGCTCCTAGACCACCTAGCTGCCCCAGGATAGAAGATATTGAGGAAAAGGCCAGGCTACATCTTCACCTACATTGCCTGCATTTTTTATATAGGTATGACTTAGTTAACTACAGAAATGTATTCACTAAGCTGAAAAATTTCAGATTTTTGCAGTTCAGAATAAAGGATTCTAGGGCTAGGAAAAACTCCAGAGATCATTCAATTTGCTCTCTTTATTTTATATTCAATGAGAGTTCAAACCAGGAGAGAAGAGTAACAAGTTTTATTAACAGGCCACTACATCTCTGCATTTGCAAGCAGACAGTCCTTTTTTATACATGTAAGACTACTCTATCAGCCTCTTTTAGGTATGCAAAACAATCTCATTCAAAGATCATTCCAAGGCTCCCCCCACCCTTTTTTTTAGGTTTTTGCAAGACAAATGAGGTTAAGTGGCTTGCCCAAGGCCACACAGCTAGGTAATTATTAAGTGTTTGAGGTGGGATTTGAACCCAGGTACTCCTGACTCCAAGGCCATTGTTTATTCACCTAGCCACCCCAAGGCTTCCTCTTTCACAATAGATGTTCTCTTTTCTATCAACTTCAAAGGAGTAAGATAATGGTTAAGTAAAGAAGGATCAGGACTCCTTCCTGGGTGCAGAGCACACTCAGATATTTGCTGTTATCAGAGCATTCTGACCTTGTGCAAACATCTGGGTCTCATGTTTTCTCAAGAGAACTTCCTGGCCAACATTCTTAACTTTAACCCTTTACATTGAAGGAATTAGAATAGGTAATAAAGAAACAAAATTCTCACTTTTTGCAGATGATATGAAGGTATGCTTAGAAAATACTAGAAAATCACTTCAAAACTTCTTGAAATGCTTAGCAACTTTCCCAAAGTTGCAGAATATAAAAGGAAACCACGTAAATCATCAGCATTTCTATATATTGCCAGCAAGACACAAAAGTAAGAAGAAAGAAAAATTCCATTTAAAGTAATTGTAGACAACATAAAGTACTTGGGAGTCTACCTACCAAGACAAACTCAGAAACTATATAAAAACAATTACAAAATACTTTTCATACAAAAATATCAGATCTAAAGTAGGCAATTATAAATTGTTCATGCGTAGGCTGAGCTCGTGATAAAAAATGATAATTTATCTACATTAAATTAATTATTCAGTGCCATACCAAATCAAAATTTAATTTATTGAACTCAAAAAATAGTAAAAAAAAATTATATGGAGGAAAAGAAGATCAAGAATATCAAGGGAATTAATGAAAAAAATGCAAACAAATGTAGCCCAGCCATAGCATTTCTGAAATTATATTATAAAGCATCAGTCATCAAAACTGTTTGATACTAAGAAAAAGAATGGTGGATCAGTGGAATAGATTAGGTACAAAAGCAACTGTAGTAAATGATGACAGTAATTTATTGCTTGATAAAAGCAATGACTCCATCTTCTGGGCAAGAAACTCTTTGATAAAAACTGCCGGGTAGGAGCAGCTAGTTGGCACAGTGGATAAAGCACCTGGGTTCAAATCCGGTCTCAGACACTTAATTACTTAGCCGCGTGGCCTCGGGCAATCCGCTTAACCCCACTGCCTTGCAAAAACCTAAAAAAAAAACCTGCAGGGAAACTTGGAAGATGATGTGGCAGAAAATAAACATAAATCAATACCTCACACTGTATAGCAAGATAAGGTTGAAATGAGTACAGCATTCAGACAGTTGGGAGAACAAAGAATAGTTTATCTGGGAGATCTATGAAAAGAGAAGCAGTATATAACCAAAAAAAGAGATAGAGGACATTATGGAATGCAAAATGGATAATTTTGATTGCATTAAATTAAAATGAAGTTTTTACACAAATAAAGCAAATGCAAACAAGATTGAAAGGAAAACAATAATTTGTAAAACAGTTTTTATAGGCACCATTTCTGATAAAGGACTCATTTCTAAAATATATGGAGAACTGAGTCAAATTTATAAAAATGAAAGTCATTCCCCAACTGATAAATGGTTAATGGATATAACAAATAGTGCTCAGATGAAAAAAATTAAAACTCTCTATGGTCATATGAAAATTTACTCTAAATCACCATCATTTAGAGAAAAATGCAAATTAAAATAACTTTGAGTTATTACCTCACACCTATCACATTGGCCAATATGACAAAAAAAATGGAAATTATCAATGTCGGAGGGGATGTGGAAAAATTGGAATAATGCATTGTTGGTGAGAGTTGTGAAGTAATCCAAGCTTTCTGAAGAGCAATTTGGAATTTTGCCCAAAGGGCAATAAAACTCTGCGTACCCTTTAATTTAGCAATATCACTACCAGGTCTGTATAGCAAGAAATCACAAGAAAGGGTAAAAAACCCACATGTTCAAAAATATGAATAGAAGTTCTTTCCTAATGGCAAAGAAGAGGAAATGGAGGAAAATGTTCATCATTGGAGAATAGTTGAAAAACAAATTTCAGCACATGAATGTGATGAAGTGCTATTGTTCTGTAAGAAATCATGAGGGACAAGACTTCAGAAAATCTTGGAAAGAAGTGAATGAACTAATGCTTAGTGTAGTGAGTGGAAACAGAAAAAAACATCATATACACTAACAGCAACGATGTGGTCTGGTCAACTATGATGATGAATTTGCTCTTAGGAGCAGTACAATAATCGAAGACAATTCTAAAGAATTTTTGATGGAGAATGTCATCTACATCTAGAGAAGAACTGTGTAATAATGAGTGCAGACCAAAGCTTACTATTTTCAATTTTTAAGATTTCTTTTATGTATTATGGTTTTGCTTTTCCTTCTCATATTTTCCTCCATTTTGATTTGATTCTTCTTTCAACACAAGAATAATATGAATATATATTTAACATAATTATATACATTTACAACCTGTATTAGATTGCTTCTGTGAGAGGAAGGGGAAAGAAAGGAAGGGAGGGAGAAAAATATGAAACTCAAAACCTTATAAAAATGTTTGTTGAAAACTATCTTTGCATGTAATTGGAAAAATAAATTAATAAAATTAAAAACAAAAATAAAAATACATTGCTTTGCCTTTTAAAAAATCATAGGAGAAAAGCATTTTCATTCCATGCTATGCAATTACCTTTATATAAAGATACACATAATGAACTCTTTTAATTAAATGCCAAAAGAAAGTTTGTCTTTTGCTATGTAAACCTGCAGTTTTGTTTTTGTATAAATCATGAATGATATTTTCAAAATTGCTCCTATTTTTACCAAGTATGTCAGATCATACACAGCCAGAATCAGTTCCAAAGGTTGTATTTAGCTAATCTCATTACTGAGAGAACTAAAACCATCAAAGTGGATCATATTGCAATGTTGCAGGGTTTTTTTTTAATTAAAAAAGTATCCTTCAATCTGTATTCAGACACGATCAATTCTTTTTTTGGGGGGGGGGGGATTGGATAGCATTCTTTAATATAAGTCCTTCGGAGTTGTCTTGAGGCACAGCGCTGCTGAGAAAAGCTAAGTCATTCACAGCTGATCATCTTATAATATTATTTCTTTGTATACAGTACATTTCACACTGCATCAGCTTAGGTATTTCTAGGTTTTACTGGGGCATTCTGCTCATCATTTCTTATAGCAGAATAGCATTCCATCACATACCACAACTTTTTCAGGTATTCCCCAACTGATGGCTATCCCTTCAATTTCCAATTTCTTGCCACAAGAAAACATTGCTATAAATATCCTTATCCATAAAGGTTCATTTCCTTCCCATTTTTCATCTCTTCAGGAATATAGACCTAGTAAAGGCATTGCTAGGTCAAAGAGTATATACAAGGTTTTATAGCCCTTTGGACACAGTTTCAAATTGCTCTACTGAATGGCTGAATCATTTCACAACTCCAGCAATGCATTAATGTCTCATTTTCTTTACATCCCCTCCCATATTTATATTTCCCTTTTGTGTTCTCTTAGCCACTTTAATGGATATAAGTTAGTACCTCAGAATTATTCTAAGTTGCATTTTTCCAATCTCTAGTGAGTTAGAACATTTTTTAAAATATGATCATAGAAAGCATTGATACTCATTTGAAAATTGTTCATTTCCTTTGATCATTTATCAATTAGTTAATAATAATTAGGTAAATAATAATAAATAAAATTTTTTATTTAATCTGACTCAGTTCTGTATGTTTGAGAAATGAGGTCTCAATCTGGAAAATTTGTTGCAATATCTTTTCCCCAAATTTGTTATTATTAACTGTATTTCCCTCCCATCACCATTTATTCTAATCTCTCTCTCTCTCCATGCACCCATTCCCTCTCCCAAAAGTACTTTGCTTCTGACTATTCCCTCCCACAATCTGCCATCCTCTCTATCATACCCTCTGCCCCTTTCTCACTATTCCTTTCCCTTCCTCCTTTCCTCTAGATTAAGATAGATATCTATACCCATTTGAGTTTGCATGATAATTCTTTTCTGAGCTAATTCTGATGAGAGTAAGACTCACTCCTCTTCACTGCCCCCATTCCATTCTACTGCAAAAAACTTTTTCTTGCCTCTTTTATGTGAAATAAATATTCCATTCTACCTCCCCCTTTCCTTTCTCTCACTCATAACTCCTTAGCTCCATCTTTTTAAAATCCCTTCATATTCAACACTTACCTGTGCCCTGTGTATACACATTCCTTCTTATAGCCCTAATGAAATAGCTCATATAAGTTATCAGTATCATCTTCTCATGAAGGAATGCAAACAGTTCAACATCATTAATTCCTTTATGGTTTCCCTTTTCTATTTCCCTTTTCATGTTTTACCTGAGTCTCATATGTGAAAATCAAGTTTTTTTGTTCAGCTCTGGTCTTTTCTTCAGAAAAGTGTGAAAGTTCTTTATTTCATTGAATATACATTTTTCCCCCCCTGAAAGAGTAGGCTCAGTTTTGAGAGGTAATTGACAGTTTGTTGTAATCTAAGATTCTTTGCCTTCTGGAATATCATATTTTAAGTCCTACTATTATTTAATGTAGAATTTGCTAAATCCTGTGTAATGCTGACTGGCCCCACAATAATTGAATTGTTTCTTTCTGACTACTTACAATATTTTCTTCTTGATCTAGGAGTTTTGAAATTTGGTTATTATATTCCTGGGAGTTTTTATTTTGGTATACCTTATAGGATGATTCTCTCAATTTCTATTTTACACTCTGGTTATCAGGGCAATTCTCCTTGATAATTTATTGAAAGATGATGTTTAGTTTCTGTTTTTTAATTGTGGCTTTTGGGTAATCTACTTTTCAGGTCAGTTGTCTTTCCAATAAGATATCTCATATCATCTTCTAGTTTTTCATTTTTTTGGTTTTGTTTTTATTGTTTCTTGACTTCTCACAGCCATAAGATTCCCTTTGCTGAACTCTTTGTGTCCTAAGGATTTTCTTCATTGAACTTTTATACCTTCTTTTCTATTTGGTCAATTCTATATTTTACATCCTTCTCCTTATTGGATTTATGAACCTTTTTTCATTTGACCCAGTTTGGTTTTTAAGATGCTATTTTCGTCAGTAGCTTTTTTTTGGTGCCTCCTTCACCAAACTACTGATTTATTTTACATGATTTCCCTGCACCACTTTCATTTCTATTCCCAATTTTCTCTACTTCCTTTACCTGATTTTCAAAATAATTTTTGAACCCTTCCATGGTCTGACAGCAATTCATATTTTTCTTGGAGGCTGGAATGTAGATGCTTTGAGTGTTATCTTCTTCTGAGTGTGTGTTTTGATCTTCTCTATCATCATAATAACTTTCTTTGGTCAGATTTTTTTTTTCTCTTTTGTTTGTTTATTTTCCCCAGCCTAAGACTTGCTTCTCACTCTCTGTTAACTGTCTCAAAATTTTGGGCTTTTTTGCATCTCTTTTCAGAGATACCACCAGAGGGACCTTCAAGTTTTCAGTTCATCCAAGGTGGTGTGATTGAAGAAAGGATTTTTACTACTCTCCTGGCCTGTGCTCTGATTTATGGATGACAGCAAGCACTGCTTTCTCCCTGGAACCATGAGGAAGTTCCTTTGCCCTGCTGTGGCAAAAAGCTCTGTTGTGTTACTGATCCTCCTTTTCCTGGAACTGGAACCTGGAACTATGACCAGAGCAGAACATGGACAACGAAACAGAGTACTGACTCAGTGACAGCAAAGAGACCCTTGTTGGAAGAGACCTTCCCACTATGTTATCATCACTGGGTTGAGAGTTGCCATGGCTGTTGATTCAATGACTTCCAAAGACTGTTACTGATCATCTGGGGTAGGATATGTGCTGCTGAAGCCTGCCCTGGACTATGCTCCACTCACATCATAATGTGACAGATTTTTCCTGCTATATGACCTTGTTATCCTTGGCAGTCTCTGAACCGAGAGATCTGGAAACTACCTCTGTTGTCACTGACTGCTGAAGCTAAATCAAGGCACTCTTGGCCAAGCCACTCTGAGCTCCTTTCTCATTTGGGTGCCACAGACCTTTTCCTATCTATATTCCAAGTTGCTTTGGGCTGCAAAATTGTTTTATTCCAACTTTTTATATATTTTGTCACTCTAGAATTTTTTTAGTTATTATTTAAAAGTTTTGGGAGAAATTTGTGGGAGATTTTGAGTAAGTCCCTCTTTGCTCTGCCATCTTGTTTCTGCACCTTTGATTTTAACTTCAACAAAAATCACAATCACCACTTAGTCATTGATCACTTGCTTTTATACATATGGAAAAATAAAATATATTAATGCTTTGCATTTGGAGGGATGTTTATTTCAATTTTTCCATCTAATATTCATTAATAATATTGCAACTTATCTATTCATTTGTAAGTTATTGGATCCAGTATTTCAATTTTTCTGTAATGGCTCCCTCTCCATCACTGATTTGGTTTAAGGTTTCCTTCAATACCCAGTTAAACCACATTTCCAGAATCTGAGCATTGGGTACCATCTAGTTCATTGGCTAGCTAAAAAAAAAAAATCTCTAAATCAGATCCAGTTACTGATTATCCAGCTTTTGATTGACAATTCTTTTTTTTTCTTTAGGTTTTTTGCAAGGCAATGGGGTTAAGTGACTTGCCCAAGGCCACATGGCTAGGTCATTATTAAGTGTCTGAGGCCGGATTTGAACTCAGGTACTCCTGACTCCAGGGCCGGTGCTTTATCCACTGTGCCACCTAGCTGCCCTTGATTGACAGTTTTAATGAGAAATATTCTACCTCTCAGGACAACCTGTCCTTGTAAAGAAACTCTTATGTCAAGCCTAAATCTGTAACTTTGAAACTTCAATTTAATTTTCCTCTCTGCCCTTTAGAGACAAGAGGAACACTTGTAATCCTTCAACATGATATACTTCCTATTATTTGAAGATTGCTACCAGAAATTCTTTAACCTTCTCTATCAAGAACTAAAGAAATGTTTACAATTCCTTCAACCCAAGGGTCTTATCACCCATTCATCATATTCACTTTCCACTGAATCCTTCATAGGTAATTAATGTACTACTTAAGATGTGCTGCCCAGAACTAAATAAAATGCTTCAACAGTATGACCAGAAGAGACCATGATTTTACCTCTCTAGTTCAGAATATTATTCCTTTCTTGCCTGTTCTATCAACTTTGACCCTAATTAAGGTTACAGCCTACTTAATAGCACTAGTCCCTTCACAAGTATTATCTAGACCAGAGAATCCATACATGTCCAAGTTTCATGCTGCCACAACACACATAAGGGTCTTACATTTTAAAAGTGTCAATATGAAGTCCACAAGGATTCTGATGTATGCTTTAGTGGTTACCATTTTTTTTTCCCTGAGTTTGGTACTCACTAGCATAGATCATTTTGTATTAGTGAAGCTGATTAATTATGTCAAATAGTCCTTTATCCATGTCACTACTTTTAAAAAAAGTAAAGCTAAATGATCATGGTTCAAAGACTAATAATATTTCTTTCTTATTTGACCTGGACTCAGAATAAGACAACACATATTTGCATCCTGTAGCAGCTCATTCTGCAGTGTAAGCCTTCCGGGAAAAAAAAAAAACAACATTTCCTTCTCTGGCAATTTATAGTTTTGAACATGAAGTTCTACAAAATCCTTTCTATCTCTAACATTCTGTAACGTTGAGCAGTTGGCAGCTGTCCTTTAGGTTTGATTATTGGAAAAGTTCCAAATCCATCTAATTATATTGTTTAGATGTTTTTCCTCTAAGAAAAGAGAGATTGTGCCAAAAATCTTGCAAAACAAAGTAATTCACAGATCTAGTATTATCACTTATGACATTCTCAATGAAGTTATGATGGCTCTGTGATAACCATTCCCCTTTCTAGATGTTCACTCATCATCCTTTTAATGTGTTAGGTTAGAATTTTCCTAACCAATTGAAGTCAAATTTTTTGGTATATTTGATGTAGATTCCATTCTTTACTTTTTTTTTTTAGGTTTTTGCAAGGCAAATGGTGTTAAGTGGCTTGCCCAAGGCCACACAGCTAGGTAATTATTAAGTGTCTGAGACCGGATTTGAACCCAGGTACTCCTGACTCCAGGGCCGACCGGTGCTTTATCCACTACGCCACCTAGCCACCCCTACTTTTCTTTTTTAATAAGCCTAGTGCTCTTTTTTCTAGTTCTATGGTAATTGCTTGGTTCTCCACAAACTTTCAAAGACCAGTGCTGGTATAATGAGCCACATATAAGAAAAGATCTATCAGCATACAAAACAAATTCAGGACTTTAGAAAGAGGAGTCTAAAAGGTCATCCCGAGGGTTTTCAGTCATGTTTGCTCTTGAGGCATAACCATCTAAGGGTTGCCCAGGAACTAGAAAATCAGGGAGCAATGTAGCAGAATTGAGAACTGCCCAGGACTTCAGGGTGATAATTTCTTCATGAAGTAAGGTCAAGTCATAAGTGGTAAGTTTGTGATCTGAGAAGGCTTAAATTTGGTGTTGAAGTAAGAGAGTATCAACTTCATGGGGGCGCTGAACTATTAAGGAGGCAATTCAAACTAAATCATAAGTCTTTTCTACCAAAAGGCTTCTATCAAAAGTGCTTGGAGAAGAGCAGTTCTCCAAGTGTCCCAGAACCAAGTAGAGTTGGATAATTAGCTAAAGGACATAGACCAGGTCTGAATTGGGTAGTAATGAAGCTAAATTATAGGATATTACTTCTCACCTGATGCAGTGAGATTACCAAGCCTCTTGTACCATTGACCTATGTTTGCATACAAAAAAGAGAGAAAACAATGCAGATACATTTCAACATGCTGTTTTGAGAGTTAAGAAAGTGGTGAAGTATTTGTGGAAAAGCTGCAAAAATTCTGGATCAATGTCTTTGGTCAGTGGTACAAGGGACTTGGTAATCTCATTGTATCAGGACAGAAGTAATATACTATAGTATAGATGTGTTACTTTGCACAATTAAAAAAATGTGCTTACTGGAAACTGGATGTTGGTTACAAAAGGCAATATTCATACTAAATATATTCATATATAGCACAAGTTAACCAAAGCCATGTTTAATACACTATACTGATCAATACTACTCTTTTCCCCATATGCAAATGCAAACTGTGATATTGTGTAAATCTTGTCATAGTCTTGTCATAAACTGAAGAGTTCCACTTCCATAGTGAATTGCTGACATCTTTAAATGTTCTAATTCCATATTGTCTGTAAGGAAGATGTTGTTTTAGGGTACATTGTCCAATAGGAAAAGTCCATGGGCAGCTAGGGCTAACTAGTTTTTCTATTATTTGGAGTTTCTATCTCCCTGAGATCTCCAGTCTGTGAGTAGCAGGCGGAAAGTTGAGTCTCCAGATTGAGGTACTGTTAAACCTTTAAAACTTCCTTTTTGATCCCCAATGCCAAAGAATGCCTGGAGATAGGGCAAATCTGGATGGCATACTGCATTGCCTACTAATTCCGTTTTGAATCCTGACCAAGATCATTTTCACATTGATTATCCAGTGGAGATCTTTTCTTGGATATCTACCACAGATGGGAAATTTTGGATGTCTGATCCTTGGCTCTTCATCCTTTAATTCCTTTTCACTTGTTAATCTGAGCATTTCCCTCATGGGCATCGAGTAAGTGCTAAGTATCATCTGTTTAAGACTTCTACCACTTCATACCACTATATTACAGACTAGCATATTTTCTAGTTTCCTGATGTGGTTTTAACTTGTTTTACCAACAATTCACCAACATTCATTGAGACTATCACCCAACTCTATGTCCCATCTGAAGTTACTGATAGTGCACACGAATATTGAGATATTGTTTATTCTGACATCTTTTTTTTCAAAAGTCTCTCAAGTTCTCATATATACTCATTTTTCCATTCTATGATATTTCAATTCATAGGAGCTAATAATTTTTCCTCACATTTCATCACGTAAGGTTTAGATCATATTAGTTACTAGGAATATCTTACTATAAAGTTTTCTAAAACACTTTAGACATAATAATTCACATGATTCTAATGATAACTAGCATGACAAGTTATTTTTACTATTCCTATTTTACAGAAGTAAAATATGAGATTTAGAGAGGTTGTGAATTGCTTGTGGTAATACACTTAACCAATTTCTGGTCTTCCTGACTAGTGGTAAGTACAGTGCTCTAGTCACTTTTCCACACTGCCTTTCAAAATTTGTTGGATTATTTCTTGGTTTGTTATAATGCTTCTATGAGAAATAACATGGATTGCCTTTATTTCTATTATATACACTTACCAGTGTTCCCAGCCTATTAAGCCCGGGTACCATTAAATCCTCCTGAATGAGGAGATTGGCTTTTGGGCTAGTGACAATTTTTAATTCCCCAACAGGGAATTAAATTTGGCCCAACAGGTCAAATATATTTCTCTGAGTAATTTAGTCTCAAAATCTCTTCCCTGATCAGTCATTCTGACTGAGGAATTCTACTCCCAAAACTCCTTTCCAGTAATTTGTCTCACCAATTCTGTGGTGTTATGAGTATACACATTATAAGTCCATGGCTAACAAGGGATTGATTAGACTTGGATGACTTTTTATACAATATGGGGAACCCATCCTTTTTTTTTTCATTATTTGGACTATCCCTCTGTCATGAAAGTTAGACTCTTGTCTTCATTTTACCTTTCTCCTAAAACAAAACTATACCCACTAATTAACCATACATGCTTCTTCTATAGAAAGAAGAATTTAAGAGTCTGTAAAAACTTTTTTTAGTTTAGCAATGAACTTGGCCACATTGTAAAAAATTGCAGCACAAGCACTTGAGCCCACAGGGAAATCTTTAGCTCAGTGACATGCAAGTATATTAATGAAATTAAAATAAATTTTTATCGTCAACAGTGTGAGCTGCTTATAATTGCACCTGATGCCAACATTTAGCCCAGCATTGTAAAAGTGAAATTATGGTTATATTATCAGATATTTAATAATAAATCCAAACCATAGAAAGTCCACACATATTTCTACCAAGTGATTTACAATGAATGGCAATCAAAATCTTTCTGTAATCCTGAAGGAGTATTCCTGTTCAAGGGGAGGTGTGATTATTTTCTGAATTCCACATAGGCTTATCTCTCATTGTTTCTGATTGGTAAGCTCCAGAGAGCCTTTAGGATGATCTTTATTTACTTTATATAGCTTCTTTTACTTAGATTAGAATGTAAGATCCTTGTAAGTAGAATTGTTTCATTTTGTAGACTTGTAATTTCAGTGCTCAATACCATTAATTAGAGTAAATGCCTAAAAACAGGTTACTGATTAAATGAATCTATAGAATGTTCTACTCATAAATTACAAAATTAGATGCAGGTGAATTGAGTAGGGACTGAGACATACCTCTTCCTCCTTTTCTGTGATCCAGTGCAATAGGTTTTAGCTATCTCTTGAGCATATCTACTTGGACAGTACCTAGTAGAGATTATAAAAATAAACCAGCTTTTCTACTGCCCTTGTTGAATGGTTGAAAGAATGCCAGATCTGAAGTCAGAAGAATTAGATTGAAATTCTAGCTTCACTGGCCAATGAGTATAGGATCTTGCTTTACTTTTTTGGATCTCAGGCTCCTTATTTGTAAAAAGAAGAGTCTAGAAGAGTCAACAAATATTTATTAGAGTATATAATGGCTACTATGGACACCTCCATTGACAATGGCAAAACAGACAGTTAATATAGATCAGTATCCCTTTGAATTCAATTATATTCAATTTATTTTTTTAAAAGAGATCATTATATGCAAGATACTATTGAGATACAGCAATATTAAAGAAAATAAACATGTTCCCATCTTCAAGAAACTTATTCTTGTGAGAGACAGCATATTCACTAAAATTTGAGAAGGAAGTTGGAAAGAGAGACAGAGACAGATAGAGAAAAGAGAATATCTAGAAGAGACAGGAATGAGGGAAGACCGGTGACAGAATACAGAGAAGGCGAAAAGAGAGAGAACACCATAATAAACCTTGATTTCTTTAATCAAATAGGAGGCAAGATCCAGTATTGTGAGTGGAATGGCCAGAATACCAAGAATGGAGAAACTAAAAGGAGTAGCAGGATGGGAGACACATACTAGCGTAGTGTGATGGTGTCAAAAATAAGAGAATAAAAATTACCTTATATTTTGTTATTAGACAAATTTGTAGATTACCAAGTTCACAAAATTGTGCAACCCTGCTTAAGAGTCATGGGAAAAGAAGTGGAGAAGCTGGAAGAACCTCTGATTAGAGTTGGAATTGTATTAGATGACAAAGAGTCAAGGTGTTGAAAGAGAAATATTTGTCTAGGTTTTAATATTAAGAAAATGTTATTTGTACCCAGTTGATGTTTTCTGAGGTCTCTCTTGGCTACAGGGGTCCTATTCAGATGTACATTACCTCCTACTGTTCAAGATAGCTCCATAGTTAAATGTAAATTCACCAAGATAAGAGCAACCTCACCTCATCCATCTACCCCTTCTCCAATTTATAGTCTTTCAGAATAAATACTTGACCTTAATCACATAGGGAGGTGGTATTCCCCTCTGCCCACTTTTCCTGTGTCTTCTCTGTCCAGGAAGTGGGCAAGACTATAAAAATATGGTCTAAACTCTCCTTGTGGCAGGACTCTCTGAAGTCTAAGCCCAGCCAGCTCATATGTCTCTTTTCTTTTCTCTTTCCCTCAGGCACTCTTGTCTAGACCTTTGTTATTCAGCTTGTCCTCAAAGAGTTTACTGTCTCTCCAGGAAAAAAAAAAAGTTTTAATCTGTGACCTTTGCAGACTTGTGAAATAAAAATCCTGATTTTATCCAACTCCAGGGTTACTCCGTGAGTTTTTCACTTCAAGAAGTCTCAACTTTGGGAAGGCACCACCAACTTTTCCCAAGTCAAAGGAACTTAAGAAAACTGAACTGGCCAAATTGGGGATCAAAAACTGTGATAAGAAGAAAGTAAATTTGACAAAACAGTGAGAGATGGGGTTGTTATGAGAATAAAGAATGGGTTACAGAGTACTGTGAGAAAGGGAGAGAAGAAAGGGCAGATAATTGTGAGTGGTAAGCTTTAGAATCTATGGTCAGTGCTGACAATAATGAGTTCTGAAAATGTAAATGAATGGTAAAAGTGTGAAATAAAAAAGTTAAGTATGAAGGAGAATACATTGATAAAAGTGGATTCCAGAGCTCAATGGGAAGGGAGAGCAAGGCAGGATAGGGACTCCAAAGAGAAAGGGAAAGCCTGATAGGGCAGGTAAGATCTGTAGACTGAGAAGAAGGAATTAGTTAATGCCTGGAATATAATAGCTGAGTCACAATTGGAAGGGGAAAAGGCAGATTATCATATCCAAACCTTATACAATTTCATTAAAGCTGCTTTCCTTTGGGGTCCTGGTCTCCCTCCAAAGATCAAGATACTGCCCCGACCTGTGGGACAGAAAAGTGGGGTGTCGAGGAGGACCCAGCCTGAAAAGGAATGGGTGAGAATAAGGAGAGTGAGACCCAAGGATGGTGGATAAGGTCTGAGTTTATTTGAGAAAGTACATGCTTATATATTGTAGAGAAGGAACAAGGGGATTAGTTTAGGGGTGGAGTTGGTATGCCTTGGCCTGAGAGAAGGGATAGTCTGTGGTCTGTTTGTTCTTGATAACGGAGGGTGAGGCCTCTTTCCTTTATCTTGGCCCTTGGTATGCCTGGAATTTTGTTTGCTCTTTTCTTATGGGGCTTCTTGGCCCCTGGCAAGATACAATTTTCAAGTTCACATGAAACTCACCAAGCTTTCACTTATTCATCTCTTTTGCCTCATCTCAAACTGGAGGGGATTGCACACACCCAGAGGTTACTCTTCATATGAAAAATACTATCAGATCTTGCTTAGGGTTGGTGTTTGAGTCTGCTAGAAACAGCTTCTAGAAGCCAGCAGCCAGGTCTCTGAATGTTTGATAGTTCTGGAAAGCCTGAGGGCTAAGGTGGTTTGAGTAAGGAGAGTAGAGCGTAGATGGAAGGGAAAATTTAGTCCTTGAGAGAAGTTCCACCCTCACAAGTCTAGTTGTGAAAGGACAAATAACAAAAATCTGCCTAGCTCTAACTCCCAGAAAGTTGTACAGTGAAGGAATGATTATTTTCTCAGACACATGTGAAGAATATATACTACTGTTGTGATATTATCGTTCAGACTAGGAACTCTCTAAACTGAGTACATTATAGAGATGGGACTTCAAATCCAGTTGACCCTCTTTGAATGAAATAGTGAAAAGAGCACTGGGCTGAAAGTAAGGACATTCTGAGTCTTCTATTTCTTTAGTACATATTTTGGGGCACGTCAGAACACTCAGTTTCATTTTTCTAATCTACAAAATGAGATAGGCTTAATGAATTCTAAGATCCCTTATAACTTTAGAAATGTATAATATGGTTATCCAAATCCAATAATAATATCATTCATCATTTTATAACTTTGCAAAGTACTTTACATTGTTTCATATTCTTTTTTTTAAATTTTTAAATTTTTTTTATTTTTTTAGGTTTTTGCAAGGCAATGGGGTTAAGTGGCTTGCTCAAGGCCACACAGCTGGGTAATTATTAAGGGTCTGAGGCTGGATTTGAACCCAGGTACTCCTGACTCCAGGGCCAGTGCTCTTATCCACTGCAGCACCTAGCTGCCCCCATGTAATTTTTACAACAAATTTGGTAGACAGGAAATTATCTCTATTTTAAAAATGGGGGAATTCTACCTGTCTCATTGGTGAAACAAATTTGCCATGGAAATATGATGGAAATTCTCAACCTCTGAGCTTGGCACATTTAAGAGAATAGAAAAGCACTCAGAAAATGTTGGCAAGGGTATATCTCTCATTGCCCTTGTGATCCAAAATTACCCCTGATTTGATTATTTTGTGCCTAAGTCCTCGACAACTTTCAGAATAGTCTTCCTAGCTCCTGACACATACAAAATAGGGGAACTTAATATCAGAGGGAAAAGCCATTCAATGATCAGACATATCTACCACTCCATCTTGATTCTACTGGCAATCATATACACATCCTGTCAGTTCCGACAATCAGAAGGTGATTCTATTAGTCGATTGATGAGCCAACACTTTTTAAGTATCTCATTAGGATAGGTCATGTTTTCTAACACTTGATGAAAGAACATTAAGAAAAAAAGAACATTTCCATATACCCACAGATCTTACTAGCAGGTTAAACAAGCACCTTTATAAATAAAAACTAAATATATTCAAAGAACATTATTAGAGGGAGAAAGTACTAGTAGCTAAGGAATGAAGAAAAGTCTCATGCAGGAAGGAGGGTGAGCTCAATTGGAGCTTGAACTGAGTTTATAAAATAATCGAGAATTCTAAGAGGAAGAAGTAAAGAGAGAATCCTTGCTGAGGATTGGGGGATGGCCAGTGTAAAGTATGATAGGATTAGAATTTAGAGGACCACCCTAAGTGTTCCCAGGGCTTATTTGTGTCTAGCCTGTGGCAGAGCATACAGAATTTGTATTGATCTGATCAGCCATAGTCAGACACACCATAAGCTGACCCTAACATATAGTCATTTTGGTCCTTTTCAAGAATTAAAGACAATAATTTTATAAGGAAGAGAAGAAAGAGGGACAGTTTGACAGGATCATAGAATGTAAAACAGGGACCTGAATGTATACAAAATCTGTAAAAGTAAGGCTCAGAGATTCAGACCTGAAAGATATCAGTGAGGGCATCTAATCCAACACAGATTTTGCCATTTATATATTTATGTATTTAGGATGTATATATTTATGTATATATTATACAAATTATACAAATCTATCCAATGTGATCAGGAAAAAAGTAGGGAAACTGGATGTTTCCATTCTGAGTCAATTTCATGTTGGGTTTAGTCTAACTTTATTCAGAAAGCAATGCAAGGTAATAGCAAACTATAAAATGCAACTCTTCCAACATAATCTTTTTGACTAATGTTTTTACTGAAATCTTGATTTTCTCACTTTTAGATAAATAAAATAAGTTACATCCTAAAAATTTATGAAACTTGATCACAAATACAGAATGTCGATAAAATTAATATTATGTTGACAAAAATAATTGTTCTTAGTTCTCCATATATATATATATATATATATATATATATATATAATATATATATGAAACAGTGATGAATGAAGGGAAAAAAGGCATGCAGAATGTGCTTATACAGGTGCAGTTTTCAAATATTCTGTGAACAGTTTGGTTGGAAAGTGGTCTGGAAATAAATTGTGGTATAAATATAAAACTTTAAATAATTTTGCAAGCAATATATGGCAGTACTTTTTTTTTAAAGATGAACTGTTCAAGGCTTTGATTAGCTAGGAATTTTTATTTATTAAAAACTGGTAAAATGTGAATATAGGGAAACACCCTTGTCAGAAACATGCATGACTAAATAGATCCTCTTTGAAAATTACAGTGGAGCAGAAGGGTATTGTGGTCTCTCAATTGATTTTCATGTGACTATTTTAAGACTTAAGAGAGTAAGACTGGAAAAATAACTTTGAGATAATAAAATGAGCACTCTGGTCTCATAATGGACATTTGTTGAGTTTTGCTTCATAAATAAAGGCTGAGACATTGAATATCACAGTGTTTTTATTTCAACCATTTAAAATAGTGAATTAAGAATGAAGAGAGTTTGAAGAAGTTTGACTGGAGTGAAGTGGGAGAATGAAGAGTCAGCATTAGGGAGAAAAACCAACTCTTTCGGAGCTGTGTAGAAAAACTAAGAATAGTAACAGTTAGCTGAAGAGAATTCCAGTTCAGCTGTTGCTCCTCAGCATCATCTGCAATTTGAGTAGTCTCTCAGAAGTGTGTGGCTCTCTGTAGCACTATTTTGAAAGTGAAAAACAGAAAAGTGAAAGGTTTTGTCACAAATTAATTGTATAGAAACAGGTTCTGATATCAAATTGGACAATGCAGAATCCTGTTGAGTGAAGAGTTGGACACCTTGCTCAGAGAATTAACCTGAGCTATTTTACTGTGTCCAACAAAATGAGTGGACAGTGCAATATTTTGGTGAATGAACAACCAACTGAATTTGCCTTTTTTGCCCAGATAGAGTTGTTCTGATGAACTATAGAGTTCTCTGACTTAAAAGAAGTAGGTTTCACAGAGCTGCCAAAGTGATTTTTCAATTCAGGTATGGCTATGTCACTGCCATACTCAATTAATTCCAGTAGCTTTCTATTACTTCTAAAATGTAACAAAATCAATTCTGTCTGACATTTAAAGAACTTTACAATCAGATCTCAACCTGACTTGTCTTTTTATTTATCACTAACATTCTTTTTTAATTTTTAAATTTTTTTTCTTTTTTTATTCAAGATTTTATTTGTTTTACAATTTCCCCCCAATCTTACTTCCCTCCCCCCACCCCACCATGGAAAGCAATTTGTCAGTCTTTACTTTGTTTCCATGTTGTACATTGATCCAAACTGAGTGTGATGAGAAAGAAATCATATCCTTAAGGAAGAAACATAAAGTATATGAGATAGCAAGATCAGACAATAAGATATCTGTTTTTTGTTATAAATTAAAAGGAATAGTCCTTGGTCTTTGTTCAAACTCCACAGTTCTTTCTCTGGATACAGATGGTATTCTCCATTGCAGACAGCCCCAAATTGTCCCTGATCGTTGCACTGATGGAATGAGTGAGTCCATCAAGGTTGATCATCACCCCCCATGTTGCTGTTAGGGTGTACAGTGTTTTTCTGCTTCTGCTCATCTCACTCAGCATCAGTTCATGCAAATCTCTCCAGGCTTCCCTGAATTCCCATCCCTCCTGGTTTCTAATAGAATAATAGTGTTCCATGACATACCTATACCACAGTTTGTTAAGCCATTCCCCAATTGAAGGACGTTTACTTGATTTCCAATTCTTTGCCACCACAAACAGGGCTGCTATGAATATCTTTGTACAAGTGCTGTTTTTACCCATTTCATCATGTCTTCAGGGTATAGACCCAGTAGTGGTATTTCTGGATCAAAGGGTATGCTCATTTTTGTTGCCCTTTGGGTGTAGATCCAAATTTCACTCCAGAAAGGTTGGATGAGTTCACAGCTTCACCAACAATGTAATAATGTCCCAAATTTCCCACAATCCTTCCAGCAATGATTGTTATCCTTTCTGGTCATATTGGCCAGTCTGAGAGGTGTGAGGTGTTACCTCAGAGAAGCTTTAATTTGCATTTCTCTAATAATTATGATTTAGAACAATTTTTTATATGACTATGAATTGCTTTGATCTCCTCATCTGTAAATTGCCTTTGCACATCCTTTTACCATTTGTCAACTGGGGAATGGCTTTTTTAAAAAATATGACTCAGTTCTCTGTATATTTTAGAAATGAGTCCTTTGTCAGAATCATTAGTTGTAAAGATTGTTTCCCAGTTTACTACATTTCTTTTGATCTTGTTTACAGTGGTTTTATCTGTGCAAAAGCTTTTTAATTTAATGTAATCAAAATCATCTAGTTTGTTTTTGGTGATGTTCTCCATCTCTTCCTTAGTCATAAACTGCTCCCCTTTCCATAGATCTGACAGGTAAACTAGTCCTTGATCTTCTAATTTGCTTATAGTATTTTTTTTTGTAAAGGGTTAAAGTTAAGAGTGCTGGCCATGAAGTTCTCTTGAGAAAACATGAGACCAAGATGTTTGCACAAGGTCAGAACACTCTGATGACAGCAAATATCTGAGTGTGCTCTGTACTTAGGGAGGAGCTCTGGTCCTTCTTTATTTAACCATTATCTTACTCCTTTGAAGTTGATAGAAAAGAGAACATCTATTGTGAAAGAGGAAGCCTGGGAGTAATCCTTGTGTTATACTGTTTTACATACCTAAAAGAGGCTGATAGAGTGGTCTTACATGTATAAAAAAGGACTGTCTGCTTGTAAAGGCAGAGATGTAGTGTCCTGTTAATAAAACCTGTTAAGCATCTCTCCTGGTTGAACTCTCATTATTGAACATGCTGGTCATGTCCGTTTGGCTCCAAGAAGACCTTGGAACTAAGGTAGGACCCGGTTGCCCAAAAGGAAAAGTCAAAGGACTTTTCATTTTTTATGTCTAAATCCTATATCCATTTGGATCTTATCTTGGTATAGGGTGTGAAGTGTGGTCTAATCTAAGTTTCTTCCATACTAACTTCAAATTTTCCCAGCAGTTGTTATAAAAGAAAAAGTTTTTATCCCAATAGCTGGACTCTTTGGTTTTATCAAACAGCATATTACTATAATCATTTCCTGCTAGTGCACCTAGTCTATTCTACTGGTCTACCACTCTATTTCCTAGCCAATACCAAACAGTTTTGATGACTTGATGTCTTATAATATAATTTTAGATCAGGTAGGCCTAAGCCCCCTTCTTTTGTGCTTTTTTTCATTAAATCCCTGAAAATTCTTGACTTTTTATTTCTCCATATGAATTTACTAACAACTTTTTCTAACTCATTAAAGTAATTTTTTGGTATTTTGATTGGTAGGGCACTAGGTAGTTTAGTTTTGGTAGAATTGTCATTTTTATTATATTAACTCTACCTATCCATCAGCAGTTGATGTTGCCCAGTGATTTAAATGTGATTTAATTTGTGTGAGAAGTGTTTTATAATTGGTTTTCAAAAACTTTATGAGTCTGCCTTGGCAAATAGACTCCCAGGTATTTTATATTTCCTGAGGTTACTTTGAATGGGATTTCTCTTTCTAGCTCTTCCTGCTGTATCTTGCTAGACATATATAGAAAAGTTGAGGATTTATGAGGGTTTATTTTATAACCTGCAACTTTACTAAAATTGCTAATTGTTTCCAGTAGGTTTTTTTGGATGATTTCTTGGAATTCTCTCGGTAGACCATCATGTCATCTGCAAAGAGTGAGAATGTTGTCTCTTCCTTCCCCAATTCTAATTCCTTCAATTTATTTTTCTTCTCTAATTGCTGAAGCTAACATTTCTAATACAATATTGAATAGTAGTGGTGATAATGGGCACCCTTGTTTAACCCCTGATTTTATTGGGAATGCTTCTAGCCTCTCCCCATTGAATATAATGCTTGTTGATGGTTTCAGATAGATACTGCTAATTATTCTCAGGAACAGTCCATTTATTCCTACACTCTCCAGTTTAATAGGAATGGGTATATCAGTAACATTCTTGAATCCTACTGATTAAGAAAGATGACTTTGGTACACTTTACACAGGTGGGTCAATCCATCACCCATCTCTGAGCCTTTTCTGCATCCTATGCTGAACCTCATGCCTACAAGACACTCTCTTCTCATCTCCCTTCTTTCCTCACTCCTTCCCTTTTGGTCTCTCTCTATCTCTGACTCTGTCTTTCTGTCTCTTTTCTTTTTTTTCCCCATATTCCCCACCCCTCTCTTTCACTAACACCTTACCATCTAAAAGACTTAGCTCAAACATCATATTCTACATGAAGCCTTTCATGGTTCCTTCAAAGTCCAGTTCCTTTCTTCTTAACACTATTGAATAGGGGGTGGCTAGGTGGTACAGTGATAGAGCACTGGCCCTGGAGTCAGGAGGACCTGAATTCAAATCTGGCCTCAGACACTTAATAATTACCTATCTGTGTGGCCTTGGGCAAGTCACTTAAGACCACCTGTCTTGCAAAAACCTAACAAAGCTCCCCCAAACCCATTGAATAATATTACTTTTGTATATAGTTTATGTGCAGTGTGTTTAAGTAAAATCCTGCACTATTGTAGCTTACTTTACTACTCCCCACTCCCATAGACAAATTAAGTTTTTTTAAGGTGGTGGACTACTTCTCTTAGTGTTTTCTCATCAGGTAATACTTAAGGTACTGGTATTTCTAATGCTATTTACTCATGAACTCCCATGCAGTATGCTTCTCTAATATAAATCTACTAATCACTTAGCTTTCACAAGAAAATAAAATAATAACAAGCAGATTTACATCACTATATGACAAATATCATAAAAACTGATCAGGTAGGATTTAAAGAAAAGTTGAAAACTTTTCCATCATAATCTATTTGACTAATCTTGATTGTCTCACTTTTAGATAAACAAAAAATTACACTTTAAAAATTAATAAACCTTGATCAAAAACACAGAAAATGTGAGTCACATTTGCATTAGAATATGGGTACCTAATATAGCAATCTACCAGTATCAATCTACTAATCAGCTAGCTTTCACAAGACAAAGTATTAGTAAGCAGCTCACATCATGATATCACAAGGATCATAAAGAGTGACCAGGTAGGATTAATATCAGGAATGCAGGTTGTTTCAATATTAGGAAAACTTTCAGCATAATGGAACACATTAATGACAAAAAAGGAATCATATGATTTTCTATCTCAATAGATGTTGAATAGACTTTTGAAAAAATGCAGCATTCATGCCTGTTAAAATCCTCAGAGAAAATAGGAATAAAGGAAATTTTCCTCAAAATGATAAGTAGCATCTTTCTAAAACCATCAGCAAGAATTATCTGTAATGGGCATGAAAAAGAAGCCTTCTCAATAAAACCAAAGCTGAAGAAAGAATGAACATTATCAGCACTGTAATTCAATATTGTACTAAAAATGTTAACTCTAACATTGGGAAAAAATGAAATGAAAAGAATTAAAGTAGGAAATGACGAAACAAAACTATCACCCTGCAGTTGATATAATGATATACTTAGAGAACTCTACAATTAGCAAGGGACATAGGACCAAGAAGGTGAGGTAATGACAAAATAAACTTTATTATTAAAGGAAGGGGGAGCCATAATTATCTGGGAGGTTTCAGGTGCTGGAATTTCAGTATATCAGTTTTGTGATGTGGCAGAACCCCAAATGTAATGACAGTGTGGCTAAGAGAGATGAATCTTCCAGTAATGATGTGGGAGAGTGGGGAGCGAGGATGATCATTCCACTGTCCTCCATCTGTATCAGATCTCATTTGGGGTGTTGTGGCAGTTATGTACACCAGAATCTGAAAGAGTTAGTAATCTACTGAGTGTCCAGAGAGGGCAACCAGGATGGTGAAGAGCTTTGAATCCATATCATGTGAACATTAATTGAAAGAACTGGTCAAAGAACCTGGAGAAGAGGAGACAAAGGGAAAAGGAGGGTGGAGATATTTGACGTATTTTTCATGTGGAGGAGTGACAAGGTTTTTTCCATCTGATTTTTTTTTCCTCTTGGAAAATTTCCAAGTAGTTAGGCATTGGATCATATGTATATTTCCAATATGAATAGTTTATGTTTTACCTCCAAAGAGGTGGAGCCCAGAGGAAACATAACTAAGCCTAGGACCTATATAAAGCTGAAGTAGTAAGAACTTCTAGAAATTTGACCCTTAGCCTATTCAAGTCATCCTTTTGAAAAAGCTTGAAGACTCTGCTCCTTTGTTCCCATTCCTCTGGTGAGCCAAGAGAATTCTCCCTTTAAAATTTCCTTCCTTGCTAACCTGAGTCTGCCTATTTGTCCTCTCTTCTTTTCTTTCTTGTCTTGACCTGCCTTGCCCTTTTTTCTCCTCTCCTCTCCTCTTTTCTATTCTTTCCTCTTTATTTCATTTACTTTGTTTTTGTCTCTTTCATTTTTCTCTTGACCTCTCTGATTTATTTCCTTTCCCTCTGTCTATCCTCTCCTTCTATTATGAATTCAGATGATGATCCTAATTTACCTTGATTCTAAACAAGCCACAGAAATATTTGTAGACTTCATATGTTTAGAATATATTTTTATATTTAATAGAATATATTTATATATTTAATTCATTACACAGACCTAATTTCATATTTGCAATTGAGGATGCTGGAACACTTCTTGGCATCAGAGACTATTCTCTATAGCCCTCACTGCTGATGATTAAAAAAATTCTTCATTTCATAACTGATATTCTTGCATGTTGCTGAGATAATGATTTCCCTGTTGGCTCAAGTATTTATAGTTCAATATTTACCATATTACCATATTCATTATTGAGCTAAAAATCTTTATAGACATTATTAAATACTTCTTTTTCTAGGAAAAAAAACTGTATGGTTATTTAGTAGATGTGGATTAATAGTTGTTGTAAGATAAAGCCAAAGATGCATGGAAATATGATTTCCTGATAGATGGAAAGTTCAACCAAAATCACAGTTTATGGAAATAGAAAGTAGGTTTTGGTCTAGTTCCTAGAATTGTAAAAAGGTCATCAGAGCATGAGAAGACTCTGGAAGGCATGGACTTCTAATGTCTTTAGTTATGTCCAACCCCTGGCCAGGGTGATAGGGAAGAGAATTTCTCAGGTGATGACTCCTCAGCCATGATGCCTGATCAGGGTAGGGGTTTTGACAATAGATAACTCAAAAAAATTTGACCTGCCATGAACTAAGAAATGTATGTCTATAAGATTACCACAAAAAGAGGTTCCCAATTTAGAAAGTTTTAGTGGCAGGTTTGGGATACTGGTAAGAGTATAATTTAAGTGGAGACTTCATGCATCATCTTTCCATAGAAGCAATTTAATATCTCTAGAAATAATGCCATATTAGGGACAATGAGGAATAGAAGCTAGAGTTCTGTGGTTCAACTCTCTAGCAGGAAGAGCTGGGTTCAAATCATGCCTCAGAAATTTATTAGCTGTATCACCCTAGGCAATTCACTTGTCTCTGAATCTCCATTATTTCTTCTGTAAAATAATAATAAAAGCAACCTGTCATATTAAGTTTTTAATAGGATGAGTTAAAGAGTTTTGCAAAATTTTAAATTTTATTTAATTGGTAACAATTATTAATCTACACCATATTTGATGACTAATGAGAGATAATATTAACTACCCATTGAGCTGTGACTTGAAATATAGAATGTAAGAGATCTAAAAATTCAAAATGAGTCAGACATACAACCAAGTTAAGAGATGCATGAAAAAAAATTAGATCAGAATAAACCCTTTGCAATATTCCTGTTCACTACCAAGAAATTTAGATACAATAGAGTCCTATTATATTCTTGGTGACAAAACAAATGTTGGAATTTCTAAGCAATCAAAAAGAAAATGACTTTAGAGAATGTTAAGGCTGGGAAATATAACAGTCTATAAGAATAGTGATAAGTAGGGGAAGTCCTGCACAGGTGACACAGTGCAATTCCTTGTTGCCTTTGAAGGAAGTGCTTGAACTATCAAATAAAGAGTCAAGGATTCAGATATCCCAAACCTTCCCATTTGTGGTATGTAGCCTAGTAAAGATGTTCTGGGGATAATCAATGTAAAAGGTAACTTGGTCAACATTCCAATATGAGAGTGAATCTAAGGATATTATAGACAATTTAGAATGCCAGCTGACTTTACTCAAACTCTAGGTAATCTTTGGCATTATGGGATTAAGGAGGAAATTTAATAGATTTAATAGAAGTTAAATCTGTAGGTATCCAACTTTCTGTCAGCTACTTGCCCATTGGAGATCTTAGAGTGGTGGAAACTCTCTATCATTTTGCCCTTGTTGCCCAAGGAGCTAGACTTTATCTGTTTGTCAAAATACCCTAAAACCACTTCTTAACCACTCATGTTGTGGAAATAGAACATTTAAAGGTGGAAGCAATTTATAGCAGAATTTTAACATTTCAGCTAGTGAACATTTATAAGACTCCTGGTTTGTATGCAAAGAACTGAAGGGACCAAGGACTTAACCTCCTTACTTCCTTTTTAGTAAAATGGGGGATTAGACTAGTTGACCCTTGAGGTCCCTTCCTCCTTTTTGACCATGATTCTGTAACCAGGTCTTCAATAGAGGAAAATGTCTCTAAAATTGCTTTATCTGAGAGTAGACAACTCTAGTGATCAGATAGGTTCAAACTGGCAGACAATCAGAACTTGGGCTCTCCACAGACAGGAGCAAATTCTGTTCATTTGCTATTTTCAACATTGTTTGAAAGCCAAGCTTCTCTAGACAAATATAAAACTGATCTTGATTGCTATTGGGTGTGTGTCTTTAATTAAAAGCAGAGAATAAATGAAGAGTCTGTAAGTGATTACTGTTAATGCAAAGAATTTTAATTAGATTTGCAATAAGCTGCACCTCTTTCCAAAGAACCAGGATCATCATCTTGGCTTGGGGACTCAAAGGAATCATGATAACATTTATTATTATTAATCGTTGATAATAAGCATCATAAGAGATAAGAAAAGGGAAACCTTGTGGACTGGATTGCTTCTAGATCACATATTCTTAACCCTTTTGTATCAAGGATCCCTTTGGCCATCTTATGAACCTATGAAATCTTTCTCACAAGCATTTTTTTAGGCTTTTGCAAGGCAAATGGGGTTAAGTGGCTTGCCCAAGACCACACAGCTAGGTAATTATTAAGTGTCTGAGGGTGGATTTGAACTCAGGTACTCTTGACTCCAGGGCTGGTGCTCTATCCACTGTGTCACCTAGCTGCCCCCATATTTTTTAATATACAAAATAAAAACAGGATTATATTAAATAAACAGTTATATTAAAATACAATTATCAAAATATAGTTTTTAAAAGAACAAACACACAGATCCCCAGTTAAGAATTCTTGAGGTTAACAGGAAGCAATTATCTTACTGAAATGTGACTGGTCAAATGAGGATCCCCTAGTTAGACCTTATCCTCAACCCAAGAGAGTAGAAAGAAACAACAGAACAAAGGGAAACTGCCTTAGTCACTTCAGTGGGAGGAGGCATATTGGTCTATGGGGAGGAGTGAAATCTTCATAGAAAATACTACAGAGACACTTATTGGCTACAATGGTTAACAAAAGCAGTAAGTGTAGAGATAACTCCTTTTTCTTCTTGTTCCATGAAGAAACCATGTGTCATGAGGTGATGATTCTTTCTCCTCTAACACATCTGACTTCCAGTGATCTAAAACTTCTCTTTAAAAATATCCAGAGGAGAGACCAACTAGCTCTAAAGGTAGTACTTTTAATTTTTTGTACATTGGAATATTTTGGAATATTTGCTGACATCAAACCTAAATTTGCCTCTTTGTAATTTTCATATATTACTCTGAATCCTCTGGAATCAAACAGAACAACCTTATCCCTCCTCTGCATGATAAATCCTCCAAATATCTAAACAGAGCTCTATCCTCCCCCAGTCCCCACTATCTTCTCTAGGTTAAGTTTCCCTAGTTATTTCAATAGATCCTTAGATAACATGGACCCAAGGTTGGTCACTCTCCTAGCTGCCCTTCTCTGTACACTCAGAAGATTTCTTCTGGTTTAGTTCTGGTCCCCAGAACTAAACACAATACTCCACACGAGATCTGATATAGGTTGAAGACAGTGGAATAATCATCTTCCCTCTTCCCATTCCTGGGGAATTTCTCTGTCTAAACATAGTCAATGGTTCATTGCAATTTTGAGACTGCTACATTACATTATTGAAATACTGAGATTCCAGCACCCCAAAACACCCATGCCTCTTTCAGAACTACTATCTATCTAATTATGGCTCCCTCTCCCTTTATTCATTTGTTTTCTGCTTCACCTTCTAGGTCCTAGGTCCCTTGAATTCATCTGTTCTCCACTGTTTTATTCTGAGAGCCAGAGGAAGTGGTTCATATAAAATGATTAGATTACATGATTTCAAGATGCTGCAGATTCTGCTTCAATCCCTGACCAAAAGCATTCCGGAGTCATTAAAGGTAAGAAGGGGAGAGAAGCATAAAGGGCAAAGAGAGAAATGCAGCTCTTCTATGATTACTTTGACTTTCAGAGAGAAGTGGCATCAATTCTGGTGAAGTAGATGGCAGGTCTCCAGAGGGGAACTGCATTGGACTAATTGGTTTGTCAGACTTTTCCGAGCCTCTTTTTCTTAATTTGTAAAGTAAGTACTCAACAATATCTGTGTTCGAGCGCCATGATTATAATTGTCCTAGACTCTAGATCTTGGGGGGAAAGAGAGTCAAAGCCACATATGGACATATAAACAGAATCACAGCCATACAGAGCCAGAGATAAGACAGAGACAGAGAGAGAGGGAGAGAGAGTTCTATTTAGTGCCTGCTCTATGCCAGAATTCAAATATAAGGAAAAAAGACATCCCTTCTCCTAAGGAGCTTAATATGCTAAGGAGAGAAGAAAATACATGAATAATAATTGGTGGGAGAAAGACTATCCACATGAACACGAGCTAGAAAAGCCTGGAGAATCAGGAGTAGAGCCATGGGATGACTTGAGCACTTTGTGAAATGATGAGTCTAAGCAGGACCCCAGTGGAGGTAGGAGGCGACCTCAGGGACAAAGACATCTTCAGGGTAAGATCATGCATCTTTCCCTATATTTCCAAAGGATAGAATCTGGATGAGATGTGAAGGGCTGTTCTAGGATGCCAACAGCACTATTGAGGTTCAGTGTTGAGTCATGGGATGCCACTCCTAGTACATCTCATCCTGGGAAGGTCCTATCCTTTTCTTCATCCCCAACTCCCTTTTCCATTTTAGGTTGCTGCCTTACATTCCTAGACTCATCTGCATTTCTCTTCTGCTTTAGGTATATGGCTCCATTTTTCACATTATTCGTGGAAACCCCTTCAACCTGGAGGTGCTAGTAGATTCCTGGCCAGATTATCAGACAGTCATCACTCGACCTCAGAAACAGGTAGGTTCAGTGAGTAGCAAAGTATTAGAAAAGGGCAATTAAGAAAGAGAGATTTCTACCACTAGAGACAAAAGCCTTCTTTCTGCCGCCCCAAATTACACAAAGTTGCACCAGATTTGTGGGACAATTAGATCTAGTTCATTTTCATATTGAGGTTTTGCTTGATTGTGAGGCCCTTCTGACCTCTTCTTCCTTTACACAACCAAACTAACAAAATTCCCCATTATTGTCCATTGATTCTTCATTACTTCCACTCACCTTAATGGATACATTCTCAACTCTTCTTTCCTACCAATCTGAATTTAGCTAATTACTGTCAATTATCTTCTCTGATTCTATAGCTTCTCAGGTCTTGTAAAAATGATTGTTTTGGTTAATACAGTTTGTTCTTCTATCATATTCATTTCCATATATATATCTCCTTCTCCTTTGATACCCAAGAAGCCATCCTTTGAACATGATATAAGATGACAAAGAAAAAAGTGTTGCTTATCAAACCAACCAATACATCAACCATGAAAGAAAGTTCTATAGATATCATTATGGTTATCTATGAACACATACTCACATATATACATGCAGTAGGTGTCATTCACAGTTGCACAGTATTGCAATTTCAGTGTACAGTGTTCTCCTGGTTGTGCTCATTTCACTTTGCCTCATTTGCCTCATAAGTTTTTGAAAGATCTTCTGAAAGCATCCTATTCCTCCTTTCTTACAGCATGAATATTTCATATATACCACAACTTGTTCAGTCATTCCCTTACTGATGAATATTCCTTCAATTTGAAATGTTTTGCTACCACCAAAAAGATCTAACATAAATAATTCTCTAACATCTAGATCTCTTTCCTTTTATTTTATCTTTTTCTCTACCCAATCTTGATCTCCCATGAAGGAAATGATGGATGACAAGGATCACTACGCAAACACCTACCACATCTTCTCCAAGGATCTTCAGAAGTTGCCAGAGATTTTAACATCTGATGATGTTATCAACTGGAGACAAAATCTCACAATCCAAGGTAATAGCTTCAAGGTGAAAGGAAAAACTGGTTTCATTTAAACCTCACTGCAAAAAGATTGAGGCTGGCACTCCTTGGGAGTATGAAGGAAAAATACTTAGGTTCAGAGTAACTGACTTTTCCCAGAACTTCACATAGAAGGAGCTTCAGAAGCATGATTTGAGGCACAATCTTTCTGAGTCTAAGGTCAGTGCTATATGCTTCCAATTATCCTTATCCTATTTATGGTACCATATTAGTATTGGATACTATTGGATGCTACCAAGGTGAATAGAGTATTATGTAGGTTCTGAAGGAATTTGCAATATGGATGAAATGGCAAAAGAGGTATATACACATGATTTTATATATATATATATATATATATATAAAGTCATGATAAAAGAAAAGGGGAGTGAACTTATTATTTTCATTTTGAGATAGGGAAACTGAGGTTTAGGGAAATAAAATGACCTGGTCAAGGCTACACAGTGGATAAAAGATAGATCTGGTATTTGAAGTTGGGCCTATTGACTTCAAATCAATTGGCACATAATAGGCACTTAGAAATATTTGTTCCCTTCTTCTGCTCTCATTTTACATAGAAGGAAACTGAGACTCAGAGAGGAAAAAGCTCTGAGTCAATTTTTATTTTTTTGAGCTTGTCAGTTTAAATGACTTGCCCAGAATCACAGACGTAGCAAATGGCTGAGGTTGATTTGGAACTCGGGTTTTCTTGGCTGGAGTGTTTGTCCTTTGGTAGAGAATCTCGTTTTTGCTTCACTCCTTGTACTTTTAGTAAAGAATCAATATCATCCAGTTGATAGGATATTTGACATGAAATCAAGAAGACCTGGGCTTAAATTATGCTCTCACATTAGCTTTGCAATTTGACTTCTCTCACTCTAATTTTCCTTATTGGCAAAACTATCAACTTTGAAATTTATTTAAATTTTAAATCTCTGAGCTACTTTTGGGCCAGAACCCAGTCAAGTATGTCACCATGAAAGCAAGGTACAATACTGATGAATTTCTCTGGGCAACCAAATTTTAATATAATTTTTTTACAAGCCCTCATGCCTGAAGGTATCAAAGGCTTTGGTCAAGCCTACAAACCTTTATTCTATTACTGTCATTTTTCCTGGAGTTATTTGGTGGCAAATACCACATTGACTATTCCTCATCCCTTTCTGAAGTCACATTGGCTCTCAGGGAGATGACCATCTTCCAGGAGAAGGATTGAGGAGGATTCTGGAAAGAATCTTAACAATGACCGCCAAAGGACACTCTATTCCTTTTACCTTTACAGAGATGGACACTAGAATAACCTCTTTTTGCTATATACCCTGGAAAATTTCAGTCAGCTTTTGGATGAACATTGGAGTCCCCATTCTGTAAATCTTTATTGGAATTGAATCCATACCAGATGCTTAGCCAGTGAAAGGAGCCTAATGGCATGGAAATCTTATCTTCATTTGGAGTTTCAACTAGGGATGGATTGACTTCAACGTGAGATAAATGATTAGTGCTATATCTTGATTGATGATGGTCTGTTATGAACACTGTGGAAGTGTTCAGCCTATTTCTCTAGGATCATATCCCTATTAATAATCAATGTGGCTGCATCAAGCATTGGATAGTTGAGATCCAATATATTTCTTTGACCCATGAATACCCTTCAAGGTATCATTAAACATTTTAGATTGTTACTATCTGCATAAAACTTAATTTCATTTGCTTTCTTACTAAGCCAAGAAACCTGAATCTCTCTAAGATTCACTTTTGTTGGAAGTTAATTTGCTTTTTCATCAGAGAGTGGGATCCCCTCCTGTTATGACAATCAGGCCAATGTTGGGTAAGCAGACAGTTCTTTGGACAACTTTTGTAGCCCCTTCCTCTCAACAGGAGGAGAGCAATGTGATCCTTAAAAGGGTTGCTCAGACACCCAGGGGCCTACTGAATCCCACTGCTGCTTTCATTTGGAAAATGACACTATGGTCTGGGCTGCCTGTGTGCAGGGTTGTGCCTACAGCTACCAGTGTATACCCACCTGCTGCTTTGTCACTTGCCTGTAGCCAGATAGTTTTGAGATAGGGATGGTAAAGTGATATGGGTGGTATACTTTGATTCATGCATAAATTGGATTTCAGTGAGTCAGAGTTGTGCAGAGTTATTGGTCTCACTCTCTTTTCCAAAGTCATCGTGGTAAAATGGCAAGACAGAGTCAAGACAAGATGGTTATAGATGTGGCATCTTCAGTATCTGACAAAGCTCTATTCTTGCTTTAGTTTTCTTCATGATCTTTGGAACTAATTGCTCTCACCTGCCCATTTCACCAATGGAAGACTTCAGATGCTTGGAGTAGATTCAACAATGAATTTGAGATTCCTTTAGTTACCTTCAATCTGGTTTACTTGTCTACTGAAACAATTTACTAGGGTGCGGCCACTGTGCATGCAACAGCTTCTTGGAGTCACAGGTAGAATTAGGTGAGTCAGGTGGGTATCAAAGTTGGAATGCAACCTGAAAAAGACTTGGCTGCCTATACACCAGAAGTATTAGCCATTCTTGAACATACCCTATATCCCAAATGTCTTAGATACTTAATATATGGAGGTCTTTAATGAAGTCATTTAGCCTCTTTGGGTCTCAGTTTCTCTCTGGGTAAAGAAAGGGAGTTCTCTGAATGGCCTCTAAAGTCTGACAAAGATCTAATTCAATGATTCAATGAGTCTTTGTTTTGGGTTATGCAATATATATATATATATATATATATATATATATATATATATATATATATATACGTGTGTGTGTGTGTGTGTGTGTGTGTATTTGTATGTACTGTCCTCCATATATTTAATGTATGGATGTATGTATATATGTATGCATACATTTACTGTCCTCCTTTCTCCAGGTTGTCAAAAGGCTTTAAATGAAAAGATAAGCGATATTGTGGTTTCCAAGGCAGTACAGGTGGATTACTCCAACAGAATTCTCTACATAGCAGATACTGTTCTGAAATCTATTACCTCCAACACTAGCAAGCTGATGACGTCACATGAAGCAGCCAACTCAGAAAATTGGGCATTCAAAAGGTAGAAAATTATCAAAAACATTTAATAATCATGTACTCTGTGATCAGCTCTGTCCTGAGAGTTGGATATAGAAACAAAGTGAATCAGTGCCTTTGCTCAAGGAGCTTATGCTCTATAGGGGAGCTTATATATTATTAATCAAAGGGTTTGTTCTATGATATGAGGCTTTTGATATGAAAGGGAGTTGGTAAATTAATACCCTGGTTCACCACCTTCAGTTAATCCTGTGGCATTTCTGTGATTTTGGATCCTTGAATGTTATACCCAAAAAGAGAAAGCTGGGGAAGAGCTTCCAAACTGGATAGGTTTTGAATATGACTAAGAAATAAACTAAATACATGTCTTCGGAAGACTCAGGTAGCTAAGTAGGAAAATGCCTAAACCCAATGGGTTCACCCTTAAAAGATGATTTTTCATGGGGGTGAGGAAGAGTAATAATAGATGAACTAACCCACTGATTAAGTTAAATCTTTTGAAATATTTAAAGTCAGTATTGAATAAAGAAATTAGTCTATTTTTCCAAACCAAACTGAACCATTTGTAAAGCACTGAGCAAGGTGCTATAGGAGAAGAAGAGATATAGCTCAGATTGCCTTCACTATAATGAAATTGATCTTATGATGGTGATGAGTGATGTACACAAGAAAAAATAACTAAAATTCAAAACAAATTGCTAAACCATATTAGAAAAATTTTGTTTTGAATGGGGGGGCAAAGACACTTTCTGAAGAAGGTATTACTTGAAATAGGCTTTGAAGGATAGATTAGTTATCAATGGATAGAAAAAAGTAAGATGGAGGTTAGAAGTGGATTTTAGGGAGATCACCAACCTAGAGAATATTTGGAGCAAAGATCTACAAATAAGAAGGACCTCTTTGGGAAACAAAAACAAAACCATTCAAGCTAATGTTTCCTTTGCAGAACAAATGACAACTTCAAACCTTCCCTGATGGATGTTTCCCATGCTGAACTTGTGAATAATAACTGGAAGTATGGGAAGAATGAGATGAGTCTGAGATTTGTCAAACGCTGCCTCCAAAATTTCCCTGGATGCTGTCTGCTGAATCCAGAAGGGAGTCCCATCTCTTGGGTGATAATGGAACACAGTGGTGAATTGAGAATGGGCTATACCTTGCCTGAATATCAAAACAAGGGCATGGGAAAGAAGTTGGGGAGTGCTTATTTTCAATATCTCCAGAAAAGTGATATACCATATTATTGTCATGCAGACAAGATAAATATACAGTCTCACAGTATATCAAAGTCACTTGGTTTACGGGTCATTGATTGTGGTTGGCATGAATGGAAATGCATACCAGCTAAACATTTTTAACTACCACTTTTTTTTAGGTTTTTTCCAAGGCAAATGGGGTTAAGTGGCTTGACCAAGGCCACACAGCTAGGTAATTATTAAGTGTCTGAGACCAGATTTGAACCCAGGTACTCCTGACTCCAGGGGTGGTGCTTTATCCACCATGCCACCTAGCCATCCCAACTACCACTTTTCTAACCCATCTAATAGAATGCCTAAAATCCAGTTTCAACTCTTGGGAAGTTGTCATCTATGAAAGTCAAGTAACAATCTAACAATGCCAGGTTCACAGTCTATTCCTTCTCAGTGGATATCAACAGATGAAAATTACTGGTAAAACTGCCTTAGAATCAGAACGATGGGTTAAAGTCTCACTTGTTTCTGTTAAGATATGTGATCCTAAGCCAGTCACTCCACCCCCTCTCATTCCTAAACTTGTAAAATAAGGGATTCAGACTGGTTTAATTGACAAAACTCCTTTTAGATTTCACATTTTATACATTCCCCAAATTTACATTGGCTGTTCAGAATTAGTTACAGGAGATGGAGACATCTGTCTAGTTTGCTTCATTCTCACAGTCAAATTTCCTATATGGCAATCCAAAATGTCATAGTGCTAAACTGGAAGATCTCCTAAACCTCTCCTTTATTAATTCTGTAATATGAAAAATAGAATTCAGTCATCAAAGGAATTTTACCCTTTCAAGTTGCAGCATTACTTTATATTTTATTGTTTCTGATAAATAATATGTATGCCTATTGTTCCATTTAGGAACAAGTAGGTGATACAGTGGACAGAGCGCCAGGTCTAGAATCAGGAGTTCAAATATTGTCTCAGTTCCTGTCAATGTGACCCTTCAAGTCCCTTCACTCTGTTTGAGTTTTCTCATCTGTAAAATGAGCTAGGCAATGAATAGGCACTCTAGAATCTTTGCCAGGAAAAGCCCAAATGGAGTCACGAAGTGTTGGATACTACTTTAAAACCTGAATAACACCAACACAGTGTTCAATTTGTCAAGGAATTTAATGTTTATTGACATTTTGACTACCATGACCATTCAATACTCAAATATTAAATTAACTTGATAAGAAGACTTCTATTGCCTCCAAATCATCCAAGTTAAGCCAATAAAGGTTCAGATTCTACTGAAAAAGGAACTTACTAAGGAGCCATCCTAGAGCTATTTCATGTTCAAAATGTTCAAATGGAAAGATGTTCCTCAAAATCGACAGAGTCATGCCATGCTTCCTTTGGCTTATGGGACAAAACTCTAGGGACTCAAGCAAGCACTAGATAAAACTCAAAGCTCCCTCTGAGGCCATTACTGGCATACCTTTACACTTCCATGGGAGTGCATATTGCTCCACTTTAAAAACAATCAGACAGACTTTTCAAATGTTTGGGATAGATGTCAGCTTTGAATTCTGATCATTTCATAACTAAAATATTAGGGTTCTCCTTGAACCAATAATAGCACTTGGAGTTCCTATCAGAAAAAAAGCACTTGTGACTGGCCAAAAGATTTCTCAGGAAAGATGATATTGCAGAAAGGGCTAGAGTACATGTTAACTTACATTATCTACAATTTTATACTTTAGTAAGTTTGAATATTTAAAGGAAAAATAGCTGTGGTTTATATATCATGTATAACCATGTCATCATTAACTATGGAAAAGAATCCACCATGCTGAGAAACTTCAGATTTTTGCAATGTGGAATAAAGGATTCTTTTGGTTAGAGGAGTCTTGGAAATCATCCAGTCTAATCCCTTTACTTTATAGGGTAAGTAGGTCCACAGAGAAAAAGAATGACTTACCCAAAGCACTAAATTAAAAAGTGAAAAACATCAGAATTCAAATCTAAGTCTACCTGTAAAAGGGACACTCTTTTCACTATATGACACTCTTTCAACATTAAAAAATCTCTATCTCCTCTGTCTTGTGAACAAAGTAGAAAGTTATTTCTATTCTGTATACAGAACCTCTTTTATATAGATTCATATAATGAGTTCTTTTAATTAAGTTCCAGAAATAGATTAGTCTTTCCCAATGCAACCTTGCAGTTCTGTCTTTGAATAAACCATCAACTTTATAATCAATTTTTTTCATTTTTCCTTTAGCTGCCAGGACCTTCATAAGCAAATTCAATATGAAATGGTAATGATTAACTCATCTCAAATCTTTTGTAACCAGTATTTCTCTATTCCCTTCATTTGATTGCATTCTGTTTCTGTTTTCATGTATAATCTTTTATTTAGCTGTATAATTCATCTTTGCTTGGGTACTTTATGATACCTCTTTCTGTTTATAAAACTGACTTTATTCTGTTTTTATGGTCATAACCTTATATTTAATACTTAATACTCAATTTAGGGCTTAATATGTAACAATCTACTTCAAAATCTTTTACTTTAAACACTTTAATAGTAATTCTATCAACTAATGCATTTTAGTATGCCTATAAGAGATATTCATGTGATGTTGAAAAGAAAATGATAAATAATTTTGGATTGAATTTTCATTACAGATTTGAATCACCATTTTGTCATTTATCACTTGCCTTTGCAATTTAGGAAAAATAAAATATATTAATGTTTAGCATTGCCTTCTTAATCTAATACTTTTATTTCTTCATCTTATATTCATTCATGGTATTGCAATAATGATCTTCATATCTTGTTACTTAGAAGAGCAATTTTATTGTATCCAGGATCTCATTTTTTCCTCTAGTGGCTCACTGTCCACCATTGAGTTGGTTTAAAATTTCTTCCTTCAATACTTCAATAAGATTAGACTTCCAGAATTTGAGGATTGGAAGTGTTCTCAAACATCATGAAGTTTGATGGATAGCTGAACCATAAAACCTTTCTAAAACATATCTATAAACTGAGAATCCAACATTTGTTTTACAATTCTAATGAGAAACAGTTTAACTCCCAGCTGAACATATCCCTCTTTTCTACAACTCTATTTTGATAAAGATTTTCCTTATGTCATTTGATTCTATCCCTTTAAAACACCAGTCTCTTATTCCTAATTCTATCCCTGTCCATTTGGGACAAGAGAGAAATGTATAATCTTTCAGTATAATATTTTTCGATTATCTGAAGACTGCTGTCTTGACTCTCTTTAGTCTTCTCTTCCCAGGGCTAAATATTTTCAACTAGTTCACCCCATGCAGGGGCTTTTCACCAATTCATCATGTTCACTGTCCACTGGACCTTCCATAGCTCCTTAGCATATTTCCTAAAATGTGTTACCAAGAACTAAATACAATGCTCAACAGTCTGGCCAGAGGGGTGGACAGGAGGCTTTCTTCTTGCTGGATCAGATTCTTTGCTTATTGTATCAACTTGTCTTATTAAGATCACAGTACACTTAAAATGCCCTGATTCTTTTCACAAGTACTGTTGTCTGGACCAGAGTTGTCAAGCACACTGCCACCAGGTGTCATGCTTCCCCAACACTTTGAAGTGGACTAGGCTCTAGCTTAAAATGTAATCAGAAAATACTTAACATAACAAATAAAAATGTAACAAAATATAGACTGGTGTTCTTTAAAAAGCAGTTGATATGAAGTCCACAGGGTTCCCAATTTTGCTTTAGCAACCACCATTTCTATTTTAGTTTGATACCCCTGGCGTAGACCATTTTATATGAGTGAAACTCTAAAGCATGTCTTATTTGTTATCACTTATTATCACTGATTTAAAAATAATAATTACAACAACAAAAGTAAAGCAAAATAACCACAGGTCAAGGACCAATAAGATTTCTTTCCAAATTGACTTGGATTTTAAACAAGAAAATAGAAGAGTGAATCCTGTAGCAGCTTTTCCCTTATTGTAAGGCTTCTGGAAAACATTTTCTTCCTCTGACAAATGATATGGACATGATGATCTACAAAATCTTTTCTAGATCTAGCATTCTATAATACTCTTGAATAATTTAAAACTGTCTTTTTTTAGGTTTCGTCATTTGACATTTTCCAAATCTATCTAATTCTGCCAAATATTTTACAAATAATCTAAATGATTTATTACTCTAGTATTAATCTGGTTTACTAATCCTCTATGACTTTTTTTTCCTCAGTGATGGTTTTTTCATAACTGTTCCTTTTTCTAGATCTTCACTAACTCTTTTAATAGATAGTCTCGAATTTTTCTAGGCATTGAAGTCAAGTTCTTTGGTCTATTTTATGCAGACTATTTTTTGCTCTTTTTTGAAAATAAAAATAGTGATCTTTTTTACATTTCTGTGGTGATTGTTTGAATCTCCATAATCTTTCAAAGATCTGTGCCATTGTGATGATTGCCACCTATTAGAACAGAAGACTCATCATTATATAAAACAAAGTTAGGACTTTGGAAAAGGGTATCAGAAAGATCATCATAAGATTTTTTTAGCCATGCCCACTTCTGAGGCATATTTATCTAAAGACTGTCTAGGAAATCAGAGAGCAATGTAGCAGGATTGAGGACTGCCCAGATCTTGAGGATGACACTTTCTTTATGAAACAAGGTCACTTCATAAATAGCAAGTCTCTGATCTGAGAAGACTTGACCTTGGGGTTTAAGTAAGAGAGTATCAACTTCATGGGATTACTGCACTATTAAGCACTTAAAACTAAATCATAAGCCTTTTCACCCAAAAAGATATTGGCAGTTACTGAGGGTAGGTAAGACAGATCTCCATCTGTCACAGAACCAAGTAAAGCTGAATAATAACCTACTGGATATACAGCAGATCTGAATGTATGTATGGATAAAGACACGAGAAGTCACTCCACCTTTGTTTCTGTTCAAAAAGAGAGAAAGATTTACGATAATATGGAAACCCCAATGCAGGTGCCTACAACCAGGCTATTTTAAGGGTGACAAAGTATTGATGACCAAGCTGCAAAGGTCCTGGAACAGTCTTTGCCCAGAGACACAAGGGCTTGATAATCTCACTAGATGAAGAAATCCAAAGTCTGTAGTATTTAGTAAGACTCAATGTTCATTCCACTTTACCATATGTGTAAGAGTCCATAGTGAAAATGCATTTTACACCCCAGAATTTAACAAAAAAGTATTTACTGGAAACTGGATGTTGAGTACTAAAAAAATTCATGCAAAACATATGAATACATAGCTTTCTGTTATATGTAGTTTACAACTACCTGAAATCTTCAGTGTGTGAGTAGTAAGCAGAAAGTTCAACACCTCCAGGTTGAGCTCCTGTTAAATCTGTAAGATTTCCTTTTGGACCCCCCAATGCCAAAGAGTGCTTATAGGCAGAGCAAACCTGGATAGCAATCTGTACTGCCTACCAGTGTCTTTAGATTTGGTGCATTTTTGAATCTTGGCCAAGGTCATTTTGATAATGATAATCCCCCTGAAGGTCTTCTTTTGAAGACATAAAACAGATGGGAAATTTAGCTTCTTCATTCTTTCTTCTGATAATCCTAGCAATTCCCTCAGACATCAAGATTGCAATGCTTTATCTATGCAGGGTTTTCATCACTTCAAATCACTGTCACTACTTGTAGGATTTCTAGTCTTTTAGTTTCCCGATGTAGTTTGCCATCTGATTGATCAAAAATTCTTGCTATTATTGCCAAGAATATAACAGTCCTATGGCCCATCTGTAGTTTCTGGCAGAGCATGAATATTAGGATGTTGTCCATATTGACCTCTTTTTTGCAAAGTTATCTCAAATTCTCTTAGTTGTATGACATACTCATTTAGAAGACTCATCTTTCTATTCTATAACAGTTCAAGTCACAGTCAAATTGGAAGCTAATTCTTTTCTCACATGTCATCATTTATGGTTTGGATTAATAATATATAGCAATAATGTAAACTTTTTAAGTTTTGCAAAACTCTTTAAGGACATAATTCATATGATTCTAAGAGTAACCTAGTATTACAGGTAGCTACCATACAGAGAACAGGACAAACATCATCATTTTATAGAAGACAAAACAGATATAGAGAGATTGTGAGTTCCTTTGGGTAATACAGTTAACCAGTCTCTTAGGTATGATTTGAACCCAGATTTTCATGACTAGAGAATAGAGCATAGTACTTTAATCACTATTCTACAGGGCCTCTCAAAAACTTGTGGCTTTATTCCTTGGTGTACTGTAATAATCCTTCTATGAGAAAAATCATGTGCTGCCTCCACAGATTTATTGTGTCTCCAGTAAGACAACTTCCATTAAAACCTCCTAAAAGGGGACTGCTTTTGGAGGAGTGACATAGATTTGCCATTTTTAATTCCAAACAGATCATATATATTTCTCTGAGTAACTTATTCTCAAAATCTCTAACTTATTAGTGATCATGGCAGAGTAGTCTTCCCTGAGAAAAATCTTATTCCATACTACCATGGACAGTGGTTTATTCCACCAATTTTGTGGTGATTATGACTATATATTACATGGCTACCAAGGGAGATTGTCCAGGATCTGATGACACTATTATATACTAGGAACTCACACTCTTTTTTCATTAGCTGTGATTGTGCCTCAACTCCCCATCTGTTATGAAACCTAGACTCTTGACTTCTTTTGACCTTTATCTTACATCATTTACAAAGCCATATCCAACCCAGACATGGTTGTTCTATTGAAATAAGCATTTAATATGATCTGTAAGCCCTTTTTTAGTTCAGTAAAGAATGTGGCTGGGTTGTATATATTGAAACAAAAACACTTGAATCAACGGGGAAATCTTTAACTCATAAACATGTAATTGTAAATATGATGAAATTAAAGTAAGCATTATCATCATCAGTGACAGCTGCTAAGAACAGCACCTGCTGCCAATAAATGACCTGACATACTCTACTTTTAAAAATGAGTCTATGGCTGTAAAATTAGAAACCTTAAAAATAAATTTAAAGCACAGAATGCCCACAAATATCTTACAAAGAGGATTTCAAGGAATGACAGTCAAGATCTCTCCTAAATACTATAGGATTATTTGGATTCAAGGGACGGTATGGTTATCTTCTGAATTCCATCCAAAATCATCTTGGTGGAGTCTCATGACTTCTGATTGGTAAACTGAAAAGAGCCTACATGTTGGTCTTTATATACTTTTTAATATCTTTTTCTTATATTAGAATATAAAATCATTGAAAGTAGGACTGCTTCATTCTGTGGGCTCACCACCATTCTTGGGACAGATACAAATAATTGTTTAATAAATGTTTAATCAATGGTTATTGCTTTACTGACTCTACATAAGGCTCTATTCACAGACACTGAACTATTTCTCCTCCTCCTTCTCTGTGATCAAATCTAATAGTATTAATTGTATTTTGAGCATATTTATCTGGTCAGCCCTTGGTGGAGATGATAGGAAGAAGTAAAGAACTAAAATCAAATTTTAGTTTCACTATTTACATATCAAAGATTCCTGGGTAAGTCCTATTTTGTAAAAAATTGGATCTGGAAGATTCAACAAATATGTTGAGAATAACAAAAAATATCAGAATTTGACAAAATAACTGGGGTATGCTATTAAATGTCATTAAAAAGAGGCAATTATATACAAGATGCTATTAATAGACAACAATAAAAAGCAATGAATCCCTACCTTCAAGGCGAGATGCATCATGTTCACTAAAATTTAATAAAGAAATAGGAGGAAAAAGAAAGAGACTGATAGAGAAACAGAGAATATTCAGGAGAGATAGGCATTAAGGAAGACCCCAGACAGAATTCAGAGAAAGGAGAAAGAGAGAGCTCACCCTAGTGAATCTTAGTTTCTTTAGTCAAATAGGAGGAAAGATTCAGTGCTGTGAGTGGAGTAGATAGAATTAGGATCTCTGCTAAGAGGGAAGTAAACTAGAGGGGAGAGGAGCAACTTTGAAACATGTACTAGGGATAGTGCAATGCTATCAAAAAGAAGAGAATTAAAATAGTTGTCTTATATTTTCTTTTTTAGATAAATTTGTAGACAACCAGTCCATACAGTAGGGCAATTCTTCTTAAGCATCATGGGAATAGAATAGACCTGAAGATTTTACAGTTCGGAAAGATTTGTAAACCATCTACAGAAGTGCATTATCATCGCCCCCCAACCCCCAACAGTATGATTAGACTTTGGAAAAGAACATTAAAGAAGAATGATTATAAGATATGGGCTGTTACTGATTCTCTTAAAAAGATTCCATTGTTCCTAATTCAAAATGTGCCTATGTGATCTGTCCCCAAATTTTTACCATGAAGTTTCATCATGGTATGTGAATGAATATAGTTTTCTTAAAGTTTCTTCAAAAGTATCATATTTTCAAGAGGAGCACAGTGTAATATATTCTAAATGAAGCAATTATTTCAGTGCTTTGCAATATTTTTTATCGAAAGACATGAGCTTTAATCCCACCATTTTGTTTAAATTAAGAAGACCATTCTCTCCAATTAATAACCTCTTCCTAGGAAAATATATTGGCAACCTCTGATCAGATCGGACAAGTTATGAGGTGACAAGGAGTCCAGGGACTTAAAGAAATTATGAAGTGGCCAATTGGTGGTCAAAGCTGTGATGGAAAGAAAGGAAAGTCAAAGTAGTCATGATGAACTGGGAAAGCAGGGAGAAATGATGTTGCTATGAATATAAAGAACAACTTAAGGAATACTATGACAAAGGGAGAGAGAAATAAGGGCGGGTAACTTGGGATAAATTTTTATAATCTCAAATCAGAGTTGGTAATTATGGTTTTTTAAATATAGGAGGGCAGAACGAATACGAAATAAAATGTTTGAGCATGAAGAGGTGATTGACAAATGTCAATTCCAGAACCATAATGTAATGAGAGATTAAGGGAAGACACATAAGAATGAAAAAAAAAAACTGACTGGGAAGTTGAGATCTGGAGTCAGAGAGGAAGGCTGGTGGTTAACTCCTGGAAGATGACTACATAGAACATGCTATCATATCCAACTTAATCTTGCTGACATCATCTCTGGTCCTAGAAATGGCTTCTGGCAATCAATGGCCTAATGCATGTATGCCTGATGGTTCTGGACAGCTAAATGGATAGTAACTTTTCTCAGATGGAAATAAGGTTTCTACTAGTAGTGATACAATATGGGCTAGGAAGTCTCTAAAAATATGATATAGAGGCTGAGACTGAAAACCCAACTACTCTAACCCTCTTTGAATGAAATCATTGTGAAATAGTGAGAACACTGGGTTGAAAGTAAGGACATTCCTACTCTTCCTCTAGCTCAGTGTTTGTTTTGGGGCAAGTTTTAGAACTTTTAGCTTCACTTTTCTAATATACAGCAAGCTTCAAAATGAAGTTAAAGATCCCTTATAATTTCAGAAATGTATAGCCTGGCTATTCAAATCCAATAATAATGTCATTTATCACCTAGTATTTTATAACTTTATCCATTGTCTCATGTGATTCTCACAACACATTTGGTAGGCAAGAAGCTCAAGAAGTATGAGGCATGAAGAAGAGGATACTCTATATGTATCAGAATGATGAAATAACTTGTCAGTGGTCCGAGATGTAAATTTTCAACATAGAAGAGAATAGGAAAGGACTGAGAAAATGCTGACAAGGGTATATCTTTCATTGCCTTTGTGGCTCAAAGTTATCTCTGAGCAACAGTATGGTGCCTAAGACTTATGCCTAAGTCTTTAGACACAGCCCAATGAGCATATCTACTGAATACTTCCCTCAATGACACATAAAATATAACAAAACTCAGTAAAGGAGAACAGCTCTCCACAGACAATCATTGATACAACCTTTTAATTCTGCCAATCAATAAATGATATATCAGTCTATCAATGAACCAACTCTTATCGAGTACCTCCTTGTGACAATGTGTTCTAACACTGGATGTAAAAGCAAAAAAAAAATGAAAGTACTTATATACCAAAGATTATTATATAAGATCAGGTGAAACAACATGTATACATCCAGGTAAGCACAAAGAACATTTTCACATGACTTTTGGAGGGAGAAGATATCAGTAACTGGGGGATGAGGAAAAGAAGTTGAGTGAGCTAGACTGAAGCTTAAACTGAGCTTTAACAAAACTAGAGATTTTAAGAGAAAGAAGTGAAGAGCGAGTCCATGCAGGAGTTAAGGATGGTCAGTGGGAAGCCTCAGAAGGTGTTTATGGAGAATAGAATCAGGACAATTTGATTGGACCATAGAATGTATAACAGGGAGCTGAATGTGTATTAAGTCTGTAAGAGTTGTTATTGGGTCTTCTCTAACCTAGATGTGGCAGAGCAGGCCAGAGATAGAGTGCCAATAAATCAGATAGTGATGTATTATTCACTTTCTTTGCGAGGAATCAATTGGCAAGTCATGTGTATTTTCTTGATTGCATCACTTGTTACCAATCAAAAATAGGAGTTCTTGAGTTCTGTGGGAATGGCTTAGGGATGCATTATTATTGCTTGGGTACATTACAAGTTAGATGATATGCTTCACTTGACACAGACAAGCACAATTCAGGGGAAGATGAAGGACCTGTCATGACTAAAACAAATTACTTTTAACTATTCTGTTTTCACTGTTTCCCAGGCTCAGAACCTGCCTATGAAAAGGATCTCTAGAAACTAAATTATTATTATTATTATTACACATATATTTAGGAATATAAAAATGATAACTCCTTACATTTCTGTCTTTTATTCAATAAGGATAGAGTCCCCTATAGGCTAATAATTTTGATTTTCATTTATAGCAATTTACAAAGCTTCTTGATTATAGAAATTTGCTATACAAGGAAAAAGAGGTTCATAGTTATTGATAACAGGGACAAAACTCCCTCAACTCTATTTGATTACAGGCATGAGTCATATCTGACAATTAGGTCGCCCAAAAGTGTTAAAGGTAAGGCTCAAGATTCAACAGGTGAAGTAGTTTCCTTTTCCAAAAAGGAAATAGCCTAAGAGGAAAATAGAGTCAAGAGAATCCTACTTAATCCATGTCCCAGATCATCCTCATATCTCTTTCCTCAATACAGACAACTTAGCAGTCTTCAGACTTTGCAGATTTCAGATAGCTGCCATTCTCTGTTATTGGCTTTAAGACAATTCATACATCCATTCTGGTAAGCAAAACTCAAAACAAATTACAGGTCCAGGAATTTTGTCCTTAAATAGCAAAAACAGCATTAATTACATCTTAAAGTCTAGTTAGATATTTGGAAAATCAATAGAAAATGCTACTTCCATGAATCTCTTAAACTAGGTGAACAGTAGTAGAAAGGAGAAAGAAAAGTTTTAGTTCATAGATGGAGAAACTGCAAATCTCAGCTCATGTCAGGTTTTTTGGATCCATAGACTACATGAGATGTCAGCATGAATTCAGCCTTGGAAACAGCAGTCTACCTCAGATGTTGCTCACTTTGAACCCTGTTTGATTTTAAGGCAGGTTCCACAATCCAAGCGAGTGGAACTGTCCTTTAAAGTGTGACAGAAGGATCCATAACTCCAACCACCAGAGCTTGGCAGAAGTAGGTGGTGAGCAGTACTTCAAAGGGATTTTTGCACCAGGGCTTCAATGAATGGCTCTTCTTTCCAGTTGACCCATTCACCAATTTGGAGCAGGGGCTGAATCTCAACTGTGCTTTCTTATTAAGGAGACTGTGAGACAAGGTGGTATCTGATATTTTCTATGCCAAATCAACATAGTACTGAAGGAAGGAGCCTTTTGTTGCTATGCTTCTCACCTACAGATGCAGTGGCATTGGGTGTCCAGTTACTGAGCTTATGAGAACCAAATGATCTGAAGCTTAGCTAGCAAAACTAAAGCCAGGGTATAGCTAGTTCCCCAAAGAATCATATAAGTGAGGATTTAAGTATTCCATTATTCCCCAATATTGGGGGTCTTAGCAAGTTCTGCTATGGAGGTATTGCAAGCTTAGATACTGAAGCTCCTGAACAATGGTTACCTCTATCATGTGTATTTCTCTAGCAAACCTCCCCCATAGTGGAATAATTTTTCAAAACAGGATTTTTCTACTCCAGAGACTTCTCTCCACTCACTGCGAAAACATACAGACCATTTTTTATAACCAAAGACATTTGGCAGTTGGATGAAGTCAATCTGCCAGGTTTTAAAAGACACATCTAGCAAAGAGGAAACTGTCCTCAAGCTGCTTGAATACATTCTGCTTGGAGCAGGTGGGGCACATCTCAAAGGCAGTGATGGCAGCCTTGTAAAAACTCCCCATCAAAATTTTTAAGCCAGTTCTCCCAGGTTGTGTTCCATCATAGGGAAGGAAAAGTTCTTAAGAGAGTATCACAAGTTTGCTTGGGTTGATCTATAGTCTTATAATCTTATTGAGTTTACCTTCCTCTTTTTGAAGTATTTCCTGGTTTGTGCTTTAAGATGATTTTTCAGCCAAATTTTTCTAGGCCATGAAAACTTTTTTCTGGACTGTGCCCTGGAAATTGAATTAATATTGTGGTCTGGAGAAGCAGTGTTTGGTCTTATAGATGGGAAACCTGTTCCTCATTTTAAATGGATTGCCATGAAGAGGTAAGGAATACTCTTTATTTCCATTACATCTCAAAGTCATATGCTACCACTAATGCACACCTGCTGTCTACTGCCTAAAGATTGACTTGTGCTAGATGGGCATCAGGTAATGATGTAGCTTCAGTTGCTTCTGCACCAGTGGTGTTGACATAACCAGCAACCAAGGTTTCTTCTTCATTTCTGAAGCAGGATTCATCAATATAACAGCCCACTCCTTCTAAAGGATTTTCCTTCAGGACCTCTGTGGGGAAAGCAAAGCATCCAGGTATATTATACAGTCATTTTCCATGTCTTACTTTCCACCTCAGATAGATAAATGACAGAATTTAGTGTGTTTACACCAGCTTTCTCAATAAATATATAGTATGGGGGCAGCTAGGTGGAGTAGTGGATAAAGCACCAGCCCTGGAGTCAGGAGTACCTGGGTTCAAATCCGGCCTCAGACACTTAACAATTACGTAGCTGTGTGGCCTTGGGCAAGCCACTTAACCCCATTTGCCTTGCAAAAACCTAAAAAAATATATATAGTATGTAAAATCCACAAACTGGAGGGAACTTGGTTAAGAGCTAGATGGTTGAAGGGCATTAAAAAGGGTATTAGGGATATAGGAAGGATATAGGAAGTGGTCCCTCCTGGGTCAAGTAGAATGGCCTGTCTATGGGCTTCAGGGAGCAGGACTAGGGATGAAAGTCATTGGTTCCTCCAGTAAAAAGGGTCAGTTATTTTGAGATACTGACTGCAATGTCTCACTAGCAATATCCACAACTGAGATATTCTCTTGACTCTAGGGGAGGGAAGTAGGGAAAGCAGAAAGGTTTTAAACTGACAGTGTGATACTGGTGTTAACAGGAGTCATGGGGATAATGTCCCTCTCCTTTTGCTACACCTCCTTCTAGCCTTCTCTGGAGCTTAGTCATGTTGAGTGATTGGGATTTTAGGGAAGGATCCTTCATTCCTTCCTTGTCTGCTTTCTGGAATGAACTTCAGTATATCTTTTCTTGATTAATGTAATCTTGAGTTGACACAGATCCAGATATTCATATCTCTATAAACACTGAATGAGTTGGAACTACTCAGCAAAGCCTATGGAGGTCTCTGTGGATCTAGGATACTCTTTGGCCAAAGTCTGGAGTTGTCCACATTCCCAAACTTTGAAACCACAGATTCTGATCAAGCCTCTATTTTGTGCTTTGAACGGGAGCAAAGAAGTTGGGTAGCTGATGGAATCTTTTGGGAAGGATAGATATATTTGGAGTAGTTGGTTAGATTAGGGACTATTAAAAAGGTTTTCAAATTAAGTTTTTCATTCATCAAGTGAAATTCAGAACTATCCTTTCTCTTACCTCTGTCAAAGTTGTAGCACTCAAAACACTGAGTTTCAAATATAATTTCTGGGGACTTGCAAATTGATATTGCTTAACCTCTCTTTTAATTTTACATGATGCACCATTTTAAAAACACTCACTCTTTACCTATTTATATGTAATGTATTATATATTTTTTCTAGAGTTACATGTAAAAAGAAGTTTTAATTTTTATTTTTAAAATTTTGAGTTCCAAACTCTCTTCCTTTTTCCCTCCTATCCCCCTTCTTGAGAAAGCAAGCAATTTGTTATAGTTTATAAATGTGTAGTCATACAAAACATTTTTATAAGTCAAGTTATGAAAGAAAATATAGACCCCCCAAAAAGAAATATCAAGAAATATAAAGTGAAACAAATATGGTTTAATCTGTATTTGGATACCATCAGTTCTTTCTCTGGGAATGGATAGCAATTTTCATAAGTCCTTCAGAGTTGTCTCAGATGTATTAACTGAGAAAAACTGTTATTCACAGCTGATCATTGTACAGTAGTCCTGTTACTGTGTATACAATTTATTTCACTTTGCGTCAGCTCATGTAAATCTTTTCAGGTTTTTCTAGGAACATCCTACTCAATATTTCTTATAGCAGAATAGCAATCCATTATAACAAACCACAATTTGTCCAGTCATTGCCTAACTGATGGACATCCTCTCAATTTCCAATTTGTTTCCACCAGAAAACAGTTAGTATAACCCCCCTTTTCCTTTTTGTTTAACATCTCTTTTTGGAATACAAATCTAGTAGTGGCATTGCTAGGTCAATCATTTTTATAACCCTTTGGGCAAATTTCTCTGCAGAATGTTTGAATCAGTTCTCAACTCCACCAGCAATGATTAACGTCTATCTCTACATCCCCACCAATATTTGTCATTTTCCTTTTCTATCCAATTAGTCAATCTAATAGGTATAAGGTAGTAGCACAGAATTATTTTAATTTGCATTTCTCCAATCAACAGTGAGTTAGAACATTTTTTAACTATAGCTATAAATAGCAAGGAAAACCTCATATGAAAACTTCAAATCTTTTCATTCTCTATCAATTGGGAGATTAATTTATTTTTTATAAATTTTATTCTGTTCTCTAAATGTTTGAGAAATGAAGTCTTTATCAGAGGAATTTGCTTCAAAATATTTTCACAGTTAATATTATGAACAGTATTTCCCTCCATCCTATTCCCCCTTACTTTGTCTATTCTATTCTCTCTCTCCTTTCACACTGTCCTTTCTCAAGTGATTTGCTTCTGTCCATCCCCTTCCTCAAGCTGCCTTCCATCACCTCCCCCTCTTCCACCTATGTCCTTCCCTTCCTACTTCCCTGTAGGATCAGATAAATTTCCATATTCAATTTACTGTTTATATTATTTCCTCTTTGAACCAATTCTGATGAAAATAAGATTCATTTGTTCCCCCCTGCCATCTCTTCTACTCAACTGTAAAAGCTTTTTCTTGCATCTTTTATTTGAAATAATTTGCCTCATTCCACTTCCCACTTCCCCTTCTCAGTACATTTCTCTCTAACCACTTAATTTTATTCTTTTTTTGGATATCATTCCTTCATATTTAACTCACACCTGTGATCTCTCTCTCTCTCTCTCTCTCTCTCTCTCTCTCTCTCTCTCTCTCTCATCTTAGCATGTAGGAATGCAAACAATTCAAAAATCACTAAGTCTCTTTTGATTTCCTTTTCTTGTTTAGCTTTTTATGATTCTTCTGAGACTTGTATTGAAAGATCAATTTTTTTCTCTTCATCAGAAATTACACTGAATGTTTTTTTTTCTCCCTGAACAAGTATTCTTAGTTTCCCCCTGAATGAGTTTTGGTGGGTTTTGGTTTTAACTTAAGTTCTTTTGCCTTCTGATATATTCCAAGTTCTACAATCCTTCAATGTAACTGCTGCTAAATTTTGTATTATTTTAACATAAGTATCATATGGTTCCATGATACTTGATTTGTTTCTTTCTGGCTGCTTAAAATATTTTCTTCTTGACCTGTGAGCTCTGGAATTTGACTGTATATTCCTGGCAGTGTTCATTTTAGAATCTCAGTATGTGGTTGGTGAATTATTTCCATTTCTATTTTATCCTTTAGTTTCGTACAACAAAGTTTTCCTTGACAATTTCTTGAAAGGAAATGTCTTGGTGTCTTTTTTTAATCATGCTTTTCAAGTGGTTCAATAATTTTTTAACTTTTTCTTCTGACTCTATTTTCCATAACAGTGTTTTGTTTTTTTTCCAGTGAAATAATTCATATTGTCTTCTGTCTTGATTCTCATATCTGAAGATTTTTAAGTTTTACATTTTTCATCAGGAAAATTTGAAAGTCACCTATTTCATTAAAAGTTCATCATTTCCCCTTTTGGTATGTTTACTTTGCTTTGGTTCTAATCCAAGTTCACTTACCCTCCAATATCATATCCCAGGCCCTTTAATCCTTTCATATTGATGAGGCCAAGTCCTGTGTAATACTGACTACAGCTCCTTGTTATTTGGATTATTTTTTCCTGCATTGTTTTCCCCTTGAATTGAAATTTCTGGAATTTAGCTTCAATAGTTCTTGGTGTTTTTATTTTGGGATCCCTTTCAAGAGATGTTTGGTGGATTTTTTCAATGACTATTTTACCCCTTGGTTCTAAGATATTAGGGAAATTTTCCTTGATGCATTCTTCAAAGATGTTGTCTAGGAAATTTTTTGGAATTTTGATTGGTGGGGCACTGAATAAGTAGTTTACTTTAGTTTGAATTGCTATTTTTTATTATATTAGCTTAGCCTATTCATGAAAAGTTGATATTTCCCCAAAGTATTTGTGTGACAAGTGTTTTGCAATTGTTTTCAAAAAGTTTCTGAATCTGCCTTGGCAGGTAGACTCCCAAGTATTTTATATTTTCTGAAGTTACTTTGAATTGGATTTCTCTTTCTAGATCTTTCTGTTGCATCTTGCTAGTCATATATAGAAATGTTGAGGATTTATGAGGTTCTATTTTATATCTTGCTACTTTGATAAAGATGCTCGTTATTTCTAGGAGTTTTTTAAGATGATTTTTGGGGATTCTTTAGGTATGCCTTCATGTCATCTGCAAAGAGTGAGAGTTTTGTCTCTTCCTTCCCAATCTGAATTCCTTCAATTTCTTTTTCTTCTCTTATTTCTAAGCTAATATTTCTAACTCAATATCGAATAGTAGCAGTGATAATGGGCATCCGTGTTTCACCACTGATCTTACTGGGAATGCCTCTAGCCTATCCCCACTTTATATAATGCTTGTTGATGGTTACAGATAGATACTGCTCATTATTCTAAGGTACAATCCATCTATTTCTACACTCTCCTTTGTTTTTAGTAGGAATGAGTGCTGTATTGTCAAAATCTTTTTCAGCATCTATTGATATAATCATATGATTTCTGATAGATGTGTTATTGATATTAATTATACTCACAGTTTTCCTAATAGTGAACCAATCCTGCATTCCTAGGATAAATCCTACTTGGTCATAATGTATTTAGTGATAAATTGTAATCATTTGGCTAAGATTTTATTTAAGATTTTTGCATATATATATATATACATATACATATATATTTACATATACATAATTTTCCTTCTCTGTTTTAACTTTTCCTGGTTTAGGTATCAGCATCATATTGATGTCATAGCAAGAATTAGTTCTGTCTTCACATATTTTTCCAAAGAGTTTATATAGAATTGGAAACAATTGTTTCTTAGATGTTTGATAGAATCCACTTGTGAATCCATTTGGTCCTGGAGATTTTTATTTAGGGAGTTCAATAATGGCTTATTGAATTTCTTTTTCTGAGACAGGGTTATTTAGGCATTTAATTTCCTCTTCATTTAACCTGGGAAATTTATATTTTTGTAAATATTCATCCATTTCACTTAGATTATCAAATTTATTAGCATAGAGTTGGGCAAAATAATTCCAAATTATTATTTAAATTTCCTCCTTATTGATGATGAGTTCACCTTTTACATTCATGATACTAGCAATCTGGTTTTCTTCTTTATTTTTTCTTAAATCAAATTAGCCAGAGGTTTATCAATTTTATTGTATTTTTTAATAAATTTAATTCTTGGTTTTATTGATTAGTTCAATTGTTTTCTTGCTTTTGATTTTATTTATTTCTCCTTTAATTTTAAAAATTTCTAATTTGGTATTTAATTGGGGATTTTTGATTTGTTCTTTCTCTAATTTTTTTATTTGCTTGTTTAGTTCATTGATTTCCTCTTTTTTTTTGTGATTTATTCATGTAAGCATTTAAAGATATAATATATTCCCTGACAGCTGTCTTGGCTATATCCCATAAGTTTTGTATTGTTCCAATAATGTCTTTATCTAGGAGGAAATCATTAATTCTTTCTATAATTTGTTTGATCTTCTCATTCTTTAAAATGAAGTTATTTAGCTTCCAATTAATTTTGGGTCTATATATCCCTGGCCCAGTATTGCTTGTCATTTTTATTGCATTACGATCTGATTGTTTTATTCACTATTTCTGCCTTTCTGCAATTGATTGTTAGGTTTTTATGCCCTATTATATGGTCAGTTTTTGTGTAAGTGCCATGTACTTCAGAAAAAAAGTATATTCCTTTCTATCCCCATTCAATTTCCTCCAGAGGTCTATCATGTCTAGGTTTTCTAGCAATCTATTTACCTCCTCAACTTCCTTCTTGTTTATTTTATGGTTAGATTTACCTAAATCTGAGAGTGGGAGGTTGAGGTCTCCTACTAGTAGAGTTTTGTTGTCTGTGTCTTCCTGTAGCTCTTTCAACTCCTCCTCTAAGAATATGGATGCTGTCCCATTGGGTTCATACATATTTACTATTGAAATTACTTTATTATCTATGGTACCTTTTAGGAGGATATAGTTTTCTTCTTTATATCTTTTGACAATATCTATTTTTTGCAGCTGCTTTGTCTGAGATAAGGATTGCTCCCCTTACTTTTTGCACTTCAGCTGAAGCAAAATATATTTTGTTCCAACCTTTTAGCTTTACTCTATATATATTTCTCTGGTTCAAATGGGTTTCTTGCAAGCAGCATATTGTAGGATTCTGGCTTTTAATCCACTCTACTATTTGCTTACATTTTAAGGAAGAGTTAATCCCATTCAAAGTTTATAATTACTAACTCTTTATTGCCCTCCATGCTATCTTCCCTCTGTTTGTATTTTTTACCTTTTTTCACTTTATCCATATTCCCGAGTATTTTGTTTCTGAATACCACCACCTTCAGTGTATTTTTTCTTCTATATCTAGTCTCACCTTCCCTTTCTTTCCCCTTTCCCTTTGCCCCTTCTTCCTTCCCTTCCTTCTGTTGGTTCCCCTTTTCCTCCCCCCCTCCCCTTTCACTGTTTTAATACTTGAAAGGTGAGATAAGTTTCTTAATTGAGTATATGTATGTTAACTTTAAGCCAAAACTGATGAGAGTAAGATTCAGGCTGTTCTCACCTCCCCCATTCTTCCTCTTTATTACAATAAGTCCTTTGTACCTCTCAATGTAATGGTATTTACCCCATTCAGTCTCCTGAATCTTCACATCTCTTTACTGTCCCCCCTTTTAAGGATATATTGTTTTTAAATCATTCTATCTGAGTCACAGAAAAGTCACGAGTATCCACCACTTCTGACTAAGTATCTTCTCTCTAATAGAGTTACAGTTCTTGAGAGTTATTAGAGTCCTTCTCCCAGGTAGGGATATAACCAGTTTCATCTTATGGGACAGCAGTTTTTTTTCTTTACCCTTTTTTTTTTTACCTTTTCATGTGTCTCTTGATTCTCCTGTTTAAAGTCCAAATGTTTTATTAAGCTCTGGTCTTTTCATCAGGAAAACTTTGGAATTCTCCTATTTCATTAAATTCCCATTTTTCCCCCTGGAAAAGAAGGCTCAGTTTTGCCAGATGGTGAATTCTTGGCTGCATTCCAAGCTCCCTTGCTTTTCAGAATATCACATTCCACCCTTTGATCCCTTAGTATTGATGCAGTCAGGTCCTGTGTAATCCTTACTATGGTTCTTTGGTATCTAAATAGTTTCTTTCTGGCTGCTTGCAGGATTTTCTCTTTTATCTGATAATTCTGGAATTTAGCCACAATATTCCTTGGTGTTTTCAGTTTGGGATTGCTTTCTGAAGGGGATTGATGTATTCTTTCAATAACTATTTTGCCCTCTGCTTCCATTATGTCAGGGAAATTTTCTATCACTAAATCCTGTAATATTAAGTTCAGGCTCTTTTTCTCTTCAACATTTTCAAGGAGGCCAATGATTCTTAAGTTGTCTCTTCTAGTTCTATTCTCGAGGGCAGTGGTTTTGCCAGTGAGGTATTTTACATTTTCTTCTATTTTTTTCAAATTTTTGATTTTTGCTTAACAGGCTCTTGCTGTCTCATGAAGTCATAGACTCCATTCTTTTTTTGGAGGATAATTTTCTTCATTTATCTTTTTGCAACTCCTTTTTCAACTGGTCAATTCTATTTTTGAAGGAGTTTTCCATTTGTCCAATTGAGGTATTGAGCAAATTATTTTCTTTATGTATTTGTCCAATTGTCTTTTCCAAGGATTTGTTTTCTTGTTGTAAGATGTTAATTTTTCTCTCCCAAATTTTCCAATTGATTTTTAAACTCTTTCCTGATTTCTTCAAGGACATCTTTCTGGACTGGAGAGCAAATCATATTCTTCTCAGAGGTTCTAGGTCTCTCTGAGTTAGGCTCTTTAACATCTAGGTAATTTTGTATGGACCCCCCCACTTTGGCATTTCTTCATTTTCCTGAGATCTTGTGTTGGGGAGGGGCTGGTTCACAGAAGTTTGGTGTTGAGATCCCTAGAGGCTTTGCTCACTGAGTTTAATAACTCTAAATGGGTGGGCCAGTAGTGGGTGCCAGAGGCTTTGCTCAGTGGACTTAATAATTCCAAGTGGGCTGGCCAGTAGTGGGTACTGCTTGCTTTCTCTTAGAGTGTCTATGACATTGATTTGAAGCTCTCTCCCTTGGCTTGGAGGAGGTAGGGGTCACTGCTGGATACTTTTATCCTTGAACAATGGTCTGGGTCTGGGGGGGGGGCGAGATAATTACTCTCCCTATTCAGCTGAGGGAGCTTTGCTGCCACACCTGAGCTCGGAGGGTGGGGGCTGTTACTGTGTTCTCAGCAGAGGACTCCACTGAAGTGAAAGTATTTAGTCTAAGGTCTTTCAGACCAGAGGAGCCCAGCATATCAATGTCTGCACTCTCCATGCTGGAATTTTCCCTCTTGTCCTGCCAGAGTGCCCCAGACTGTCAGTCCCACAGCCAAAGCCTCTGTGTCCCAGTAAGCGCTTGGACAGTAGATCCCACAGTCAATACCTCCGTGGCTGATCCTAGGTTAATCTGGCTCTTACCTTGCCACTTCTGGGCTGGCTCTCTGCTTTCTGCCCCCAGCTCACCCACGATCCCCTGAGACAGACCTTGAAGTAGATGTTCTTCTCCTAACTTCTATTCTGGGTTTTGTGGATCAGATTTCTATCAAGAGGTTTCTTTCACATCATATATGAGAGAAGACCAGGAGACCTTAGCACAGTGCCTATCTTCTCTCTGCCATCTTGGCTGGAAGTTTCCCAATTCTATTTTTCAAGTAATTATTTTCTTCAGGTACCTTTTCATTTTTGTCACTCCTATTTTTAAAGTTATTTTGTTTGTCTATTTTCACAATTATATTTTTAAAAATATTTATTTTCTTCAGTCAATTTTTGTGCTTCTTTTTGCAAGATGTTCAATTTCCCTTACATTTATTTTTCCAATTTTTCTACTTGATTTTTAAAATTCTTTTTGAGGCCTTCCAAGAGGTCCTTTTGGCCTGGAGACCAATTCACATTCCTTCTTGGGCTTCACATGTAGTTACTTTGTCAGTCCTATTTTGAGTTGCTGTTTTGTTCTTTTACTTTAAAGTAGTTTTCTATTGGCATGTTTTTTTCCCCTGACTTTTCTCACTCATTTTGGGCTCTACTCTCTGAAATGTCTTGTATTGGGGTGGGGCCTGCTCATAGACACTCTGATGGGTGACTTGCTCACTATGTAGGAGCTGTCTATCCCCAGTAAAGCAGGCTGAGAAGGGGATGTGGGGTACCAGGGCTGGAACCCTCCCAGCTGGCTATCATGATTGTGCCCTAGGCACAGATCTCAGCTGCGACTGAAAGCCTCAGTCTGGCCTATTCTATAGCCTATTCTATAGCTGGTCTCAGCACCCTGCCTGTGCTCCATTCATCTCTGCTCCTTGCCTTGGGCCAGGATTCTCTCTACCATGGTGGAACCAACCTTTTCTGAAGTCCTTTCTAGATATCCTAAAGTTGGAAAATGCTCCAATCTTTTCTTGTGGGTTCTATTGTTCCAGAATCCATTTAGAGACTTGATTAATGTTGTTTTTGAAGGTAACCCTGGAAAGCCTAGGGAAGTTCCTGGCTTATCCCTGCCATCTTGGCTCCATCCCTTCCAATTCTATTTTTTTAAATAAATTTTTTATTTGTTTTCCAATTATATACAATAGTAGTTTCTACCTATCATTTTTTGGCAAGGATTTGAATTTTTCACATTTTCCCCTACTCTACCTTCCTTTACCCCCCCCCCCCCCCACAGAAGGCAGTCTGATAATCTTTACATTGTTTCCATGCTATACATTGATCAAAATTGAATGTGTTGATAGAAAGATCATATCCTTGAAGAAAAATAAAATATTAGAGATAGCAAAATTATGTGGTACACAAGACAACTTTTTTTTTTATAATTGAAGTTAATAGCTTTTGGTCTTTGTTTAAACTCCTCAGTTCTTTCTCTGGATACAGATGGTATTCTTCATTGTAGATACCCTAAAATTGTCCCTGGTTATCCAATTATATTTTTAAGGAGTTTTTCTTCAGTGAATTGAAGAAATTTGCCTTTCTGCTTTCCCAATTGGCCAATTCTGCTTTTAAGGCATACTTCTCATTGACATTTTGGTCTTCTTTTATTGTTTGGTCTATTTTTGTCTTTAAGGTGCTTTTTTTTTCAGAAATTTTTTTTCTCCTTTACCAAACTATTAATTCCTTTTTTTGTGATGTTCTTGCATCATTCTCATTTCTTTTTCCACTATTTCCTCTATGTTTATTACTTGATTTTCAAAATCCATTTAGAGCTTTTCTATCACGTGAGACCAGTATATATTTTTCTTGGAGATTTTGGATGTAGGAGCATTGACTTTGTTATCTTCTTCTATGTCTTTTGAATTTCCTCATGACCATAGTAACTTTCTATGACCAGATATTTTTCTGTTGTTTCTTCATTTTCCCATCCTATGACTTGATTTTTAAACATTTGTTAAAAAAGAACTCTGTTTCCAGGGTGGAGAATACTTTGTCACAAGCTTCTGGGTTTATATGCCGCTATTTCAGAGATGCTTCTGGAGATCTACAAGTTTTCAGTTTTTCCAAGGTAGTATGATATAAAGAGATAAACTCTCCTGGTCTGAGTTCTGGTCTGTGAGTGATCACACTTTTTTTTGCCTTGGAATTGTGAGGCAAACTCTGATGTGTTACTATTCCTTCTTTCTCTGGTACCGAGATCCAGGACTGAAATCCAGATCTTTGTATTAGAAAAGCAGCAGAATCTTTCCTCAATACTGACAAAGACACCTGTTATCTCCTTCTGACTAGCTACTCAACCTTCCTATGGTCAGGTAAACTGAGATTTCTGTAAAAACAGTTGTCCCTGTTGATTGAGTACTTCTGGTTTTCTGGGGTCTTTGCTGCACTGTTGTGGCCTATGCTGGACCACTTTCCTCTCTTTCCCTAGTGAAACAGAAGTTCTCTTGGACTGAATAATTGTTTCACTCCATCTTTATATGATTCTGCTGCTCTAGAAATTGTTTAGTCATTATTTAATGGCATTTGGATGGGATTGAAAGAGAACTCAGGTAAGTCCCTGCCTTTATTCTGCCATTTAAGGGTGTATACTCAAAGATAATAATACCACTTATATAGCAGTTACACATAATTCAATTACACTTCATTGATATGACAATAGAAATACACAGATAGAATTAATCCATCCTGGACTAGCAACTTACTGAATGTGCAAGAGTTAATATTCCACAACTTTAGCCAATTATGCAATTAAAGATGTTAATTTCAAGCAGTTTAACTGCACACCAAAGCTGAATAAGCAATGCTCACTCAAACATTTACACATGCAACAATAAAAAAAAAATCACTTGCAAAACTTGCCAGATACCAGAAAGAAAGAAAAAGAAAGCACAACAGAAATCCCTCAGAGTGATCTTGGTCATGAATAAGCACTCTGTAACGTACTTCACTATGAAAGATGGCTTGATCAAAAACTGGGTCTCATAGTGGGGCAGGAGTCAGAGGTAGATCTTATACCCACCAGGTAAGTAGATTGGGACTCTGAAACAAGTTTTCCAGTGGACCCAGTCTCAATTCAGATACTGAAAAGCTCAAGACTTTCCTACACTACCATTCCCTTAGAGAACCACTGCCACCAATTAATATTAATGTGGTTTTTATTGTGCCCCCTCCAACTTGGGGGTGACAAAGCAGACCAGAAACAGAGTTCTACTAAATCAGATAACTATTTATTAATTTCTGTCTTTGCAAGGAATTGATTTGCAAATCATGGTATTAGTCTATTCCTTAGAGTTCCACCTTGCTGTCGTAAAGTCAGATATTTATACATAATCATAAATGAGTTCATAGAACAATCAAATTTGGGGCTTGAGTGATAGTCCTATGATAAGCTCACCATATAGGGCAATACAACTATTATATCACTTGTGACCATACAACTTGAGTTATTGAGTCCTTGGGAATAACTTGGGAGAGAATTATTATTGCTTGAGTACAGTTTAAATTATATGATATATTTCACTAACACAAAGCAAGCACAATTAAAGGAAAATACAAAATATTATCATAGGCTCATAGATTCAGACCCATAGGATGTGGTTGAGAGTATCCAACACTGATTTTTGTTTGCTATTTTTTTGTTTTGTTTTTACTGATGAGAGAACTGAAGTTCGGTAATTAAATGGCTTTCTCATGGTCAAATAGATAGTAAATAAGATGGTACCATAAGAACCCAGGTCATGTAACAACCAGAGTTAATGTTCTTTTCTCTCCACCATGCTAAAATGTGGGAGCCAAGTTATGAAGGACTTTAAATGAGAGAGTTTGTATTTGATCCTAAAAAAATAGGGAGTCACTATTCTGACTTGATTAGAATCATACTTTAGGTTCATCAATTTAACAATTGTCTGGAGCTTTGATTGGAGGAAAAAGCCAGATTCATGGAGACTCATCAATGGATTATTACAAATTCAAAGGAGAAATGTGATGAAGTCATGATAGGGAGGCTATGGTGAAAAATGGAGAAGGCTGTAGGTAGAAAAATTGTGGAGTAGAATTGACAAGATTTGCATTAGCTTGGGCATGAGGATTGAGAGACTAAAAAGTTGGGGATCATACAGAGGACTCTAGACTAATGCTGATATTATTAAAACAGGAAGTTAGCAGAGCAGTGGAATGGAGAAGAAACAGAGAGAGAGAGTGGGAGAGATAATGGTTCTTTTAGGACACGTTGAGTTTCTAGGATCAACCCTTTTCTTTTCATTCACATAACTACTATCCTAGCTGGCAATCTGGTTATAACTTCCTACTTGCTCTCTCTCCTCATTCTCTCAACATTTACAATTCATCCTTCACAAAACTTCCAAAAGATTTTCCCTTAGGTACAAGGCTTTCTAGGAGAGGCCAGCCTAGGTTCTATTTTGAGTTGACTTTGGACTGATCAATCCAACATCGTGCAGGAAGTAATACAAAATAATAACAATCAATAAAATGAAAAGTTTAAAGCTTTTCCATTAAAATCTATTTGACTATTCTTTCAGTGAAGCCTTAAGTTTCTCATTTTTAGATAAGTAGGAAATTAGACCTTAAAATATTTATAAATTTGATCACAAACACAGGAAATGCAAGTGGTAATGGCAGTAGAAGATGAGCAAAAATAATGTTATTGTTGATAAGAAAAAATAATTGCTTTGAGTTCAGTTCTCTGGAGTCAAATGAATGAATGTAAATTTGTTTCCCCTCAACTGCAAAAGTTTTCCCTTCAAAGATAATTGAAATTTGATTTACCTATGTCTTAAATATAAAGGTTTATTTTAAACAGAGCAGATTGGTACTGAAAGGGGAAAATAATTTTGGATAATGGAAAAATGAAACTAAGAAATTACGTTTTAATAGGTGAAGAGTTGGCATCTGAATGATGCTAAAAAAGCAACTCTTTCTTATCGAAACCTGCAAAAATCTATGAGAAATAAAAGCAGTTTTCAAATATTTTGTGGAGTAGTTTGGTAGAAAAATGTTCAAAAATAAATATAATGGTATAAATCATTGTGTAAACAATGCAAAGTGATGCTTCTATTTTAGTGTGAACTGTTCAATATTTTGAAGGACAGGAAAGAATTTTTATTTGTTTAAAACTGATAAATCAGTATGAAGAAACACCATTGTCAGAACCATGTACTACTAAATGGGTCCTCTTTGAAAACTATAGAAGGGTTGTAGGACATTATAGTACCTTATTTTCATGTAACTATTTTAAGAATTAAGGGAATAAAAGAAAAAATGAAAAATTATATACATGGAGACTTTGATATGATTGAATAGATTGTAGGCCTAATAATGGATATTTGTGAGTTTTGCTTCATAAGAGAAAGATCTATCTTTGGGAATGGCACAGCTCTTATTTAAACCATTAAAAGTTGTGAATTAAGAATGAAGAAAATTTGAAGAAGTCTAATGGGGAGGAGGAGAAGAGTGAAGAATTGGCACTGGGAAGAAAAGCCAGCTCTGTTAGAGCTATGCCTTGAAACTAGCAATAAGAGTAGTCAACTAAGGAGAATTCCAGTTGATCTGTTGCTCCTCTGCATCCTCTACAGCTGGAGAAGCCTTTCAGAAGTGTGTGACTTTCAGTAATTCTATATTTTGAAAGGGAAAAACAGAAAGGTGAAAGATTTTGCCACAATTATTTTGTATAGGAGCAGGTCCAGATTTCTTATTGTACAATGCAGGATCCTGGGGATTCACTGCCTTGCTCAGAGAGTCGACCCAAATTATTTTGCTGTGTCCAATAGGAGGAGAGCACAACACACTATCTTGGTGAGTGAACAGCCAGTTGAACTTGTCTTACTGCCCAGAGAGAGCTGTCCTGATGAACTTTATATTTCTCTGAATAAAAGAAAACAGGTTTCATAGAGTTGTCAAAATGATTTTTCTTTAACTCAGGCATGGCTGTTACTTCCATACTCAATGAATTCCAGTAGCTCTCTATTACCTCTATTATATAAGTAATCCTGACATTTAAGTCCCCTTACTATCTATCTTCATTATGATTTTCTCTAGTCTTTATGTATTATTCCCACTCCTGAATTCTAGAGAATGAGAAAATTGAATTTTCTAAATTCCATCTTCCATGAATTGAGCCTCTGCTTTGGCTGAACTCCATGCCTACAAAAAGCACTCCCCACTGTTTTTTCTTCTCCAGGTCCTCCAACTAATTCTAGGATAACCTATACTCAAGGTTCTTTACCATGGTGGCTGCCCTCCTCTGGACTCATCAACTTCTCAGTTCTCTAAGATCCTGGTGTCCCAAAGTGAATGCTTCAGATGAAATATAAGGACACAGGACTGTGGAATAATCTTTCCCCCTTTCCCATTTCTGGAAGCTTGAAGCTTATCTCTTGAAATGTAGCCAAGTTGTCATTATCATTTGGGGCTGTCACATCAAAATACTAACAAATGAGACTCTAGCACCTAAAAATTGTAGATCTCTTTTGAAACTACTGCTATCTAACCATGTCTCACCTTTCTTTTTCCCCTAAAGTTGAATTTGTCTTCTGTTTTACCTTTTTGGTCCTAAGGTCCCCTGAATTCTTCTTTTCTTCATGCTGTTTTATATTTTCCTGAGAGACAGAGGGAGATGTTCACATATGATGGTTTGATTATATAAGACCAAGATGTTGCAGACTTTGCAAAGATCCCTGCCCGTATGCATCCTGGAGGCAATGAAGGTGAGATCGGGAGAGGGATCTGAACAAAAAGAAGGGAAGCTCTGCTGTGATTTCTTAGGGCTCCAAGAAGTTCAGCACCGAAGCTGGAGTAGAAGGTTGGAGTTCACACAAGGATAATAGCACTGGACTGTGATCAGTTCACTATACTTCTCCAAACCTCCATATTTTAATGTGAAAAGTGAGAACTCACAGTCTTTATCTCCTCAAATCCTTGCTATTATTCTCCTAGACTATCATATATAGAAAAAAAGAGACAGCAACATATAGATAGAATGACAGAAATAGAGAGAGACAGGGGTGAGGGAGATTCAGAGCTTGCTATATACCAGTAAATATGCTAGGAAATAAAATATAAGGGAAAAAAGGCAATCTTACTCTTAAGGAGTTTATATGCTAATGAGAGAAGGTAATATATAAAAGACAGTTAGTGGGAGAAGGCAACTCATATGAACACTAGCTAAAAAAGCTCAGAGAATCAGATTCTGGGTTGGACATCATCAGATGTAGGAGAAGACCTCAAGGGCAGAGGTATCTCCAGAAGGAGATCATTCAACTCTCTTTAAATTTCCTTGGTGAAGAATCTAGACAGTATTGGAAAGACTTGCTTTAGAACATAGAGACAGGAAAGGAAGAGAAAATAGGAAAAAATAATGTTCTAGAATGTTGAAATCAGTGTTGAGACACTTGATGGTCCTTTCAGAGGAATTCATCCTGGGAAAATCCTGCCAAATTTTTTCCATTCCTATCTTCTTTTGTCATTTTAGGTTGCTACTTTATATTTCTAAATTTGACTGATTTTGTCTTTGGCTTTAGATATATATATATATATTCTCCCATATGTATATAAAAATGTATACACATGTATATATTTATATATATTATATTTTATATAAATATATGTGTATAATATATGTATACATATACATATATATATATATATATATATATATATATATATATATGTATATATGTATTAGTGGAAACCTCTTCAACCTGCAGGTTTTAGTAGGTTCCTGGTCAGACTATCAGAATGTCATTACACGACCTCAGAAACATATAGTTCCAGGGCTTACCAAAGTATTAGAAAAGGTCCATTAAGGTCAAGAGATTTCTATTAATAGAGAAAAAAGCCTTCCTTCTACCACCTAAGACTCCAGAGAGTTGAACAAGATTTGTAAGACAATTAGATCACCATAGAAGTTCATCTTCAGATTTGGATTTTGGGTGATTATGGTGCCTTTCACTCCCTCCTCTTACTTTACACACCTAAAATAATATAATTACCCATTACTGTGTCATAGGTGCTTCATTCTAGTGACTCTCCAAGGGAGGTAGTCTCATTTCTTCTTTTCTGTCAATGTATATTTTATGATATGGAAAGAAAGGGAGTTAGTCTCATTTCTTCTTTTCTGCCAATCTATATTTTAGGATATGGAAAGCAAGAGAAGGGAAGAAGGAAAAAAAAGTCAGAGACAGAAAGGTTACAGAAAGAATGAGAAGAAAAGACTGAGACAGAGAAAGACAAAAACACCAAGAAAGAGACATAACTTTTCCTCTGTATTTTCAGGACTTATCCTATACATACTCAGACTACCTTATGGACTCATATGGACCATTCATATGCAAATTAGTACTTTTTGTCTTTCAGATTATAATTAGAGAGATAATATTGATTTATTTCCTTTACAAATCAGTCCAATTTTGCTTGGCTGAATGCTTAAATATTGATGGTTATTTTTATGGCTTAGCTCAGAGCTTTGCACACATAGGAGGTTTTTGAAAATGTTGATTGATTGGTTAATTGATTAATTGATGGTGCCCATTATGTGAATGAAAGCTCCTCTGAGCAAAATAGGCTTCATATTCCTTGAATTTTGGCATCTTAGCAGCTTGGTAATAAATTATGTCATTGGAGCTCAGCCATGATAAGGGTTTTTTTTTTTCAATTTTATTTTCTTACATATAGCTTGAAGCAATCAGTTAAGACTCATTCCACAGTGAAGGAAGAAATTTAAGGGGAACTAGTTCTTTACAAAGCCATCTTTATAGCTCTAAAGTCAATTCATAAAAGAGAAGCCCTGTGAGGAGAATGTCATCTTTGGTGATTGATGGGAAAGAAAAAAAGAACCCAAGTCAAATGAAGAAATAATTGAATCTTGTCCTACAAACTACTTCTGAAGTCCAATAGGGGAAGGAAAAATATTCTTTTTCTCTCTCTCTCTCCCTTCTTCCCCACTTTGGCAATTATGTCTTGAAATAGAGCAGTTGACCCAGTTAAAGACTTTTCAGCCAGTAGAAGGAAGTCTTAGGGAGCTCCTCTGGTCCATCAGCCCAACAGAGATGCTGTTTTCAGTTTAAGCAACATGAGCACATGATATAAGAAAAAGCTGAATTGAAGTTAAAAGTCAGAAAGAAAGGAACGATGTACCCTCTGGATCCTGGGCAGGGAGCCAGACATTTGACAGCTTGGTATTCAACTCTCAATAGAATGGAATAGCTACTTCCAAGTTTGAAATCCTTCTAATGGAAACCTAATTATGGCTAGATCATGTCTCCCATTGGAGGACCTAGTTATCTAATTGAAGAAGACAGAATCATTTCCAGAAACTTGTCAGTCAGCATACATTTAATATGTACTTAATATATGCCAGGGACTATGGCAAATTCTGGCCAGTAATGGCTTTATTTTTCAGTTTTGACCCATTGAGGGAGTGTTGTTATTTGTTGAAAATGATAAAAGAACACTGAAAAAAAGTTGAGATGTCTAGAATTCTTGAAATAAATGACTTCTATAGTTTCCTCTTCTTTGCATCCTAGGGACTTAGATGGGGAACCCAAGTGATATAATGGAAAGAGATCTAGGCATGGACTGAGAAAGACCCAAGTGATTTAATAGATGTCTCTTTCTTTATGTACAAGATGTTGACATTAATAGAACTTATACTTTTCCCAATCTCAGTTTTCATCTCTCATGAGATGATCTCAGGAGAGGATGGATGACAAGGATTACTACACAAATGCCTACCACATCTTCTCCAAGGATCTTCTGAAGGTGCCAGAAATCCTAGGATCTGACAGTATGATTAACTGGAGACAAAGCCTCACAATCCAAGGTAACAGCTTCAAGGTGAAAGGGACATGGTTTCATCTGAGCCTCACAAAAACATAGTGACTCTGTCACTTTCAGTATTATGACAGAGAAAGCTTAAAGTCTGAGTAAGAGACTTTTCCCAGGACTATATGATGAATGAGCTTCAGAAGTATGATTTAAAGCAAAATCTTGCTGCATCCAAGGTCAGTGCTCCTTTCTCTGTTTCAAACTGCCATTATGCTCATTATATTTATGGTGCCATGCTAGATTTGGACATTACCAAGGAGAATAGGGAGAAATGAACTCATATGAACACTGGCTAAAAAAGCCCAGAGAATCAGACTCTGGGTTGGACCTCATCAGATGTAGGAGAAGACCTCAAGGGCGGAGGCATCTCCAGAAGGAGATCATTCAACTCTCCTTAAATTTCCTTGGTGAAGAATCTAGACAGTATTGGAAAGGCTTGGTTTCAAACATAAAGACAGAAAAGGAAGAGAAAATAGGAAAAAAATAATGTTCTAGGATGTTGAAACCAATGTTGAGACACTGCAGAAAATTTACACTGTGGTTGAGATGAGTAATTTTAAAAATGATCATGAAATATTAAGAATTTTGTAGACCAGCTAGATTATATCCAGTGTGAGACCATGATAAGCAGGGGGGGATGAAGAGTGCAAGTATCATTTCCATCATTATCTTTGAGATAAGAAAATGAAACAAAAAGCTCAAGTGTCATGGGGAAGGTCACATAGCTGATGAGACAGACACAGAGCTGGGACTGAACCTTGGATCTATTGACTCCAAGTCTATCACTGCACTTCTATATTGAAAAAAAAAGGTACAGAAGCGCCCTTGTTATTGGGTTGTAGGAAGTGCCCAGACTCTCAATAAGGATGTATGAGTTATACTTTGGCAGCATTTTGTCTTCCTTGTTTGACCTTGGGATAATTCATTTCTTTCTCTGGAAAATGAAGGTATTGATAAGGACGATCTCTAAAATTCCTTACAGTTCCAATGTTCTATTATGCTGCTGTTGTCCTTGCTTAGAAGTACAAACAAAATATAAGGGAGATCTGAAGAGAGATTTCTCTTTGTTTCTGACTGGATGAAAGGGCTGGTGATCATTGAATAGTACCCATACCTGAGCTGGACACTAAAGAAGGGATCTGGGTAATGGATGTATTTCTGAAACCAATTTTGTCCCTTATCTGTTTATGTGTCTTTGTTCAATCAGTGACAGGAAAAGCCAGGCAGATGCTAGGAAATGGTGATTAATCTTGTTTTCTAGACAGGAATATAGGTATAATAAACCTGGGTTTATTAATTACTAATCCATTAACATAAATGGTAGAACTAGAAGAGATGGTAGACACCATCTAGTTCAAATCTATGATTACATGAGAAATGAGCCTGGTTATTTCTCATATCACTGCAAGCACACATCTAGGGATGCTGGCACAAGAAGGGAAGAGGAGGTTAGAGGTAGTTTTTAGGGAGATAACTAACAGGGAAAAGAGTAGCAAAGACCTAAAAATGGAAAGGTGTAGGACCCCTTTGGAAAATTAGATCAAACAATGTTTTCCTTTTGCAGTAGAAATGACAACTTCAGACTTTCCCTGTTGGGTGTTTCCCATGCAGAACTTGTGAATAACCACTGGAAATTTGGACAGAATGAGAGGAGCCTGAGATTCATCAAACACTGCCTAAAGAACTTCCCAGATTCTTCCTGCTGGGGCCAGAAGGGAGTCCCATCTCTTTGGTTACAAGGGAGCAAACTAGTGAACTGAGAATGATTCATACCCTGACTGAATATCAAATCAGAGACCTTGCAAAGAAGATATTAAAAGCTTACATACATTTTTTTTTGTTTTTAATTTTTGCAAGGCAATGGGGTTAAGTGGCTTGCCCAAGGCCACACAACTAGGTAATTATTAAGTTTCTGAGGCTGGATTTGAACTCAGGTCCTCCTGACTCCAGGGACAGTGCTCTATCCATTATGCCACCTAGCCGCCCCTACACACATTTTCTTAAGCAGAATAATATACCATTTTATTGTCATATGGAGCAAATGGGTAAGTATCCAAACGAGATATCATCTCTTGTTTTTGCTATTTTTATTGTGTTTGCAATGATTGGAAATGCATGCCAACTGATTTCTTTTCCAAGCCAACTAACCCAATTCTTAGGCTCTATTTTCATCTCTTGGGTTGACCACGGGAGACATCAACCATAAGTGTCAGCTAACAATTCTTTGGAGGTCAGCAACTTACTCCACTCAATAGATATAAAAAGATGAAGATAACTGAAAAAAAATGCTAGCCTTAGAACCCTGTGTTCAAGGCCTGCATTCATGCCTCACCTGTTTCTAATAAAATGACAAGTTGTATTCAGAACTGGATCTCAGGTCCTAAGGCTGTAAATTATGAGACTAGGCCTAGTTAACTGATAAAACTTTCTAGTTCTCACATTCTATACATCCACTAAGATTTACATTGGCAATGTGGAAGTAGGGTAAGATGTTGGATACAGCAGTCTAATTTAATGACAAATTACTTAAATGACAGTACAAAAAGTCATATCGCTAAGCTGGAAGATTTCCTAAAACTCTTCTATATCAAACCTGAAATGTGAAAAATCAAGTTCTATGCATGTAACAGAAAACATATCCCCTCTGATTAAAGTGTTTGACCTTTGGAGACTCTAACAGCTCCTTTTCCTTTTTTTGTTTCTGACAGTTCTTATTATATTATATTATATATATTATATCATATCATATCATGTCATGTCATGTCATGTTTTATTTTGTTATGTTATGTTGTGTTGTGTTGTGTCGTGTCATGTCATATCGTATCGTATCATAGTATAGTATAGTATATTATGTTATATTATGGTCATATTATTTATTACTTCTATCCATTGTTTCATATAGGGACAACCAGATGGCACAGTGGATAGAGCACCAGACCTGGAGTCAGGGAGATTTATCTTTTTGAGTTCAAATATGGTCTCAGATAGCAATGTGACCTGGGACAGACATTTAATTCAACTTTCTTCAGATTTCTTATCTGTAAGGAAAGGGCAAACCATTTCAGTCACTTTCCAAGAAAATCCAAATGCTGTCACCAAAGTATTGGTCACTGAGACACACCTGGATAAAAATCAAATAGTGTTCATTTTATGAAAGAATTCAGGAAGTTTATTTTGACAGCATGTACATTCAATATTAAAATTCTAAAGTAGCTTGACAAGGGAACTTCAGATTGTCATAATTTTGCTTTTACAAGATAAGAAAATACTAGCAAGAATATAATAGCAATATAGCATAAGAATCATATACTATGACCTATTACATATACCAAGAATGCAATCAGTCCAAAATAGGAAAACATTCAACATAATTACCATATTATTAACAAAAGCAATGAAAATTATGTTTTCTCAAAAGATGCTGAAAAGGGGTGGCTAGGTGGTGCAGTGGACAGAGCACAGGCCCTGAACTCAGACACTTAATAATTACTTAGTTGTGTGACCTTGGGCAAGTCACTTAACCCCATTGTCTTGCAAAAGCCAGAAAAAGGAAAAGAAGATTCTGAAAAAGGTTTTGACAAAATACAACACCCATTCCTATTAAAAGCATCAGAGAACATAGGAATAAAGGAAATTTCCCACATTATCTGTAATGGAGATGAGATAGACACTTTCTCAGTATAATCAAAGAAAAGTGCCCATTATCACCTGTGTTAATCAATAGTATGCTAGAAATGTTAGCTATTGCATTGAAAAGAAAAATAAATTGAAAAAATAAAGTAGATGATTAGGAAATAAATCTATCACTCTTTGCTGATGAAATCATGGTATATTTAGAGAACCCTAGGGAATCAACTCAAAAAATCCAAAAATAATTAACAACTTTAACAAAGTTGCAAGATAGATAATAAATGCACATAAATCTTTGGCATTTCTTTTACTAACAATTTCCAAGAATAGAAAGGGAAATTCCCTTTAAAATAATTGGGGACTATATAAAAGACTTGAGACTCTACTTGACAAGACAAAGGCAGAAACTATATGAACACAATTACAAATTCTTTTCACACAAAGAAAGTCAATATGCTTCTTGGAAATTTCCAGGTTCTTTTCATAATTTGTCTTGATTTTACTGAATTTATTGTCACATGGTGTCCCTTAATAGAAAAGAAATGCTCACAAAACAAAACAGTCATTTATAGAGCAGATGGTCCCTTGACTTTGAGTTATTTCATTCAGCAAATAAATTGTAGATTGGTTGATAAATATATACACCTGGAAAAGGAAAAGAATATGTATTTGTAGGGAGCACAGACTATTGTGTTTGTGTCTTTATATCCCCAATCACTTAGGACAGAGTGTAGCATATAGTAGATAATTGATAAATGCTCGTTTAATGATTGTTTGATTCATTGTTTGATGATCCAGGTGAACTTCTGGTGAAATTTATTATTAAAAACTAGATTGAAATCTAAGAATGCATTATTTGTTAAAAAAACTGTTGGGAAAACTGTAAAACAATGCATCATGGACCAATTGTCTTACACCATTTGCCAAAATAAGATCAAAATGGATATATGAGCTAATACAAAAATTTGAACATGGAACATATTACCTATCAGATTTATGGCCTGGTGAAGAATTGATGAATAGCCAAAAGATAGAGAGTAGAGTCAGTTGTAAAATGGATAATTTTGATTAAATTAATCTAAAACATTTTATAGATAGAAAATAAATTTAACCAAGGAAAACAGAAAATTTGGGAGGGTATTTATAGATAATAGCTTCAATTAAGGTCTCATATCTCATTATATATATATATATATATATATATATACATGTATGTATATATATATACATATGAAATGAACTTTGCTAAATCTATAAGTATACAAATCATTCTCAATTGATTAATGACCAGAGAATATGAGGAGGCAGTTTTTGGATAAAGAAATCAAAAGATTTATGATCATATGAAAAAGTTCCAAATCATTATTAATTATAGAAATAAACATTAAAATAAACTTGAGATATCATATTATACCTGAGTGGCTAAAATGATTAAAGGGGCAAGCAACAAATACTGGAGGAAAGATGGAAAAATTGATACAATACCTATTGTTGGTGGCACTTTAAAAATTTTGGCAAGCAATCTTATATTATCCCGAAAGAATTATAAAACTCTACATATCACTTTATCTAGCAGTACCATTACTAGATCTGTTTCCCAAAATGATTAGAAAAAAAGGAAAAGGACACATATGTTCTAAAACATTCATAGCAACTGTCTTTGTGGTCCAAAGAACTTGAAATCAAAGAGATACCTATCAGTTGGAGAATGGCTGAACCTTTTGTGGTATATAATGGTGATAGAATACTACTGCATTACATGCAATAATAGGTTCAATTATCCTAGAAAAACATGTATAGTAGTGTAGGAAATAATTAAGAGAGAAATGAGAAGAAGCAAGATAATGTCATATACAGTGATATATTATTTAAAGAACAACTTTGAGTGAATAAGTAATTTTGACTGTTATGCATACCTAAATTAACTATAAAAGGCATATAAAGGAAGATACTATCTGCATCCAGAAAAAAATAGATAAATAAAAGTATATATATATATATATATATAATGATTTTATAGATATTTACATATTTGTATCTAATAGAATCCATCTCTAGAGTATGGGAAGGAAAAAAAGGAAAAGAAATTACAAGATTGTATATAATAGATTTGCAATTTCATGTGAAATCATCTTTTGTCTTCTACTATTGTTATGGAAATGTTTTTTTTATCCATAAATTTAAAATAAAATAATACTTTATAAAGATGAGTGGGACTAAGTATTTACTTCAAAATAAAATTCAAAATTCAAAACCAAACAAAACTTAGATACTTGACAAAAACACTGAAAGACAAATTAATGCTTTGGAGCCAGTCACTCTCTAATATGGCTTCTCAGGTCAGTTCTATAACCACCATACTTACATAGAAAGTTCATAATATTTCCTTGAATTCTATTGAACAAAACCTTTTCCCTTATAATTTCTGGAAGTTTCTGTCAATTTAAATGCATGATGAATCGCCAGGTAACAAGAAGGGATATATTTGCCAGAAAATTGTCCTCATCAGTAACAGATTTTGAAAATTTATGAGTAGAGAATTATGTAGACTCAATCAATCAACCATCATTATTAAGCAATTACTCTGTAAGGAATTGTGTAGAGTATTGGAAATATGAGTATAAAGGATTAAAATAAACTATTCATAAGAATCTTACATTATAAAAATAATAAAAGATTCTATGCAAGGTATAAAAATACTCATATAAGTTCTGGGGGACCTACCAATCAGAAACCATGAGAGACCTCCAGTATGATTTTGGACTTCTCAGTAAATAGACACTAGATCTGGAAACAAAGACTTGACTACTCATGAATAGAAGATGCCTCATATGAGTAGTTTAAGACTTATATAAGGAATGGCTAAAATTCTATTCCACTTAATTCAGTAGGCAATTATTGTGTCCCTACTATTTTGCTATGCACTGGAATGGAGGCAGGTATACAATGATAAAAGAAAAAGAACCCCTAACTTTAAGTTATTAATCTATTACATTAAGCATGGAAATAACATATATAACACTTCTAAAAGAATGCACTTCCAACTCTAGCTGTTACCTAGATAGTAGCAAACCTTCCAATTAATGCATTTAATAAATAGTGCCCTTAACAAACTTCTCCTTGCATTTTCATAGATGACATCTTCAGGAGTAAGGGAAATAATTTCAAAGAAGCTGTCCCAGAGCCATTGTTCTTACTCTTTAATGGCCCTTTTCTAATTCTTTGGCACTCCCTGAAGCTACCTCTTTCTAAGGTTGGGTAAGGACAGTCTGATAGTCTAGCCAGGACTCTACCAGCACCTCCAGGATGAAGGAGTTTCACAATGGATGAGAAAAATGTAGCCATACATCTAAAGCAGAAGACAAAAATGGAAAAGGAAGATAAGGATCTGAATCTCAGTTTTTTACTCTATAAAATAAGAAAAACAATAGCAATTTATCATACTGGGTTATTATTAGGATAATTCAGTTAATTATTTGCAACGTTTTGCCAATCTTAAAACAGTAATTGATAACTACTATTAATCTATAACATAGAAAATGAGATGTGTGCGAGAGAATATTAACTTCCCATTAAATAGTGACTTGAAATGTCTTAGAATGTATAAGATCTAGTCATTCAAAATGAGTCTATTATGACACCTAGAGATGTTGAGAGGAATATCATTAAAAGAAATGATCAGAACAAACATCCGTGCAATATTCATGTTTCCTGCCAAAAATCTCTGGGTGGGACAGAGAGTCCTGACATTCTTGGCAACAATAACAAGTATTAGATCTTATGATCTATAAAATGGTGCATAAGAATTGAAAGACTTGGAAACCTGCCATTCTTTAGGATAGCATTACGAAGTCCTACATGGATAATACATTGCAATTCCTTGTTGCCCCTAGAAGGAAGTCCTTGGATTATCAAATGAAAGGGAGTGAAAGAATGAAGAGTCAAGGAACCAGACACCCAAACTTTCCTTCTGTGGTATGTATCCTAGAAAAAAGATCTTCAGGGGATAATCAATGTCAAGGTGATCTTATTCAGCATTTAAATATAAAAATAAATCTAAGAATGCCAGCCTGGTTTGCTCAAATTATATAGGCAATCTTTGCCACTGAAGAGATCAAGGTTTATTAGACTTTAAATCTGGAGGCATTCTACTTTTGTCAGATCCTCACCCATTGGAGATCTCAAGGTGATGAAATCATATATAAGAAAAATCAGTTACAACATAGTTGTTCTTGGATCCTGAACTTTGCCTATTGGTCATTTTATTCTGTGATAAAACTTCTCCCCCACAGACATTATAGAGACAGAACATTTGAAAATGGTAGAAATTCATGGTAGAAGTGGCACTCTTCAGCTAGTCAACATTTATAAAGCAACTAATATGTATCAGACACTGTGAAAAGAGCTGGAGAGATTTACTAAGGGCTGGAGACACTAAGGAGTTAACATCTTTGGCTTCTTCTTGAGTAAAATGAGGGGCTCAAACTAGTTGACTAGGTTCCCCCCACCATTTTAGCGATGATTCTCTAACCAGGTATTTATCTCCAAAATTACTGCCTTTCTGAGATCTAGAGATCAGACAGGTTCAAACTGACAGGCATTCAGAACTTGGGGTCCCCACATGCAGGGACAATGTTCTGAAGATTAAATGAGTTATGATATTTGTAGCCCAGGAAGACACTGAGTTATTGTTGTCTAAGAGTTGGAGAGCCGGAAGAGACTGTTGAGGGATCACAGGAAGGTTGTTGAATGACTGGGAATGACTTAAAGGTCCTCTTGCCCACGCACACCGTGGCCTACTTACCTGGGTCAGTTTTCCAGGTCTTCTTATCTGTTCCTTATGTTTTGGCACTTCCTGGAACATTGTGTGAGAACACCAAGCCTGAGAAAGCAGCACTGTGTGAGAGTACCAGCCTGAGGAAGTAAACTTTCATCACCTGCTGTCTTTGACTGGCTCCTTAGAGAATGCCATGTGAATGGGAGTCAAATAGTCTTGCATTCTGCTGAATAAACAGAGAACTTGCCATCTTTGTCTCCCACCTCTTCAGTGTTCACCTGAGAACCTGACTACAGCTGGACTGAGTCAAGTCATGGGTTATGAGTAAAGTATAAGTTAGCCAGCCGGCACACAACAGAGAGCCAAGCTCCTAATTCTGTGAGAGCAACAGGGGAGGAAAATGATAGATATTCAAATGATCAGACAAATGAGTATGAAAGAGAATGGGATTGAACATAACCATGGTCCACCAGGTCGGCAAATGTTTTTTATCCACCAATGGGAATGCAACAGGGTACCAGTGACTAGAATGTAATATCATTGATGTTGATATTCCTAACCAAGAACAAGCAGCTGAAGAAACCCTTCCTCCTCCTCTCTCTTTTTCTTTGAAAAGACTGAGGTTTAAATCTTAAATTATTTTCAAACTTTTTTTGCTATTTATATATCTCTGGATAAATATGATTGATCTTATTCTTGAGTGTATGTCTTCAATAACAAACAGAAAGTAAATGAGAAGGCAGTTGTGACTACTATTAATGTAAAGCATTAGACATATAGAACTGCAGGTAACCATAAGTCTATCCAGAGAAAGATCTTAACCTTGGCTTGGAGACACAAAGGTGTCATGATGACATTTTATTATTAGTCTGTATCAATAAGCTTAAAAGCAAGAGATGAGAAGCCATGGTAACTAAGGACCAGTTTTCTTCTAGGTCGGGTTTCTCAACCTTCTTGTGTCAAAGATCTCTGGATTTCTGGAGACATCTATAGAAACTTCCTCACAATCATATTTTTAAATACCACAGAATAAAAACAAAATAGAATTTCTAAATAAATGGTTATTTTGACATAAGTTCCCAAAATATATTTTTTAACAGAACAAGCTCAAAGATCCCAAATTAATAATCCCTGAGGCTAACATGAGGAAATTATTATATTGAGCTATGTCTGATCAAATGAGGATCCCTTAGAGTTTAGTCCCCAATTCAAAAGATAAGACAAGAAGTAAATCTAAGGACCAAAGGGAAGCTTCCTTTAGCCACTTCAATGAGAAGATTGTCTTTTGGGAGGGGCAAAATTTTCTTTAACAAAATTCTATGGAGATACTAGTTTGAATACAATGTTAAGAAAGACTTCAAGGGTGGAGATAACAATTTTTCCTTCTTGTCCCTTTAAAGACGCAATGTGTCATGAGGAGATTCTTATCCCTTCTTTTACTCCAACACACCTGACAGACAAATGGAGAGAGAGCAAGAGTCTTTTTAAAGACATTCAAAGAGGCAAAAACCAATCAGATCTAAAGGTAGGATCTTTAATTTTGTACCAGTTGAATAGTCTGGACACTTTTCTGACATCTGTATTAAATTTGCTTCTTTATAAATTTCACCCAGTACTCATGATCCTCTGGAGCCAAGTCAAACACTGTTACCCCTCTTTTGCCTTATAAAACCTTCAAATATCTGAAGAGAACTTCACCCCCTTATGCTCCCCATTGTCTTCTCTTCTCCAAGGTAAATATCCCCAGTGCCTTCAATCGATCCTCAAATAACATGGACTCACGGTTCTTCTTCACCATGTTGGCTGCCATCCTTTGCACACTCACCAGCTGATCAGTTCTCTCAGATCCTTGTTTAGGGTATAGAGGAATAAGGATCTATTTGGAAATGTGTATGCTAGGAGAACAAAATATATTAGTAAAAACAAAATAAAATTTTAATTTGCTAAAATTTTGTTAAAATTGTTAAAATTCATTAAAATCTAGATGAGATCCAATAAAAAGGAAGGAGAGTAGGCTAATCATCCCCTACCCCTTTCCTGGATGCTTTATCTCTCTTAATATAGCCGAATGGCTGTCATTACATTTTTGGAGTTGCCATAGCATAAAATTGATGTACTGGGATTTCACCTCTTGAAAACTTCCTTGTCTCTTTCAGAATTGCTGCTGTCTAATCACGTTTCCCTATTATTTTAGTCTTTTTTACTACTTCTTCACACTTACTTTATTTTTCTCCGTTTCACAATCTTGGTTCTGGGTCCCTTGAATTTTTCTTTTCTCTATGTTGTTGTTTTTGTTGTTTGTTCCTGATAGCCAGAGGGCAAGGTTCATATAAAATGGCTGGATTCCAAGAAGAGGCCAAGACTCTATAGACTTTACACAAATCTGTGACCAAAAGCATCCCAGAGGCAATGAAGGTGAGGGGCCGGTGAGAATCATGAGAGACAGTGGGAAGTGAAACTCAACTGTGATTCCTTTGAAGTGCAAAGGAGAAGGTTAAGATAAAGGTGAAGGAGGAGGAGGAGGGAGGTCACTTGAGGGGAATTACATTAGACAGTAATCAGTTTACTATACACCATTTGTCAAGATACAGTTAAAAAAAGGTATATGATCTATAAATAAAGAAAGAGGTTATAAGAAAATTTGCAAAACATACAACATTATTAGGTCTATTTCACAAGACGATTCAGAAAAAGGAAAAGAAATGTATTCTAAAATATTTATAGTAGCTCTATCTGTGGTTCAAAGAGCTAGAAATTGAGGAGATGCTTATAAGTTGGGGAATGGCTGAACCAGTCATAAAATATGATTGAGAAGATAATGATGTGTTTGATGATCTTAGAAAAACATAGACTTGTATGAAATAATGAAATATCAAGAGCAAAAGCAAGAGAATACTGTATACAGTAAGACTAGTATTGTTTTAGTTTTTGTCTTTCATTATCGAAGAAGACCAAAATGACATCACTGTATTTGAGACATATTACAGTGTGTCTAACTGTGGCTTATCAGACCAATGTGAGCTCAGAATGCTCTCCACAGGTTGGGCACAAATAGTCCATATGAACACCTGGTGTAGGCATTCTAAACTTACAAATGTCATGTTCCCTTTGAGCTGCTTCAATTCGGTCTTCCTCATAGAGTGCAGCACCCTCACAGATGAGGGCATGCCAAGCAGGATGAATCTGTGCCAGTGACTCCCATGTTGTACAATCATTCCTAAAGTTCTTCAATGAGACCTTCAGGATGTCTTGGCACCATGTCCCCTAACTTTCCTGTGATTGCTTGCCCTGTGTGAGTTCCCCATAAAATAGGTTTTTTTGGCAAGTGTATGTCTAGCATTCTAACTGTGTGTCCAGCTCATCATAGTTGCACTCTCTCTAATAATGTTGGAATGCTAGGCAGTTTAGTTTGAGAAAGAACCTCTGTGTCTGGTATCTTATCCTGCCAGGTGATCTTCAGAATCTTCCTAATACAATTTACATGGAGGTGATTCAGTTTCCTGACATGGTGCTGAAAGACTGTCCAAGTTTCACAGGCCTACAGTAAAGAGGTCAACATGATGCCTCCATAGGCCTTCAATCTAATACCTCTCTCCCATCCTTTCTTTTGGAGCCTCCAAAATCCTGAGCTAGGTCTGGTAATGTGAGTGTCAACCTCATTGTCAATGTGTACCTCCTTGTAGAGGACACTGCCAAGGTAAGTGAACATACTTCTCCATTTGCTGTAATTGATAGCTCCACATATGGATGGTGACATGCTGGCTGATGGAGCACTTGGGTTTTCTTGGTGTTAATTGTTAGACTAAAATTAGCACAAGCAGCAGAGAATTGATTCATGCTTTGTTGCATCTCAGCTTCAGAGGTTGCATTGAGTGCACAATCAGATGCAAACAGAAGATCATACACCAACACCACCTCTACTTTGGTCTTGGCTTGTAGCCTTTTCAAGTTGAAGAATTTGCCATCGATGAGATAGCTGACCTTGAGGCCGTGTTCATCCTCATTGAAGGAATTTGATGATGTGGTTGAAAACATTATGATAAAAAGCAAGGGAACAAGGGCATATCCTTGTTTCACTCCATTGGTGAGCGGGAAATCTAAAGAGCATTGTCCACTATCCAGAACCCAAGCATGTGTGCCGTTAGGAAACTGACATACAAAACTGACTTCAGGCAACCAAATTTTGATATAATTTTTCATAAATCCTCCTGATTACTGATATCAAAGGTCTTGGGTCAAAACTGCAAATATTGTATATAGACCTCCATTCTGTTTCTGGCATTTTTTCCTGGAATTGTAGGGAAGCAAATACCCTATTGACTATTTCTTGACCCTCTCTGAAGCCACACTGGCTTTCAGGGAGTTGATCATCTTCCAGGTGAAGGATCAGTCTATTGAGAAGGACTTTGGAAATAATCTTACCAGCAATGACTAAAAGAAATAACCTTGTGATTGTCACAGGACAATCTATTCCCTTTACCTTTATAGAGATGGAAAATGGAGGCATTCTTGAATTGCCCTCCCCCCCCCCCCCCAAGCAGGAGGAGAATAAGCCTCAGGTTCTTTCCACTAGAAAGGAACCTACTGGCATTCAAAACCTCTTCTTCAGTTGGAACTTCAGCCCAGAGACTGATTGTCTTCAACCTGAGGTAAATAGTCAATGGCTTCTGCATTGATTGATGATGGTCTGTTAAGAACACTGTGGAAGAGTTCAGCCCATCTCTCAAGGGTCATGTCCCTATCATTAATCAATCTGGATCCATCAGCACTGAGTAGTTGAGATGCACCATAAATAGCCTTCAGGGAATCATAAAAGCATTTTGGCTCGTTACTGTCTGCATAAAATTGAATTTTATCTGCCTTCTTCATGAGCCAAGAGTGCTGCATCTCTCTAAGCTTCACTTATACTTTAGTTTTGATGGAATTAAATGATGCCTTCTTAGAAATGAATGAACTATCCTGCTGGTAAATCCTGTGGAGTTTCCATTTTTCATTTAATAGTTTCAGTATTTTGCCATCATTTTCATCAAACCATTCTTGGAGTTTGTGAGTGTTCTGGCCCAGATGAGCAAATGAAGTGTTGTACATCAGATCTCTGAAAGCTGTACACACTTTTTCTGTTCCACTGTTAAGTGGAACAGATATAAATGCTGCTATATGAACTTTCTGGGACCTACTAGTCAGAAATCATGGGAGACCACCAAGATAACTCTGGACAGCTCAGTGAGTAGAATATAGGATCTGGAAAAAAGATTAAGTAAAAATATTTTTATTCTTGTATGGAAGATGCCTCATGTTAAAAGTAAGACATATCAAGAATGTCCAAAATTCCATTCCACTTAATTCAGTAGCCATTTATTGATAATTTATTATGTACTATGTACTGGAATTAGAGGTAGGAATACAATAATGGAAGGAAAATAATCCTTGACCTCAAAAGATTTAGGTATGGAAACAACATATATAAAACCTACAAAAGGGCAGAGCCAAGATGGTAGAGTAAAGGCAAAGACTCCCAACAATTCTCACCTTCAAACAACTCCAAATATCTTTAAATAATGACTCTAACCAAATTCTAGAGTGGCAGAAACCACAAAAAGACTAAGTGAAACAATTTTCCAGCCCAAGACAACTTAGAGAATCCACAGGAAGTGTCTTTTACATCAGGTTTGGATAGGGCCTGAAGAGCAGCCTGCATCATCTAGGAGCAAATGAACTCAAGTCATCTATGAACAGCCCACAGGGCTTCTGCATCCCTAGGGACACTTTGGTCTATGGCAGCAAGGGCAGTTTCAGGAACTCTACCAGAGATTGTCAAGTACAACCTGGAAGGTCAGTGGGAAAACGCTGCCACACCGGAGTGAGATTGGAGCCCAATCCAGCACAGGCCCCAGTACTGACCCCACCCCAGAGGACCAGGAACAAAGCAACTGATTCCAGAGCACTCAGCCCTTGGATGGTAAGGAGGTCAGGGGAGATTGCAGAGGTTTCTTTGCTATCCCTGAGGCAGGACTCTATAGCTTTGTCCTTACTCAGACCTAGGTCACAGTATAGGGCCCCAGTCTCAGGAAAAGGAGCAGAAGCATAATAGAGCTTACTGTACACAGCAGAGTGGGGAACCTATTCATGGTTCCAGGGCAAAAAGGAGTTTTTGTGGTATCAACAGACCAGAATACAGGCCAGGAGATCAGCCACAGCCTAACATAAGACTTTGGAGGAATTGAGAACTTACAGGAACCTGAGGGGACAACTGCAAAAACTCTTAAAAGCTTGGAAGTATTGCTTCCACCCTGGAAGTAGAGCCCAACCTTAACAAAGAGATAAAATCAAGTCATACTAGGGGAATGAGCAGACAACAGAAGCAAAAAATCCAACCTTAGCCAATTACTTTGGTCCCACAAAGGATCAAAATACTCAGAATATAACAAAGTTAAAACTTTTGTATCCAAAGCCTCCAAGAAAAATAGGAATTGGTCTCAGGCTATGGAAGAGTTCAAAAAAGATTTTGAAAATAAATAATGGAGGCAGAGGAAAACTTGGGAAGAGAAGTGATAGTTATGCGGGAAAATCATGAACACCAAGTCAGCAGTTTGGTTAAGGTGATACAAAAAATAGTAAAGAAAATAACATCTTAAAAAGCAGTTTGGGTCAAATGAGGAAAAACAGTCCAAAAGGTCAGTAAGGAGAGGTATGCCTTAAAAAACAGAATTGGTCAGATGGAAAAGGAGATAAAATTCTCTGAAGAAAATAATTCTTCAACTACAGAATAAAACCAAAGTAAGCCAATGACTTTGGGAGAAATAAAGGAATAATAAAACAAAACCAAAGAATTAAAAACCAGAATAAAATGTGAAATATCTCATGTGAAAAAACAAATGACCTGGAAAACAGATGCAGAAGAGATAATTTTAAAATTATTGGACTACCTGAAAGCCATGATCAGGAAAAGTGCCTAGACTTCATTTTTAAAAGGAATTCTCTAGGAAAATTGCCCTGATATCCTAGGAGTAAAGGGTAAAAGAAGTATTGAAAGAATCCACCAATCACTTCCTGAAAGAGATCTGAGAATGAAAACTGCCAGGATTTTAATATCCAAATTTCAGTAAACCAAAGTCAAGGAGAAAATATTACAAGCAGCCAGAAAGAAACAATTAAAATAACTTTGAAGTATAGTCAGGATAACACCAGATTATGCAGCTTCTATATTAAGGGCTCATAGAGTTTGGAATATGATATTATGGAAGGAAAATGTACTTGGATTGCACCCAGCAAAACTGAGCCTACTCTTTCAGGGGAAAAAGATGAATATTCAATGAAATAGAGGACTTTCAAAAACAACCAGAGCAGAACAGAAAGTTTGAGCTTCAAGTACAGGACTCAAGTGAAGGTGAAGCATAGAGAGAATGAATGGGAAGGGCAAGTCATCAGGGACTTAATGATGTTAAACTGCTTGTGTTTCTGAATGGGAAGATGATACAGATAAATTATAACCTTCTCATTTATTAGGGCAGTTAGCATCATATATAGGAAAGGCACAGGAGGGAGATGAAATTGAAGATTTAATATATTAAAAAGACTGAATTAATGGGTGAGAAAGGAATGTACTGGGAGAAATGGAAAGGAGAGATAGAATGGGGTAGGTTATTTTACATAAAAGAAGCAAAAAGGAGCTTTTGCAGTGAAATGAAAGAGGGGGAAGGTGAGGGGGCGTAACTTCATTAGAAGTGACTCAGACAGGGAATAGCTTATTCACTCAATTGGGTATAGGAATATATCTTACCCTAGAGTTAGGAGAGGAAAGGGATAGGAGAAAGGGGATTGGGGGTTTGGTCATAGAAGAGAGGAAAGACTACGGGACAGAGTAGTCAGATACAACACTTTTGAGGAGGGACAATGGGAAAGGAGAGAGATTAGAGAATAAAGAGATATGGTGGGGAACAGGATGGAGGAAAACACAGCAAGCAATAGCAAGAGTGGAAAAAATATTGAAGCATTTTTTATGATGGACTTATCATAAAGAATGCTATCCATCTCAAAGACAGAACTGATCATGTTTGAATACAGACTGAAATATCCTTTTTTTACACACTTTATTTTTCTTTAAGTTTCTCTTTCTTTGGGAGGGGAAGTTATATTTACTTTTACGACCGACATGATTATTGTAGTAATGGTTTTCATGGCTACACATTTTTAACCTACACCAAGTAACTCATTTTCTCTATTGGGGGAGTGGGGTGGGAGGAAGCAAGAGAATTTGGAGCTCAAGATTTTGGAAGTAAATGTTGAAATTTGTTTTTACTTGTAACTGGAGGGGATTGAAAATAAAATAAAATAAAATAAAATAAAATAAAACGTTCAAAAGGAGTTGCTTTCAACTCCAACTATTTACCTAGATAGCAGCAGCAGCAGCAGCGAACCTTCCCCACTAATGCACTTATTAAGAGGTGTCCTTAGTATGCTGTCTCTTGCATTGTCATAGTTCATGAATGACATTTTTAGGGGAAAAAGGACAATTCTGTAGAAGTACCTGTCTTTGAGTCATTGTCCTTCCTCCCCATACAAGAATATTTTCCAATGGGACATGATTACAGGAAATAGCTTCCCACAAGGGATTTAAGTCAAAATTCTTGTGATTCAACATTGTGTATCCAGACAAAGGAGACAAATTGCTATCCATTAAATGAAGTTCAGATTCTCTCTCCTTCCAAATTGATTCTTTTTCCTCTAGGAAAGTATCCAAAGTGGATAGGCATTCAAACACCTCTACATTTTCAATATGAATATTTTTTGGGTATTCCTTGTAAAGAGGTGTGACTTGGAGGAAACATGTGACTGACTATGGAACATTTGAGATCTGAAGCAGGAGATAGACTTTCTAGATTTTTGGCCCCTGGCATATTCTTCTGATGGCATCTTGCCTTTCTTTGACACAAGTGTCAGAAGACTGAAGACTCTCCTCCTTGTTCCCCCTCTTCTGTTGAGGAAAGAGAGACCACCCTCTGAAACTTCCTTACTAGCTAATCTGTGTCTGCCTGTCTCTTCTCTCTTCTTCCTCCCTCTTCTATTTCCTTCTTTCCTCTTTTGTCCTGATATGTCCTGTCCTCCCCTTCTCCCTTCTCTTCTCTTTTTCTTTTCCTTCCTCTCC